>NC_067147.1:45475521-45775521 GCF_903995435.1 Acomys russatus
ATGTGGCTCAGTTACTGCATGTGTGAGGGACCCTTCGGAATGAAAGGTGCTATATAAATAGAGGGTTTTTTTTTTTTTTTATGAATTGTTGCAAGTTGCAACATGGAAATGTGACAATTCACTAACGTTAGATCAGCCTGTATATCTGGGAATGGTCATGCATCACCCTGCCATTTGAATCTAACACCATTTATATCTTATTTTTTTAAAAATGTCCAATCAATTTTTTTTTTAAATGAGGAAAAGCAGTAGGAAGGGGGGGCACTCTTTTAATGCAATGCTTCAGCTGAAAGTTTAATGACACAAAAGGCAGGCAATTCAAACTTACAGTTCCCACAGCAACTGTAACTCTGCTATATAGCACATTTAGGCATAGATTTCACAGCATGTACCTCGATACAAAATACTCCTCACTGGGCATGCAAGGGGGCAGAGTTATGGTTGCTATGGGTACCATGACTTTGAATTTCCAGATTTTTGGAGAGTTTAAATTCTCAACCAGAACACACATTAATAGTTCATTTTTTTTTTTTTTTGCACTGAAAATAATAAAGGCCGTGCCGTTGTTTTCCCTGTCAAACCCATCCCCAGCTCAGCACTCACTGCGCAGTATAAATACCTCCCCAAACACACTCACCCTACTTGCTAAAATTAAACACATGACCTCAGCCAAGGGAATATTTTAGTTTGCAAATTTATATGCGATGACTTTCACTGGATTAACTAAATCTGCTCTCTCATCCTTTCTTGAAATCGCCAATAAATTCAGGTTAACTCTTTCAGAATTTAGACATATTTTATCTGGTGTTCATAGCTCAGAGGGTATGATAATCATATTCATTGTATATGAAATATGCAATGTGTGTATTTATAATTTATACTCTGTCTACTTCCAAGAGGAACGGGAGCCAGCTAACTGCAGCATTCATTTATTCACTTACTCCTCAGGCACACCATGCAACTTTATGTCTTTATATTGAGGGTCTCGGGATCTCTCTTCTGACAATCACTGGGGGATATCAGAGTGTTTGTTTATCGTGCAGATGACTGTAAACATCTGACTATGAACACATATATATAGCTATACATAGACCCCAATCTTAGAAATTAAAGTGGAGACATCTACAATTATTTATTCACTAACTTACCTTAAAGTCATACATTCACAAGAAAATAATAAAAAAAATTTTTTATTTAATTTTATGTGCATTGGTGTGGGGGTATCAGATCCCTTTGGAAGTGGAATTACAGACATTTGTGAGCTGCCATGTGGGTGCTGGGAATTGAACCTGGGTCCTTTGGAAGAGACGGCAGTGCTCCTAACCATTGAGCCATCTCTCTAGCCCTGAGAAAATAATTTTTAAAAAAATGAAAATAATTATTCTTCCTCAAATGTTGAACTTCGATGAAAAAAAAAAAAAAAAAAGATACTATGAAAGTTGGCTACAGGCCACAAGGCTCCTGGAAAACTCCACTGTAGTTTTGTGACAGATAAATAGTGATGAGAAGCAGATTATGTCTTGGTGTTGGAGTGACAACTGCCTTGGCCCCACAGACCTCCTGAAAGTGCCTGAGATCCCCATACCATACCTTGAGAGTTAGCGTTGTGTATGTGTGGCCTGTGTAGCGTTGCCTGTGTGGTTCTATCAAACCTATGGCTCTTCTTTGCTTACAGGAAGCTCCCATTCATACTTCAAAGCATGGCGGAGGACTATATTTTAGATATCTTTTTTTAAAAAGATTTATTTATTTATTATTATGTATACAGTGCTCTGCCTACATGCAAGCCAGAAGAGGGACATCAGATCACATTATAGATGGCTGTAAGTCACCTTGTGGTTGCTGGGAATTGAACTCATGACCTTTGGAAGGGTAGTCAATGTTCTTAACCTCTGAGCCATCTCTCCAGCACCCTTGGTATCTTCTGGTACTCTAACCACCAGGCCCTTTGTTATGTGGCACTGGCTACATGTTTAATGCTCTACTCCCTGTGAATATTGTGGTCTGTAATATTTGTAATGTTACCCTCTGTGAGCATTTGTCGGCCAGGAGCTGCATCTCCGATTCTTCTTGTTTCCTAACATGGTACCCGGCATCCCGTGTGATATCCAACCTGGGATAAATGTAACTCCCATTCACCAAGCCCTGAACACACTTTTACTAACTTTGCACACTGTCTTGAAATTTAACCCTCACCAATGCCATGAATGCGGCACTCATGTTTTCAATATTTTGAGGGAAGAGACAGAGGTTTCGGTCAAGGTTGGATAGCTGGCGAGGTGGCAGAGTGTGATGGGCCCCAGCGCCATGCTGAGAAAGAAAGAGAGGGCTAAGCAGGAGGCAGAGTCTCTGCCTTTAAGACATCTATAACTTAGTTTGGGAGACAAGACACAGAGCACAAATAAAAGACGCATAGCAATATAGAAGCCGGTGCACAGACGACCATAATTATCGCAATGCCTACTCTGCAGAAGTAGCAACTTTCCTAATGAAATATTTAGGGTCAAACCTTTGAAGCATCGATGTTTCTCACCAGATCCTTGATTTTGAATGCATGCCAGATAAACATATATTTACTTATATGTTCATAGTTTTCTTTTTGCTGTTACACATATGTCACATATATTAGTATGCTCAAAGCTATTAATCACAAATAAATCTATAAGACCGAGGCAGATATTTTTTATATATGTGTACACTCTAATTTTTTTCAGAGTGTTGATTAATTATGCACCCTGCTCTGGAAGCAGTCTATCTAGACTCATGAGGCTTAGTGTAGGTTACAAATATGCTCCTCTGGGGTCCCCAGTAAAGGTGCTAGCCAACAGCAGTCAAGTCACTAAATAGTGGGTGCATGTAGAGATTGGTGGACTGAGGCAGAAAAGGCAGGGTTGATATCTTAAAGTTGAAACGCCAAAAGGTTATATTTTGTAAAGTAGGGCATCTTCTTTTTACATCCTATGGACCTGTCAGTGTCCATGCTTTACCTAAGTTAGTGTCCACATTTAATGCTTTGAAGCAGTCTCCATTTTTGAGGTGTACCTGGCCTGTCCAAGGCTGGGTATGAGTTGCCTTGAGTTGTGTCTAGCTCCTTGCTGAATGTGTCCTCGTTCTCTCTCTCCCCCTCCCTCCCCCGCCTCTGTGTATGTTCAGGTGCACACATATATGTGTATGTGTATGTAGAGGCCAGAGGAGAGTCCCCTGTGCCATTCATCTTTTTTCTTCTTTGACACAGATCCCTTTATCAGCCTGGGATTTGCCAGATAAGCTGGGTTGGCTAGGGTCCACCCATCTTTACCTCCCTAGCACTCAGACTGCAAGCATGCACTATACCTTTCTGCTTTTTAAAAATGTGGGTTCTGGGGATTGAATCCAGGCCCTTGAGCTTGCAAGATAGGTGCTTTACCAACTGAGCCATCTCCCCAGTCCTGCCTGAGAACGTTGGCTGGGGCTTTGAGCTCGCATTCAGTCATGGTGATTATGAAAGTGGTGAGCCTCTATAGTCCTGCCTCAATAATTGTGGGTCAATATATAGATGTACATATAGAAGTGTGGAGTCTATTCCAGAAGGCTTTTTTTTGGAACAGCATGAGGACACTGAGATGGGGATAGTGGGTGGAGCTTCAGAAATTACGTAAGGTGAAATACTGAGAAGAAAGCTCTGGGATTGGCTGGGGCAGTAAGAGGATTCTGATTGCATCAGACTCACATCTATGCTAGGGGCTTCCTCCTTTCAAACCATTCTTTTTGTTTGTTTGTTTTGAGACAGGGTTTCACCATGTAGCCTTGGCTCTCCTGGAACTCACTCTTGAACACAGAGATCTGCCTGCCTCTGCCTTCCAAGTGCTGGGACTAAAAGATTGCACCACTACCTGTCAGCCTTTCAAGCCATTCTTGACTGTGTGTGTGTGTGTGTGTGTGTGTGTGTGTGTGTGTGTGTGTGTGTGTGTGTGTGTGAGAGAGAGAGAGAGAGAGAGAGAGAGAGAGAGAGAGAAGGAGGAGGATAGAGTAATCACAACATCTCCATCATTAGCTGACTACACCAATCCACCAAGCCAGGGATTCTCTGTGAACATTACCAGTTAGAGGACATAGATCTCCACAGCTCCAAAGTTAGCAAGGTCTTTGGATTTATTCTGGCAGGAGCCATCCAGAACCCCTGAAGCAGCGGGGTTGAGCTGTGTGCTCTGAAGTTCCTTTTCCGACTCTGTGGATCGGTACTGTGTGTGGTTCGAGACCAGTGCTTCTCAAGCTGTAGGTCATGACCACACCCCCTCCCCCCTCCCCCCCAGCATCAGGGTCTGATAAATCACGTGTTCTGTATATCATTTACCTTATGATTCATAACAGCAGCAAAATTATGGTTATGAAATGGCAATGAAATAATTTTATGGTTGGAGGGTTACTCCAACAAGAACTGCATTAAAGGGTTACAACGTTAGGAAGGTTGAGGCCCAGTGTTCTAGAAAAGATTCGGTGAAATCAAAGCCAGCAGGAGAGCACAGGCTTGGGCCCAAGATCTCTGTGCTGCAGGAGTGGAGGGATATCTGAGAATCCAGAAGCCTAGGCCTATGGAATTTTGGACGGGCAACTGCAGTCACCATCTATCATGCCTGTTCAATGTATATTGTTCAGGGAAAGAGAACAATTTGGCTGTGGGGCGGCAGCATATGCAGACAGAAAACATGTCATGTTGTTACCTTGCCCAAACTTAAAGTGTTTTTTTTTTTTTTAAATCAAGTACAGAACAGTGTATAGACCACTGTCATTCTGAAGTCAACAAAGCACCCGGAGGCATTGAGAGGCTCAAATGTCAGAGCTATCATGGTGCCTCCCAGCCCTTCATACTTTGCGTATACCCTGTTTCTGCGTGTCCTTCACTTTGCACTCTGTAGCGTGCCCACCTGGAAAAGGCCAGCACAGCAAGGAAAGCATGGATAAAGAAGAGCAGTCATTCATTGCCCCCAGGGCTCTCATGTACCTCTCCGTGTGGTAAACATTGATACTGATGCCACTTCTACAGGGCTTGGTATAGCTTGAGGCTGGGTGGTCAGTCTTAAGTTTATGTTATTTTCATGTGTGTGTGTGTGTGTGTGTGTGCATGTGTGTGTGTGTGTGTAGTTGTTTGCATGCATGTATGTCTAAGTACACACACACACAGACACACACACAGACACACACAGACACACGCGCGCGCACGCACACACACACACACCCAAAGAGGACATTTGTTGTTACTTTCTGCTGTATTCCCTTGAGAAAGGGTATCTCACTGAACCTGGAACTAGACTGTTGGCCAGAAAATTCCAGCCATACTTTTGTCCCTTCTCTGTACAGCATGCTTTTTTACTTAGGTGCTGGGATTAGAGCTCAGGTCCTTACATTTGAACAGCAAGTGCTCTTCCCTACTGGGCCATCTCCCCAGCCCCTCAGTCTATGCTTTTAACAACACCCCTTTATCATCTCTTTGATGACATTGTCCTAGATGTTACAAAAGAAAAAAAGTTCCCATGCTTGATGAGTGAATAAATGTATTAAAAATTTTCCATCCATCCCTCTGTCTGATAAAAAAAATTTAAATTAAAATATGAAATTACATTAATAAGCTATCAACTTGACAGAGATTTTCAATAGTGGTCAGAGTTGGAGTGGAAGTGAGAAAATGGAATTTGCTCAGCTGGTGGGACTGCCAATTTACAGTGTCTCTGAAGCCCAACTTGGCTACACAGACTTACTAGGGGTCTCTTTGATACAATGGATTGTCAGAGTCAAAAACCTCATTTCTATAAAGTTATCCTTAGTACAAAGTTGATTAAGCTCATTTAAAAAAATGATGTACTGCACCCAGGGAAGGAGATGCAAGCAGATCTCTGTGAGTCAGAGGGCCAGCCTGGTCTACAGACCGAGTCCAGGACAGCCAAGGCTACACAGAGAAATCTTGTCTCGAAAAACAAAACAAAACAAAAACAAAAACAAAACAAAACAAAACAAAAGTATAAAATGTACAGAATACTTTAAGATGGAAGAAAAGAACACCAGAAACATGAAAATTTAACATGAATAACTAACAATTGGCTGGGTAGATCATGGTATTCCTCAAATCAGTAAGTGTTCACAGATATTAAAAATGTTACAGAAACACATTTATTGACATGGACAGATGTTTAGAAGGGAAATCTTAAAAACTTAAAATACAAATTTTGACAATATAAGCAAGGTGATTAGGAATCTTTATACTTTTTGGTAGCCTTCAGCTCCCCCAACCCCCACAATGCATTGCTTATGGCACATATAAAGAACGTAAACAATGCTTAGGCCTCCCTGGCTCAACCCTTAGAAAACTTAATGCACATGAGTCTAGCCAGAGTGAGTTCAAAGGCAAACTGATAGCTAGCGTTTACAGCCCACTCATCGTGGCCGAGGAGAACGGCTAAATGCTTTGAGTTCTTTCTTTTTATCCTCATAACCCTTTGGATCTGAGCCTCCCCGAGTCATGAGTTTCGTTGAAGATGCTAAGCACGGAAGAGACGGAATAACTTGCCCAGGTTCATGGAAGAGGCAGCTTCTAAGTGGTTGTGAATAATTGGTAGGATTTAGAGATAAAGGAATGAAGTTGACCCTGGGGTGTTAAGCCACCAGTTCCTGGGGAAAGGAATATTTGTTGGTTATCCCAACTTAGAGGATCAGTTTGTTGGAATAAAAATAAAACCATCCCTTGGATATATGGAATGCCGGAGGAAACTAATAACTTCCATGTCTGCCAGGGCATTTGCCTGCCAGCAAAAAGCACTTTACTGTTTTGATTTATTATTATTATTATTATTATTATTATTATTATTATTATTATTATTATTATTATTATTATCTGGGTGTAATATAATGGGTATTTTATCCGAGGAGGTCCCTCAAAGTAGTCAATTCAACTCAGTTTTGGTAAATTGGGAATTTTGCTTGGATTGCCCCTCCCCCACCCCTTTCTTGTATTTGCCTCTATAGTCATTGATCTCCATAATCTTGGGGTTTCCCAGGTTAGCACGTGGCTTTTCTCCACTCTCCACAGTCTGGGAAACACAGGTCCAAAAATCTCAACCGCAGAGAGAATGATAGAACTTTGTACTGCAGGGTCCTGGGGAAGGGTCCTGAGTGGGGAAGGAGCACAGCTGGAGGGCCGCCTAGGCAAGCCTTTAGGTTGAATGCGCACAGCACTTAGCCTAAGAATGACACCGGTTGTGTTAAATGAAAAGAATGGGTCAGTGGATAAGTGACCTATCCCCCCAAACAATTCGGGGGTCAGTGAGCAGTCTATAGAGAACCCTGCAGCATCCTAATTATATGGTCCCTGCCTGCCTGACCTATGGCGTTTTTTTTTTTTTTTTTTCAGGCAGGAACACTCACCGCTGTGTGCATACTCTCTCCAAGGGTTGGTAAGGTGCTGGGCACCAATGTTTTGGAAGATTAGGGCGCCTTAGTGATTGCTAGCCCACTGTCTGTGATATTTCTGTTCCTCTGACCGTCTCTACTCCCCCTCTTCTTTGTTCACAGAAACCAACTCTAAGTCCTCATCTTTCCTAAAGCATTGTCTGTTGCTACCAGCCTACAAGGCTCTCAGTCTACCAAGAAACTACCAAGCTGGCTTTCTCTTTCTTTAGCCGGGATTTACAATAGTTTGCAGCAGCTAGATCTACTAAAATAACACAGTGACAGGACCGCAATGGGCTACCAAGAGAGAATGGCCTGACTCATTTGAAAGCAACTGCACTGTCAACCCATCAGGTTTTCTGTGGATTGAAAAGTTCACTGCCCGGGGACGGGAGAGATGGCTCAGTGGTTAAGAGCACTGACTGTGCTTCCTGAGTTCAATTCCCAGAAATCACATGGTAGCTCACAACCATCTATACAGTGATCTGATGCATACTGTATACATAATAAATAAATCTTAAAAAAAAAAAAAAAAAAAGAAAAGTTCACTGCCTGGACCCAAAGTCTTCGCTATTTCAGAAGTAAGAAATATTCTCAGCTACTTCTAAGAACTTCCGTTTCCTCAGAGGTGGATGAGACTGATGACACCAAATTGCTCAGGAAGGATAGCAGGCTACCAAGAAGAGACTTGATACCCTATGAGCATATACAGGGGGAGGAGGTCCCTCTCAGTCACAGACATAAGGGAGGGGAGTAAGAGGAAAACAGGAGGGAGGGAGGAATGGGAGGATACAAGGGTTGGGATAACAATTGAGATGTAATATGAATAAGTTAATAAAATATATACTAAAAAAAGAAATACTATGAAAGCAGAATACGTTAATAGATGTGAACAAGTCTACAATAGTTAAAAGAGTTGGCAAAATAATGGCATTGCTTGGCATTATTTAAAACAACAACAACAACAACCTACCAAGTCCTAGCCTGTGTGCAGAGGGGAAGGCTATGACAAAGACAGGGGCTGGGTGGAGGTAGGAGGTGGTCCTTCCTAGGGCTTCAGTTGTGGTCAATGAGACTGCCTCTCTGTGGAGATGTCATCCAGTTGGGAGAAAGGCCACATGGATGAGATGGTTGTAGGACAGTGAGGACATCTCATATTCAGGCCAGTGGGTGAAACACTCGCCAACAGAGTCCCGATGGCCTGAAGTCAATCTGTGCAATGAGCTCCATCTTTGGAACCCACACAAAAGGAAGAAGGAGAGAAGTTGTCCTCTGACCTCTATACATGCAACTCTTCCTCATATATGACACATTGACACAACGCCAATAACAAGAAATAAATAGAACAGTTTTCTCAAAGAAGAAAATTAAACTTGTTTTTTTTTTTTTTTAATGTCTTAAGCGCTACCTGAAAATCGTATCTGCAGTTGAGGTTTCTTAGGAAGAAAAACGAGTTCAATAGGTCCGAGTTAGACAAAGTGAACATGGATGCTCACTCAGCCTTTAGAACGCTAACATAATACTTCAGAAGGCCCTGGTAGAAAGTCTGAGTCTTCTTAAGGGCAGTGACTTTGAGTTAAAACTTGAATGGAGACAGTCTCTGTTCGTGATGGGGTTGGGCAATCTGAATGGAGAAGCAGAGTGGAAATCTTGAATGATCTTCTTCTGTCACCTTAAGAGTTAAGACTGCTGTAGGCTGGAGAGGGGGCTCAAGTCATGGGATCTTAGGCCCTGTGAAACTGAACTGTGTTAGGATGGTGAGTTTTTCAGAGCATGAGTAGGGCTGGCAGAAGTCTTTCTCCAGCCTAGTGCTACATGGGTGCCCGTGCTATCAGCTGTCATCCTTTGTATCTATCACCTGCTCAGCATCCAAGCTCAGTGATGGGAGCATTCTAAATGACATCAGAGCAGCATCTAAGGGAAAAAAAATCACTATGAATTAATATTGTGGCAGCAGTGTTCATTTCTGTTCATTATTAATTATAAAACTACAACAAGTTCATTTAACATTTGAGATGGAAGAAATGCAGAATTATAGGTAGGTATTTCTTTTCCTCTTCTCCCCATATCACTTATTGAGACATAATACAATGCACTTCATTCAGAACACAAACCACTAGAATCCGAGTCATGATATTCACAGCTGTTTAAACAACTCTATATGGCTTGGGATTTAGAGAGTGTCCATTTTTCCATCATTACAGTAGGTATTGCAATGAACTTGGGCATTTATTGTTGTGCAAACTTTGTCTGTGAGATAGGTCCACAACAGTGGGATTTCCATGACAACGTATAAGTATGTAGATTTACAATGTGGCTGTACTGTCAAATTAGCCTCTAAAAAGATGGTATCAATTTACATCTCTACCAGGAGTGCAAACCTATAAGGAGTCTTGGTTGTGAGATTCACTCATTGGCTAAGTTGCATAGGACAGATCAAGTCTGCACTTGAGGCAAACCAGTAATCTCCTCTGCAGTCTTAAGACTTTGATCACAAGAGAGCATTTCTTATGTAGGATCGGGTCAATCAGATCATCCTAAGCGACACTGACCCCACAGAACTATTTAGCTATAACAGTCATGCTAGAAATGTATGATATTGCACATGGTTTGCTAAAAACCCTAACCAATTGTGACAGGCAATGGGACTTAGGGACTTCAAATATCTTCCTTCCTTTCTGGTCTGAAACCTGAATCATTTAAGAAAGCAGGTAGCACAGAGCTTAAGACATAACATTTGCTATTGTTAGGACGTGGATCTGTTTGCTACATAAGCAGGTTTCCTGCCACTCTGAGAACCATACTGAGATCTCAGGTAGCGCCATATAGCTGCTCTCCTTAAAGGTCAAGGAGAAAATCCACTGAGTAACCCAGAGTCCTTGGAAACAACTAGAAGCATATGCTTTAGAAAATACTATTAGTGTGTCTTTTCCCAAAAGGAAGATGTTGGCAACTCATGGATAGCCTTCCTTTCAAAGATCACCAGTAAGATTCTGTATCTTTTGTCCCTCAGGGAGACAAGGAAAATGTTAAAAGGCACTAATGATACTTCCTTTTATGAGAAGAAAACATCAGTGTCGGCTAAGAATGTTTAATATGACAGAGTTCCTTGATTGATTAGTCATGTCTGCCATGGGTGTGGGTGGGGGGAACTTGTGGCACATTTATCATACATTTCCAATTTTGTAATAATTATAGAATGAATGATATGTGGTTAGTATAAAAGTTAAGCACAGTTGTATCTTCTGAATTATAAAGGGTTTAGAACAGACCAACCATCCTTCTAGACTTTCTGTCTCTGTTTTCTGGTTGCTGTAAGTCTCTTTTTTAGCAGGATGGAAAGCTTGTCTGCTCTCTAATAGCTCATAACAGCCCATGTCTTTTTACTTTTGGGGAGCTATTCCCAGTACAGGGTTGGTATTTTTATTGTTATGGTTCATAATGAAGGACTTATTTATCCAAATTTCCAGTTGTACATTGGAGTTGGAAAGTCAGAAAAGAAAGAGAAAAAGAGGAGAGTAAATGCTTGCCAAGAAAAGACTTACAGTGGGGTAAAGATTAGATTTCAAACTATTAAGAATGTATTGCTAACACTGGAGCATTTAAATATACTGAAGCTGCACTTGTCATTCTAAACACTTGGGATTTTCTACTCTGTGCTCTTCATGGTTTTCCTTAAGGACATCTTGCTTGTATATTTTGATTTCTGAGACGTTAGTATTATTACTTGATTGAGTGGCTTTGGTGCTAGAGACACTAGCTAGATGTGGAAGTGGCTAATTAGGCTGACTGTGAAAATTATGAGCTGTAGACCAGAGAAGTAGGGATTCAGGCAGGATGGACTCAGGTGGCACGAGCAGGATTGGGTATGTTGGGGAGAAAGAATGAAGAAGGCATTAAAAGAAAAGCCTGTCTGGGTGGCTAGCACATTTCTTCGACTTTTTCTTGTTTTTGGCCCCTTTCCATATTCATTCCCCAAACTCCAGGCACAGTGAGAGACCCTGTCTAAAAAGGACAAGGTGAGGAGAGATCGAGGAAGTCAGTGGTCTCTACATGGACAGACAGACAGACAGACAGACACACACACACACACAATTTCTGAAGGAGTCTGAATGAGAAAAAACACAATATTCACGTGCAATAAAAATGTGATCATATAAAGTAAGTACAATGGAAACAAAGTGTTATTTAGAAGTTTGGCTTTTAAAGTCTTCATTGTTATTGTTGTTTGTAGCCCAGGTTGACCCCATACTCATGACAGCCCTCTTACCTCAGCTTTCCAAGGGTTGAGAGTACAGGCATGAGGCCACACTCAGCTTAAATTTCTTCTTCTTCTTCTTCTTCTTCTTCTTCTTCTTCTTCTTCTTCTTCTTCTTCTTCTTCTTCTTCTTCTTCTCTTCTCTCTTCTTCTCTCCTCTCTCCTCCTCCTTCCTCTCCTTCTCTTCTCCTTCTCCTTCTTCTTCCTCTTCTTCTCCTTCTCCTCCTCCTCCTTCTCTTCCTCCTCTTCTTCTTTTTTTTCCTCCTCTTCCTCTTCCTCCTCCTCCTCCAAGTAAAATTCAACTACGGAAACATTTAAAAGGCTGGCATGTAGCTTAGTTGGTAGAGTGAGTACACAAGGCTCTGTGTTCCATCTCCAGCCCTCTACAAACCAGGTGGAGTCATGAGGACTGGGAGTTCAGCCTCATCCTAGCTCAGTGGTGACATGAGACCCTATCTCATCAAGCGAAGCAAGCAAACAGTCATTAAAGATACATGTGGGAAATGAACACAGTCCATCTACGTCTGAAACAAGTTCCCCAACGAGAGTAGCCTTGTTTATTCACAGACAGTGATGGAGGGTATCAGACATAAAACTAACTTCCACTCCCAGTGTCATAGTTTGAGAAAGAGGCTTTTCAAGGAGGCAGTGAGGCAGAGTAGGAAGAGCTTAGCATTAACTCAAACAACTTTGAGCTTGCTTTCTTGTTCCTGTTGTCACAGCTTTAGGTTTATCCTGCTTATTTCACAGAGCTGCCGCGAGGCCAAGATCTAATTGTATTAGAACGCATTTAGGGCACACGTAGGCAATTTCAGTTTTATTCTTATCACACATGACGATATTTTGGGATACCTTTGGTTTAGAAGTATTTTTGTTCTGCGTGGAGAAAGACACACACAAACACAGGCTTGCAGAATCTGAGAAAAAACGAGCAGTACTCAGAAAAGATAAACAACATTTTAGGGTGTATTTTTTTTCCATTCAAAGTAAAAATAGCTTTATTGAGTCCCCTGGGAAAAACGTAGCATCTTACAACTTATATGATTCACTTCATTGACTAGAAGAATGATAAAATTGTCAGTTTATAGTCAGGGCAGGGATCTGCACTTCTCTGAGAAGCAGCAGCTGAGGCAGCATTAAGGCCCTGCCACCTTCAGTTCAAGGCCAGCTGGCCGCACACAGCCCACTTCCATCGTTTCTTTATGGACTGTGAAGGAATCTGAGGGCCACAGCACTAACGTCCCTATGGTATTAGAAAATCAGCAAGCTATGGAGTCACAACCCAATCTGAACCAATCGCTCACCTTCATTTAGTGCCTGTGTAGTGACTCCACACCGTTTGTCAGCAGCCCATGCAACTTCAGAGCAAGAGAGAGAGCAGGAAGTACATGAGTCTGAAGGATCCAGAACTGAAGCAATGATAGAATCTGGAGAGAGGGCAGTCTTACCTTTTTTTTTTTTTTTGAGAAAGTTTTGACTCCCAGATTACAGCTGTAACTGTGGAGTTTTGAATTTACTTGGCATTGAGGTTTGAATATGAAATGTTTCCCCACAGACTCACGTGAGGAATGTTTGGCCCCCCCAGCTGGTGAAGCTCTTGGGAAGGACTTGTTAAAAGGTGGAACCTTGTTGGAAGGCATACCACCTGACTTCACTTCCGGTTTATGTATACTCTGCGTATATGGTGCTACAATGACATGTTAGGGCCGTGCCATGGTCCTATTTCTCTATTCCCTTCCCACCACGATGGTCTGTATCCATGGCTGTGAGCCGAAATCAATTCTTTCTCATTTATCACACAACAAGCAACAGAATGGCAACTAAGACACTGAGATTTGGATGTGGTCAGCCCCCTCAAGGTTCATACACTGTCCTCAGTTATTATATAATTGAGAGGATGTGGGACCTTTAAGAAGTGGGACCTAGTCTGGGCTCCTTAAGTTGCTGGGAAACAATTATATTCCCTTCCTGTTTGGTGTTGTGGTCGGACTCTCTATGTGCCTACATAAGTTTACCCAGTCAAGAGGGTTTTTTCAGAGCCTGTACATGCTGTTTGGCCTTTTCAGCCTCCATATTATAAGCTAAGCAAACTTGTTTTCTTTATAAATTTAGCCTGTGTCAGGAATTTTGTTATAACAGTTCTATAAACATCCTCAACAAAAGCAACTTAGAGAAGAAAAGGCTTGTTTGGCTTACAATTCCACATTATTGCTCAGCATTTCTGAGGAGTCAAGGAAGATATTCAAGCACATTCATAATAAAGTGTGCTGGCTAGACCCTCATGTCACCTTGACACCAACCACAGTTATCTGAGAGGAGGAAATCGCAACAGAGGAAATCCCTCAATGCGATTGGGCTATGGGCCAGCCTGTAGAGCATTTTCTTAGTGATTGATGGGGGAGGGCCCAGCCTATGTGGGTGGTGCCATGCCTGCCCTGGTTGTCCTCAGTTGTATTAGAAAGCAAGCTGAGCAAGTCATGGTGAGCAAGCCAGTAAGCATCCTTCCATGGCCTCTGCATCAGCTCCTGCCTCCAGGTTCCTGGCCATTTTGAGTTCCTGTCCTGGCTTTCTTTAGGAATGTACTGCAACATGGAACTGCAAGCCTAATAAATCTTTTCCTCTCCAACTTGCTTTTGGTTATGATGGATCATTATAACAATAGAAATATCAACTAAGACAAAGAGCAAAGGGCTTTTCCCTCTCGTATACTGTTCAGGATTCCCTTCTTAGGGCATGGTGCTCCCCATAGTGGGATAGAGTTTCTTATATAAATTAATGATCAAGACAATCCTCTGCAGTACACCTATAGGCCAACCTGATGTGGTTAATTCCTCATTAAAATTTTTTCCCCAGGTTATTTTTGGCTGTGTCAAGTTAATAGTTAAAACTGACCAACAGGATAGCAAAAAATATGTGTGTGTGTGTGTGTGTGTGTGTGTGTGTGTGTGTGTGTGAGAGAGAGAGAGAGAGAGAGAGAGAGAGAGAGAGAGAGATTATTCCTTTAAATATTAACAAAAATCCACCATCTTATTCCTTTTCCTCAAATATCCTACCATGCATACCTACAGAGAAACCCAAAATCCTCTGTGTACATTAAATAAGACCCACCAGTAGTCTCCGTATTGGTGCCCCTGACTTGGCTTAACTCTGTTCTATCTTACTGTGTAACAGAAGCTCAGAAACAAGAAAGGACTTAACAGAAAGCGTACCAGAAAGCCCGATTCTAAGTCAACACTACAAAATGTTGGTAGAAGAGGGTTTGAAGCCACATGGAAATGTTTCCTGATGAACATTCCCAGAAGCGGATTCCTGGCCTCTATCCATGGACCAGCACTTAACGTCATATTGGAGGAGTCAGTCAGTGACTTACCTAAAGTTCTGAGCTTAAGTTGAATAAGTCAAAGAATATCATTTGTACCTCTAAATGATACAAGACAAGACCATTCATGGCGGTGGCCATCTTTAAGGATGCATGGCAGATGAATAGGTGTTCTTAATTCATTAATGTCACAAGCTCTGACTGACCTGCTACTATGGTGTAGTCATGGCCAGATCATTGGGGATTGAGTAAGAAGAAGGAAAAACTCATCCTTCCCTATTGGACTAGTATTGTACTGAGCTAATCTGAGCTTTTCAACCTGACTGAATAGCTCTTCCACCTCTTCCTGTGACACTGGGAAGAAACAGAAAGTGAGCGATTGAGTCTGGAACAGAATGGTGTTTCTCTTGCTCCTAGGCCAACAGTCACTGAAATCAGTGTAACCAAGACAAAGAAGAGGATTCTTATTAGCTTACTGATTTCCTTGCTTCTACCTCAATTAAAAAACAAACCAATCCTAGCTGGGGCAGGAGCAGTACTACCTGTAATCCCAGCACTCGGGGAGGTAGAGGCAGGTGGATCTCTGTGAGTTCAAGGCCAGCCTAGTCAACAAAGTGAGTCCAGGACAGCCAAGGCTACACTGAGAAACCTTGTCATGAAAAACCAAAATCAGAACCAAACAAAGACAAAATACAAAACCAAGCCAATCCTCAATGCAAGCCCAGAACAGAGCACACGCACCTAGATCATTAAACTGGCAGTCCACCTTGTTGTGAACAGACGCAATTCTGTGAGTGAATGTCTTCTCCCCTGTTGTCACTGGCAGGGTTACATAGTCTTATGTCTTTACACGCGAATTATTCTGAACAATTTCTTTATTATCGGACACTGCGCCCTCTTCCCAACCTCCGATCAAATGTACCCTTCTGTCATCTCCCAGCCCATATGTTTTTTTCTTCTTTAATAACCAAACAATTGTTGACATTGTAAGAAAAAATCCAATTCTTGGTGGAAGTTTACATTGTCAGCATCTCTCTTTGGGGTAGAGACTTGGCTGGGGATTGGGTTGCAAATTCCTGAAGTTGGGCCTGGCTCCCTCTTGAGCTGGCATTATCATGACACATGACACAACAGCACTGCCTCCTCCAGCTGCTTGTTTTCTTTCTAGAATGGATAGAGGGCGGGGGGGGGGGGGCGGGCCTCACTGGGGCTTCTTATCTCTTACCCTCCCCTTCCCCCCAGCCCCAGCTGCTGCTGGGAGCAAGATCAGTAGAGAGCTGAAGGGAAGATGGCAGATGGCTAATCTTCCCAGGCCTGTCACCCATCAACTGGATGATTTCGTAACTGTACACAGGGCACTTATTGAACTTAATCAACTACCTGACAGAGAAGAGACTTGGAAGTCTTCACGGGTCAGACTTTGTGACACCTGCAGATGATGTGACACTACACCTAGCTACTCTGAGTGAACTGTCAGCTGAGGGCAAACATGGACCTCTTTTAGCACGCGTCGTCGCAGAAGAGTCCTTACTGCATTGAGCTAAGCCGAGGTTGAGAGTTGGAGCACTGAACTGTGCCCAGGGATGGAGAGTAAACTCCACCATGGATGGGACTGCCTTGATGAGTGCAATTTTGAATCCGAGGGGGAATTTGCATGGCTCTGCTTCATGTTTATCATGGTTGCAAATTCAATCCTTGCCGACTGGATGTAACTGGGTGTGTGATACAGTCTATAAAAGAGGGAGAGGGGGTGGGGGGATGGCTCCCGTGGGTAAGACTCTTGCTGTTATGAATTCCTGATCGAGACCCTCAGCACCCAGGTAAAAGCCTGGCATTACTATGGGTGTCTGTAGCTAGATAATAGGATACAGGGCAATCGAAGAAGGCGTCATGATGTCAGCTTCAGTAGCAACCCGCTACACGTGCTGTATACACACATGCATAAAAATAAAGTGAAAAACAGATATTGAGACCCAGCGTTGGGGATGTGGTGCCCATGGAAAGGAAAGGCAAGAGAATACAAGCTGGAATTGTGAAACTGAAGAAATGATAAAAAGAGGCATACGAGTCAAGTGTTCCACTTTATACAACCATCTTTGGGTGCTGGAGAGATGGCTCAGCGGTTAGGAGCACTGGCTGCTCTTGCAGAGGATTCTTACTCAGTTCCCAACACCCCTATTCAGCTTATATCTGCCTATAACTCCAGCTCCACTGGTCTCCATGGGCATCTGCACTCACACGCATGTTGCATACCTCCTACCCCTGCTACCATGCACACATAATCACAGTAATAAGAATATATATATATTTTTATTAAAGTCCTTTCTTTGTACTCTCCAATTAAAACAATAGCTCAATTAGCACAGTGGTTAGGAGAAAAGGCTTCGGCACTCTCAGTTTATGCTTCTGCTTTGTCACCTTAGAGATCATGGTGGCTTGAATGAGAAGTCACCCACAGGCTCATGTGTTTGGTCCCCAGTGGGTGGTGCTGTTTCAGAAAGACGGTGGAACCTTTAGAGGAGAAGCTCTTTGGAGGAATTATACCACCGGAGGTTTTAATAGCCTGGGTCTACTTCTGTGTAGCTCTCTGTTCCCATGCGTGGCTGAAATGTGATCTGCCAGCTTTCTCCTGCCCTCGTGTGTACCCTGGCTGCTGCTATGGCCCTGTGTGATGGACTATATTCTTTCAGGAGCTGTAAGCTAAAGTAACCGTTTTCCCTCTACTTGCTTTCTGTTGGAGCAGTTTATCACCATGAAATTGGTAAAAGGCAAGTTCAGGTGTTCACGGTTATCAGAGCTTCCTTTGTACTCCCAAGTTAAATACCCTAACTAAGAGACACGTTAACAAACCGGTTAATAGAAAAGGCTTAGAATCAGATGGTCCTGAGCTAATATTTCTGCATTATCATAGATAGGGGCATTGAAGGAGTTACTAAAACCCTTGCAGGCTGGCTGTCTTGGGGACAAAGGAAAAAATTGTCCATATAAGTAATGGATTATCCTCCAGATAAAGGAGATGATGTGTGCGAAAATGTTGGAAAAGTGTCCTGACTTCTGTGAGCTCTCAATGGAAGGTAATTTTTATTCACTGTATAAAGTTAAATTATAGAGTATTTTAAGCAAATGCATTTTTAATTAAGAAAACCCAGTTAACAAAATCTTCATGAAGGGTCCTTATGGGACTTGTATAACAAAGAGATAAGAATAATTTAGAATTGCTTTATTATCACTTATTTACAGGAAGAAGGTTTTTGGAAATTTAAAAGAAGTTATTATACTTATTTATGTGGAGGGAGACATGTAAGTGTGTGTACTCTGTGTGTGTGTGTGTGTATGTGTTACTGTGTGTGGTGTGTGTGAGAGTGCTACTGTGTACGTTACCCTGTGTACGTTACCCTGTGTGTCACTGAGTGAGTGCCTGTGTATGAGAGTGTGTCTGTGTTTGAGTATATGTGAGTGTGGATGTGTGTGTGTATAGATCAGAAGAGGACAGCTTGTCGGAGCTGGTTCTTTCTCCTCACCGTGTGTATCACAGGGATCAAACACAGGTCATCAGGCTTGGCAGCAAGTACCTTTCGCCTATGGGCCATCTCTTTGACCATGAAAATTTGTTTTTTTAATGTTCTGAGAAAAATATTTTGAAGACTTACTCGTGCGTAGGGTCATCAATTTCCATGAGAACTTATTGATACTGGAGCCCATAGTCCATGATTAATACAATGTACATTTGAGCTTAGTGCTCTCTTCTAAGAGATCAGTTTTGAATTACCGTGTCTGAATTCCCATGACTTCATTTTTCAGGCTTCCGTTTAAAGATACATCTCTACCACTTTCAGTCTGAAATAATGCACTCCTGACCTCCAGGATGGCTGACTGTTACTGACGCGATTTTGAGGTACAGGTCTTGGTGTTGGTGTTTAGTAGTCTAATTAATTATAAAGATAATGGTACTGAGAATACCTCGGGCATCTCTGTACACTGAAATTGCTTCCACTTGTGCGTCACTATAATTCCCAGGTGGCACGAGAAACACAGAGCGTTATGAACATTTTACAGTTGAGAAAATTAAGGTTTGTCTCTTTTCTCTTGGAGCTTCTTTTAGAGGTATACATGCCTTCAAGTAGTCATTTAGTTGTAGAGCTCTTTCACAAATTAAAACGAGGTCTGGAAGAAAGAGTGGGGGGAGGGGAGGAAGCAGGCAAGTGCTTAGGTGCCTCACTTTCCTGCCCTGTCTTCATATAGTCTGACCCCAAGTCAAGGGTAGGCTAAGATGGCAGCCTTCTTTGACAACAGCCATGACAGCACAGCAGGCAGTCCTAACACTGCAAAAGAGAAAAGCTCTCTCTGGCTTCAGGTTTTCCAATGGCCTCAAAAACTAGGGAATGGACAGTTGAGATCTACCTACTGATGGGGAGACGAGGTCTGCCCACTCATGAAGCTGGTTTCTTGAGTGAAATAGAGACTTCACATGTGACCAGACACTACACTGTAGACTGTAGGTTTGGAAAATCTGAATCCTTGCCTATTTGATGTAAATGAGGATATGAAAGTCTGTTTAAAAAAAAAAAAAGTCTTCTAGTGTTCTTGATGCTGGTGTCCACTGAGGGGGAGAAGAGAGTAAGACTTGGCACTGAGGAAATAGCAAAGAGGCAAATGAGTTAGGCATTCAATTTTTACCCCCCCCCTTTTGGTACTCTTCAAGATAGGACATATTCAAAGAATAAAATGATATTGAGCACTCAGTCCTTTCTTGCTGGTTCCAAGCATGGGCACACATTATCAGGAGTCCAGCCTGCTGGAATGACACATAAGCATTCTAGTCAGCCCTTGTTAGCTTGCATATTTGTTACTTTTCTGTTGCTGTGATAAAATACTCCAAGAAAAGGCAGGTGGAGGGAAGAGAGGTTTCATTTCAGATTACCTTCCCAGAGGGATATGTCATGGCAGGAAGGCGTAGCAACAGTAAGGGAAAAGAGGAACCGGAAGTGATAGGAGCCAGAAGTGGATGGATCACATTTCATCCACACACAGGAAGTAGACAGCTAGAACAGAAAGTTGGACAGGGCTCTAAACCCTCAAAGCCCACCCATTTCCTTCAGCAAAGTTGTTCTTCCTAAACATTTCATGACCTTCTCAAACAGTGTACCAGCTGGGGACCAAGTGTCTAAATGGGAGCTTATGAGGAGATTTTGCACTGTTTACAGAGTATTCCAGGAAGCACCCCTCTTTCCATTCTGGCACTGCAATCTCATTGGTGCCTTCTTACTGAGTGAGTGGACGGAGTCTTCAGAGTAGATTCTTTAAGCAGGAATCCTTACTTTACAAAACAGGGCATGGGGAGAACAGACGATGCTCCTGAGGGTAGGCCACTGGGATAAGGTCACCTGACCCTGAAGCTGGCAACCTTTCTGTTTCAATGCCTGCTTCTGTGGGCAACCTGGTCTCCACATCACAGAAGCAGATGGTTCATGCTACACAGGGGGGTTAACCTGAGTCTAGCCCATGTTCTCTATGTGTAATGAAAATAGGACCCTGAGGACTTTCAGAGACATCTACTTGGAAACATGATCTTTTCCTCCAAAGACGCTTGGATTGAAGCTCATTAACAGTTACTCCCTAGAGACTATGTCATTTCTAATGTATATAAACTCACAGATGTATGGAAAATGCCAGGGAAAAACAAGCGTATTTAAGAGAGTCAAGGGCATCCTGGCGGTGGTGGCACATGCCTTTCATCCCAGCACTCAGGAGGCAGAGGCAGGTGGATCTCTGTGAGTTTGAGGCCAGCCTTGTTTACAAAGTGAGTTCCAGGGAAGGCAGGCCCTTACATAGGGAAACTATGTTTTGAAAAACCAATCAACCAACCAATCAATCAATCAAAGGTAAGAGCAGCAAGGGTGTAATGGCTCTGATACAAGATAAATTCTGTACTAATTAGAGTTGTAAGAAATAGGGGCTGAGTGCATGCTCAGTGGTCAAGAGCACTTGTTTGTCTTTCGCAGGACCCGAGTTTCCTCCGGAGCACCCCATCTGGTGGCTCACAATGGCCTGTAACTCCAGTTCCAGGGGCTTGGAGGCCCTCGGCTAACTTCTGAGGGCATCCACGTGCATATCAACACCAATACAGAGACATGTATACTTACACGTACACTGTAAAATAATTTTAAAAGCCCCTTTAAAAAGATCCTGAAATCGTGGAGGTGTTAAAATGATGCAACTTTATTTTTTAACCCATGTGAAGTCGAGGCAGGTATTTCTTCGTAGGAAGTGGAGAGGGGGGTGGCTCCGGTAGTCATTTGGTGATCAGGGCGAATAGAAGCTCAGTCATCTTTAGCTTGTTGCCTCTCAGCCGGGGTCATACTAGATGTCAGTGCTTAGCAGGCAAATTGGAAGGGGAGGAGAATGAGGGATCCGAAGGGAGAGAACTTCTCGGGTCAGGACTGGACGGCACCTCTTCTTTCTACTTAGCTTTGTTAGACTCTAGTTACATGGTTGCCTCTGCTGCAGAGGAGGCTGGGAAATGTAGTGTGTTAGAGGAGGAGACTTTAGGTAAAGGAAGGAAGGGTGGACTGTAAGGTTTAGCGGTCATGTGCGTGGGTATGAAGCAATTCTGTTCTGTCTACACTTCAGGTCAGCGTTTCTCAACCCTCGTAACGCTGCGACCCTTTGATGCCGTTCCTCATATTGTGGCGACACCCCTCCCCCCAACCATAAAATTATTTTCGTTACTTTATAACAGTAACTGTGCTACTGTTATGAAACATAATGTAAATCTCTGTGTTTTCCCGATGGTTTTAGGAGACTCCAGTGAAAGGGTTATATAACCCTAAAAGGGCTGCGACCCACAGGTTGAGAAATGCTGCTTTAGATGGAGCAGGCTAAGCATCACAGTTGTAACTATGATTTAAGGCAAAGAAAAGAATACTTAAATTGTATACAGCCTTTGACATGAGGGTCCGAGAGGTTTTGCACTTTGGCTCAGCAGAGAGTCAGCTCCTCCTCCTCCTTCCCTTCCCCCTCCCCCTCGTCGTCGTCGTCGAAGCTGCTTCTTCTTCTTCTTCTTCTTCTTCTTCTTCTTCTTCTTCTTCTTCTTCTTCTTCTTCTTCTTCTTCTTCTTCTTCTTCTTCTTCGTCGTCGTTTTTTGAGACAAGGTTTCTCTGGGTAGCCTTGGCTGTCCTAGACTTGCTTTGTAGACTAGGCTGGCCTCGAACTCATAGTGATCCGCCTGCCTCTGCCTCCCAAGTGCTGGGATTAAAGACTTGTGCCACCACGCCCCTCCTCTTTATTAACAGATTGTTTTCCATCCCCGCCTTCCATGCATCTTCTCCATGCTTGCTTTTCCAACTACTGTCATCTGCTTTTCTTCATTCTACAATCTTGGGCCAGTGGCTACTGGTAAAACACCTTCAAGCCTGATTCATATCTTGGCGTTCTACATAGGATTTCACTAGCAAAATATTTGATGTTTGAAATCTGGAGGACGCAGTAATCTTTAAAACTCCTTTAAGCTCCATCAAACCTACTAATATGTTGTCCTAACAACCTGACTGGGATTTACAGGATTACTGTCAAATTATCGCTTGGACCACTTTATACTTGGACCGAGGTTTTGAGCAAGAAAATGAAAAACAAAACAAAACAAAAAATTGCAGGAAAAATGAGGGATAAAAAATATTTTTAAAAAATGACTGAGTGTGGAGAAGGGAAAACTCAACTGAATTTACTGAAATCGACTCTCTAGACTCTTCCAGAAATAACCCAAGCACCAAGTGGCCAGCTTTAAATTACCGTTTCCCATAGTAAAGTAGGAAATGGATCCCCTTAGTGGGCCATATCTGTCTCTTGTAAAATGATTCTAATTCACTCTGTCGCATGGGTAGAAAACAGCATCCATGGACTGTTTTGAACCACATTAAACTGAAATCTAACCAACCCCTAATTTTCAGTCTATCAGTGCGTAAGTGTATGTTTTTTGCTGTCTCTAAATTAGCATAAACTCCAGCAATCATTTTTCCTTTCGCCTTCCTTTTTGGCTGATAATGGAGTTTGTGTTAAAATCACACCTTCTTTTGATTTTTGACATGCATGTAAACTTTTTGTTGTGTTTGTGGACCTAAGTGCCTTTATCTTGCTCTGCAATCAGCCACAACCAGGGGTGGAGGCAGGGACTATTTGGCACAATATTTTCTATATAAACAGTTTCAATGTAAGGGGAACAATATGGCTCTAATTTTGACGTATGATCAATTTGGAAATATGCAAACACATTTGAATATACATCCTGTACATGCAGCAGTCATATGAAACTGGATACACAAAAGGGTTTTTTTTTTCCCCCTCTAGTGATTTCCCCAGTTTTCCTCCAACCAGATGATATCAGCCCTATTTCCAAGCTTTTAAGTGAAAATGCCGGCTTTGATTGCTTTCCCAAATTGATAAAAATATATGTAGTCAAATAGAATTTTTAAAAAATGGTCAAGTTGTCCTCTGGCACACACTCTATCTTAGTCTGAATACAAATAAAAGCAAGCTAAATTGAAAAGGGTTTAAAATTTTCTGATGTAGCTGTGAGGGGAAATCGGAAGTGGCAGTCCTAGATACATGGCCCAGGGATATTTAAGGCACATTTGTTCTGTGTAAGGAAAAAAACCCACTTGGACCATTACCTCCTATTTAGAAATGCCAGGTGGGAGGCAAGCACTTGTTCTTGCCTTCATTACAAGCTGCCCAGAGGTGGCCAGGCCTTGATGGGGCAGCCTAGTGGTGTGGGAGGGTATCTTTGCTTTCCATGGTTTGACTTTGGAGTTAGGCCACAGTCTCCTATGACTGTTACCACTGGCGACTTACACTTCCAGTGAACACAGAGAGGTGCATTACTGAAAGGCAAACACACTAGCCATCTCCCAACTGCTCTAAGGTCGGCAGCACTCATTGCAAATTTGCTGAACAAAGGAAACTAAGCCAACCTATGTGGTCCGTATCCATGCTAAACTGTCATTAAGCTTCCATTTTTCTGGAAAGGAAAGAGAGGCTTAGAGAGAGGATCTAAGTTAGCTAAGCTATACAGCTGGGAAGTGATCCCGCTAGGATTAAATCCATGTTTGGTCGTTTCAAAATGATAATATTCCTGGGCCAAGGAAATGGCTCAGCAGGGTTAAGAGAGCTTCTTTCCCTTTCAGAGGACCAGAGTTCAGATCCCGGCATCCATATTGTGTGGCTGTCGATGGCCTGTGACTCTAACTCTATGGAATCTAACTCTGTCTTCTGGCCTCCAAGGGTACTGGACACACACATGGCACACACACAGACACACATATGTATAACAAACAAACAAACAAACAAATAATATCCCTTATTCCAGCACTAACACACTCATGTTTTTAAACTTCTCTCCATAAAAATACTTACTTTTCTGAATAATTACATAGGTACACATGCACACACAAGGATATGCTGAAATACAAGGAGATTTAAAAAACTCTCTCATGGTTCTTTTGATGCTAACTACATAGTCTTCACTCCTTTAGTTTTGTCATTGCTGATTAATGTGTGATTCCTACTGGATGATGTGCACTTACAGATTTCAAACCACGTGGTAGACATTGCACTTTTACATGCACTAAACATCTTGTGTCCCTGTCCCTCCTCCAACGGAAGAAAACTTTTAGAATGTGTCATCTCACTTTATCTTCATTCATAAACATGGAAATTGTGAGTCATAAGACTTTGGTGACTCAACCCAGGTCTACCTTCTAGTCAGTGGCTGGGCAGGACAGACATTTCCATGGTACATTCTGGACTTTCCCTGGTGCCTACATTTGCTTCCATTCTCTTGTAGGGTTTATAAACTCTGTGCTTGTGTTTCCTCCCAACTCCTCCCAGGTGTTAGGGTAGTGGTGTCAGGAGATGGGGTCCCATGGAGGAGATGAGGTGACGGGGACTGTAGCTCTCTCTGGTGGAATTAGGGAATCACAAATACCTTCGTCTACCATGTGAGGATGTGGCAAGGATGTGACATCTCGTACCAGAAACTGTGCCTTTCCAGAAGACCTACTGGCGTCTGGACTTTGGACCTCTAAGCCACAAGACCTGCATGAAGTAAATCCCTGTTGCTTTGTAAGTTACTCGGTCTAAGGTGTTTTGTTATTGCACCCTCACTGAAATGAGTGCATCAGCAGTACATTTGCCATGTAGATGGCAGATGAATGC
The DNA here is from genome assembly GCF_903995435.1 of Acomys russatus. Classification (NCBI taxonomy): domain Eukaryota; kingdom Metazoa; phylum Chordata; class Mammalia; order Rodentia; family Muridae; genus Acomys; species Acomys russatus. The sequence continues at coordinate 45,500,727 of NC_067147.1, forward strand.
AGCACGGAGTTTCCTTCTCGATTGAAGCTCATATGGATATTATTGGCAAGTGTATGTTTGAATGGGTGTTCCAGTGATTACAATGATTTTGGATAGATCCATTGAAAGATAGCAACCTGAGACAGGGCTGCTGCTTTGTAGAACTGCAGTTGCCTAGCATGTACAGTGTCTTGGGTTAGATTCCTAGTACAACACAAATAAATAAATAAATATCAAATCTAATCCAAACCTAGAATATGTTAACAAAACAGTATTCCTGGGAGATATTCCTTGGGTATAGTAACGGTACACAGGTGGCTCCTCGCTCAATAATAAATATTGTGCTTGGAAACTCCTCTCTACCAGTAGTCACCTCCTAAGCTGTGCCCTCCATTCCTTTTCATTGCCAGTAGCTTCCTAAGTGTATGGTGGGACTGCCTGGTGGGACAGCTGAGTTAGCTTTCAGGACTCTCCTGATGAACATTTCTTTGTGTTTAATAGTTTTATGCTTACTTTAATGAATCTTGGAGTAGAACACAGCTTGGTCATCCATTACTGATTTTTTTTTTAAATCCACATTATTGTTCAGAATCAGACCAAATCAGAGCAAAAATAACTCATCAGCAAAGGAAAAGTATTAAGTAAATAATACCATAGGGGGTGTTCGGTCTTCAAGTATCTGAAAGGGCTTGTGAGCAGGAATTTGGAAAGCACTCCTTCGAAGATCCCCCACTTCCCACCTCTCCTCTCTCTTCTCTCTTCATCCTGGCTCAGACTCTGACTCCAACACACAACTTCCTGGTGTGTATGGCTGGAAACTTTGCCCTGCTTGCCATGGGAACCCACTGTATCCTTACCCCAGCATTGACACACGTGCCAGCACATATAGGAATCTAGGCTTGCTCCTCAGTTTCCCTGATTGTACAATGCCTGGGGCCAACCCTCCTCCTGCCTCTGGGCTCTGCCCCTTAGCAACAAGCTTGGCGCTCCAAAGCCTGATCCTCAAGCTAAGAGAAGGAAACAGGGGACAGAAATAGAACAAGAAATCTTGAACACAGATAAAAGGCTTTTTGATATTTGCATGAAATATGCTACTTAAAAAGGAACTATTTTTATAGTATTATCTATAAGAGATTATAGGCAGAAATTAATTTTCTAAGTCTTTCTAGTTAAAACAGTCTGTGCACAGGAGGCATTTAAATTCCTCTTTTAATAAAAACCCATGTATTGTCCTGCAGGCAAAGGGCTTGGTTTCTTTGTACGATTATTTTGCCATTTCTGAGGCCAAGAGAAATTTGCAAAACGCCATAAAATCTTCTGTGCTTACTTCATCGCATTCCAGACTTTGTCTCTCTCATGAAGGATTACTGGGGTGGGGGGAGGGGAGGGGTTAGGTAGGAGCAGGGCAGAAATATTATAATCTAGCAATTCAATAAAGTGTTGTCAAGCCATAAAACACAGCAGTAGTAGGGAATAATTCTCCTTGAGTAAAGAGAGGTGAAGTGGATCTAACTGCCTGAACTGGGTGAACAGGGGGCTAGTAACTGAACACAGGCTGACTGGGGGACCCCAAGCAGCTGACGCGTTAATTTATTAAATAACCCTTGAATTCTGGGGCTTACAATAAAAAGTATTTGTGGTCAGGAAAGTGAGAAGACAGGAAACCCAAGTCTTCTAAGCTCATTTTTATGCTTGGAACAAAACCAACCCTTTATCCAGGCCTGAACCCGGTGTGTTTATCTGTAAGCACATGGGGAGGGAGAAGGGGAGGGAAACAGGACACTTCATTTCTATTTTAAGTGCCTCTCTTCCTCATGGGTTTTGGTGCTAACAGGGCACCTTCCTGTGGTCCTCCCAGTCTGTCTTCTGCCTTGATCTACAGAACCAACCCTGGGCTGACGAGCATGCTCTGGCTCAGTTTCCCTGCTTTGGTAAAAACTCACAGGGAAGTAGGAAATGGTTTCATGATCAAAGTTGAACTTGATCTCTATCAAAGAAGCCTTCCATCCTGGAAATCTGAGCCACTTGAAAATAGTTTCCATCCAAGAGGGAGACTACTCAACTGTCCTCACAGGCCAGCTTGAAAGAAGAGAGGGGCAGGTCCCCCTTTAATGCGATTCCCCTGGAACAGTGTGTTTGACCCTGAACCTCAGTCTTTACGCTTCCTTTTCATGGGCTGTGGCCCTGGCTAGTTACAGTAAAGGTTTGGCTGGGGAAGGCCATACAGAGAACAGGAATTGCCATAGGGCTGAACATTTCAAAGAAGAAACTCCCACCGTGGGAATGACTTATAGTGGTGTGTGTTGTGGAGAGGACGCATGAGCCCTGGGTGAAAGCCATCTTGGGAGCTGGAGCTCTGAGTGCTCTTCCAGAGGATCCAGGTTTGGTTCCTAGCACCCTCACAGTGGTTCACAGCCTTCTGTAACTTCAAGGGATCTGATGCTCCTCTTCTAGGCTCTGAGGGAAACTGCATGCACGTGGGATAGGAGCATACAAACAGGGGAATCCCTCATAGACATAAAAATGAGATAAATTTTAACAAGGGAAATGATTTTGAACAAAAGACTAAGCATTTTTAAGTTTCAATTTCCCCATCCTTGCTATAGGATTGATGACATTTGATTGTTCTTGCTTACTCCTAAGTGTCTCAGTTCTTGACTCTAGCTACTGGATGCCTTCTATTAAACCACATTATGTGGTACAGTTTTGTGTTCTTTACAAAGTGGAACTTTCTTTCCACAAAGTTTGGAATGGTGATAATTGTAGATTTAATACTGTCTATGCATTTACTTTTCACTGCAGAACAAGGCTGGGCAGAATTTCTTTAGGTATAAAACTAAGATTTTGAGACATCTGAGGATGAAAGTCAGTTGATAGCGGGTTTATCCAGCACACACAAAGCCCTGGATCTGATACCAGTATAAGATAAACCAGGCATGATTGTACATGCCTGTAACTCCAGAATTTTGGAGGTGGGGGTCATCCTTGGTGACATATCTTTTTTTTTTTAATTAAAAAAAAATCATTTTTAAATTTTACTTTATTTTTTTGAGGCTACCCCAGAGTACATAAGATCTTATTTAAAACAAAGAAACAGCAACAACCCCCTAGGATGGCTTATGAAATTGAAATGTACTGAGTGCCTACTATATGGTGGGCAATTTACTTGCTTCATAAAACAAACTATAACTCCAGCAAAGGCCAAAAGAAAATGTAGGTCATAATGGCAAATATTCTCATTCTTAGCTGGGGAAGTCATGCTAAGGTGACACAGACAGAGGCATCCAGCTAGGTTGTCCTAGCTCCTCAGGTCTTTTCTTCTGTCACAAGTGACCTGTGTGATGGAACGGTAGGGCAGGGATATGTTGGAGGGGATGTGATGGTATCAAGAAGTCTGGTACTACTGAACACCATGAGATCCCTCTGCAATAGTCACCTTGGTTAATTTACACATTGCTAGAATAAAACAGCTGACAAATGCAACTGAAGAAAGGAACAGTTTATTTGGACACAGTTTGAGGTTACAGTCCATGCTGTGTGTGTTGGGAGGGAGGTCAGAGGATGGCCTTGAGGTGCCTGCCCATCCTTTTTGCTGTCAGGAAGCAGAGGAAGATGGATGTTGGTGTTGAGCCTTTTTATCCACCTCAGGGCCCCAGCTCACGGAATGGTGCCATCTACATTTAGGGTGGCTCTTCCTATCCCAATTAATCCAATTTAGAAGTTCCCATAAGCATTCCCAGGGACTTATCTTCTCAGTGGTTCTAGAACCTGTCACATTGACAATCCATATTAACGAGCACAGCCACCTGGGAAGGTCCACTGTGAGTCAGATCCCCTCAGCTTTGTAGAACCAAGACTGGATTCAAACTGGGCTGCCTTGACCTGGTGCTTTCAGCCTCTTCGTGCCATCCTGTTTCATGGTAGAAGCGGCCACTTCAAGGTAGAGGCTATGCTGGGAATTATGGCCTGGGCCTCATGAAGCCCAGGGCACAAACTTGGTCTTCCCCTGGAGGGGAATTCCTTTCCGTGGGTGCTTTATCCCTCTTGCTGGAACATAGTATGGTAGTCACAGGGACACTAGAGACCAGGAAGATTTGGAGGGACTTAGTGACCCTTCCTGCTCTGTTGCTCAAGCATCAGAGTTGGTTATTTCTGGATGAGCTGTCTCTATTCGGTCAAGCACAGGAGTGCTTTGTTAAATGGTCCGAAGCTTTACGGTAAAAAACATAATCATGGTAGTACTTGTAGTCTGTGGTGAGACCTGAGGACAAGAATGTGCTTGTGAAAAATCAAGCTGGAAGAATGCTGGCCCTTGGGTGGCCTATGCAGTGCTGTCAAACCTTCTGAACCACTTCCAACCTCAATGAATGAGGTGATATTACCAAATCTACTATCTATCTATCTATCTATCTATCTATCTATCTATCTATCTATCTTCTTCTTCTTCTTTTTCTTCTTCTTCTTTTTCTTCTTCTTCTTCTTCTTCTTCTTCTTCTTCTTCTCCTTCTTCATCATCATCATCATCATCATCATCATCATCATCATCATCATATCTATCTTCTATCACCTACCCATCCACTATCTATCATCTGTAGGTCTTCTGTTATCACCCACCCATCTCCAGTCTATGTCCATCTGTCTATCTGTCTACCTCCTATGTACCCATCGTCTTTCCATTCACCAGCCACTTACTCATTCATCCACCACCCATCTACTTGTCTGTTTTTTTTTTCCAATTCAAAGTTAAAGTCTAACATGTGAAAAAATTTTCTCTTAAATATTCAGATATTCTGGCAAGATTGTGATGGACTTTTGTTCCCACAAAGTAGCAGTGAGATAAAGATAAAGAGGGGCCACTGGATAGACCAGGCATGTGTGCTCCTGTTGGTCCTGTCCTCTTACTCTCTTCACCCATGGACTCCTGTGCTAGGTGTAGACTCACAGGGGTGTTCAGACTTCTGCCACTGCAGCTTGATGTTGCTTTCTATAAATGTGTTGGGCTGCATCCACAGTTACCCTGGGATGCATACCACCCACGGGCCACAAGGTAGAGTAAGATGCAGAAAGTAAGAGAGCCAGGAGTGGAATCCTGTCGGGCAGATGTGGAGCCCGTGGGATGTATCTCTGGTCTCTCTACCCAGAGGATGGCACACAAACTGGGAACTCAGCCTCACTTTCCCACTCTTATGCACCGAGAGCCTCTAACCTCACTTTAAACGTCCTGAACACACGATTTACAGAGTGCTGCTTTATAGCCCTTATTACTAACTGCCTGTGTAGAACTCAGCTTTGCAGTTAAGGCCAGCACAGGAGGTAGAAACCTGAGGAAGGAAGGAGAAGAGGATTTGAGCATATTTGTTTTGTGAGTTACCGTGAATTGGGTCTCTGAGCCTTAACACTGTTCTCTGTTCTCTGAGAGAACTGCATGGTATCTATACTCTGCATTCCACACAAAACCAAACCAAACAAACAAACAAAAACAAAACAACAACAAACAACAACAAAAAACCCCAAAACACCAACAAACAAAACCAAACAACCAACCAAACAAAAACCATTCCACAGTACTGTACCACCTAGGCAAAGATTTTTCGCTCTGTGCTGAGTGAGCAGGATGCCGAGTCTGAGCAGAGGTGGCCCGGTCCTGCCCTCTAGGGTCTTTCTTTGAGATGCCAGAGGGACCAACACATTAATAATTAGAGAACTTAGATCAAGTGAGTGCACACGTCACAGGGGATGCAGACACTCCCATATCCTCAAGCAGCACCCAATGCACACTAAATAGTCCCTAGTGTCCTGACCCAGGTGATGGAGTCCCTGCTGGTGTCTGATCGATTCCCTCAAGCTAACCTGGGTTCCATGAAGAAATGGATGCATCTTATTTACAGCCTGGCAGCAGGGTGCAGCCCCAAGGAAAATAACATGTTGGACAGACCCAATATCTAGAATGGAGATCTCAGACCTTTATTTATTAACATGTATCCCAAGGGAGACTGCTTTTTTATTTCATTGTTTTATTATTTTTTTAAAAAATAAAATGATGCCTCTGAGCTAGAACTGAATTATAGATAGTGCTAATTTGGTTCAATTATTTTGCTCATTACAGGCAGAAACACAAGTGACATTACAGACCCGGGACTGAGAAATCCAGTCCTAGCTTACTTGTGTGCAAATACAAGTGGGATTTGAAATGTATCAAATAACTAGCTGTCACACCTGATTAATACTGCCCGATCCAGGGGAAGCAGCCACTCTATCTTTTCAGAATGTCATTAAAATAAAAAAAAAAAAGGGGAGAGGAAAAAAAAAAAAAAGAAAGAAAAGAAAAAAGAAAAAAAATGGGAAGAAAAAGAGTTCATGTAATTAAAGAAACATTATTTTGTTCACGCAACCTGAAAAAAATATGATTAAAGTAGCAATTTTGAGATGGTGATATCAATCAGACAGGCATTCGTGTGTGTACCAGCTCTCCGAGCGAGTGCTGGTGGTTATGTAGAGTGCTGTTTCATCATGTGTTGTGTTAGCACAGAAGCCAAGAAAGTGAGAAAGGTGAGGACAGGTGGTTAATTTGCTAAGAAGTCACAAGACCGAAGATTTGGTTTGTTTGCTTCTTCTTTTTTCTTTTCTTTCTTCTTTTTCTTTTTTTAAAGTCAGAATAGTCCTGTTTTTATCAAATAAGCTACCTGGGTTACACTTCCTGTTAGCCTAGTGACACAAGGTCCACGTTGACACTTGGTTTCCAAATAAACCTGATTTAGTTATTCTGTCACTAAACACAAGCTAAATTTCCATTCAACAAAAACAAGAATAATTGGTTTAGTTTTGGACAGATGAGCCATCATTTTTCATTATTGTAGTGGGGAGTGATGCATGCTCTGGGTTGCTAATGTGTACTCACAGCCGTGCCAGGAGAGGGGCACACGAACTTTACTTAGCAATCATTTGCTATAAAATAATTTGCTTTAACTGAGGACTCTTTACTTAGCTCTGTTTTACACACACACACACACACACACACACACACACACACACACACACACTGCGTCAGGTGATTTGACAAAAAGAAAACCTATTTAATATATTGTGTTCACAGTAGACACTCAATAAATGTTCACTGAATGGATTTGCAGAAATACAAGTGGAGATTGGTTTAAAGAAACATCATTTTTTTGGCGGTTTGTGAGCTGCACAATTTAGTCTTGAAGATAGCTGACAGGAATGCTGATATTCTGTAATCCAAGGCCTGGCGGGAGCGTGCAGCCAGCCTCATCCAGGTGCTTCGTTTCTGGAGAAACTGTCTTAGATGATTCTGTCTCTCACTGCCTTCCTGCCCCGGCCAACGACTAGTTATTTTTTTGTAGTGTGTAAGCAAGACACTTTGTGAGGAATTCTCGTCCAAGCCCTGTGCCTACTGAGCACCAGAGCGTATGGCTGAAAAGCATATAGCTTGACCTTGAATTCAAGTGGTCTTAGAAGTCCACAAATTCCCAGAGAAAACAGGCATATTGATAAGAGGCAGGCGGGGATGGTAACATCATCAACTTTACCCTTACCTCGGAGTGGAAGTTCATGTTTTTAAAGCTGTAACTTGACATTTTGTTTTTATTTATTTATTTATTTATTTATTTATTTATTTATTATTTTATTATCCTATGAATGCTTTGCCTGAATGTATGTGTGTGCACCACCTGAATGGGTGGTGCCTGCCGAGGTCAGAAGAGGCTTTCAGATCTCCTGGGACTGGAGCTACAGATGGTTGTGAGCCACCATGTGATTGCTGGGATTTGAACCTGGGTCCTCTGAAAGAGCAACAGTCAGTGCTCTTAACTGCCAAGTCATCTTTTCAGCCCCTGGAAGTTCTTTTTTTTTTTTTTTTTTTGAAGGTGTCTGATGTGGCTAAGTTAAGGCTCTACTTGACCATTGGGTACCCAGCCCTGGTCTTTAAAGATAGCTGTTAGAAATGTATTGAGTGTCAGTATCAAATGTGGCCTTCTGGATTGTTGCATAACATATGGTCCTGAGATTGGATCCCCTGCATCAACAAAGAAAGTGCGTTTGGTTGCACACATTTGTAGCCACAGGGAAAGGGTAAGGAGTTGAGACAGGTGGATGCGCTGAACTCACTGGCCGGTCAGGGAGAGACTCTGTCTCAAAAAATAAGGTGGAGAGAAAATAAGGTGTCTATGTCTAGAAAACACATCCAATCACATGTGCTCACAATGACTTTTGAAAAATTGCCTTTTTTTTTTTTTACTGTGTGCATGAATGTTCTATGTGTTATACATACTTGAACATGATGGCAGTATAAAATTTATAAGCAAAAATTTCAGTTTTACTGGGGATGAGTACTTATTGTCTTCTTCTTCTTCTTCTTCTTCTTCTTCTTCTTCTTCTTCTTCTTCTTCTTCTTCTTTCTTCTCCTTCTCCTCCTCCTCCTCCTCCTCCTCCTCCTCCTCCTTCTTCTTCTTCTTCAGGAATTTAACCGTCAAAAAAGCTTAGCCACACTGTCCTTAGCCCAGCCCTTGGAGGGCACGGTTGACAGCTTTGTTTACTTCTATGTACCCAATTGCGAGCACAGCATGAAGGGAGACGATTTTTGTACCTAAACTCCAAGAGGTCACACTACTGAGAGATCAGGCTACTTTGTCTAAGCTTCATGTCATATTGCAAGGACTAAGAACATGTCCTGAAGTTTCATTAGTGCACACAATAAATTTTCTAAACAAATACTTGGTAAATGAATTAGTTCTTCAGTAGGAGATTTTTTTTTTTAACCAACTGTTCTACACAACTGAGGATTTTTACCACCATCTCTCTCCTTCAAATTTAAGCCCAACTGATTTTTAAGCAATCCTGACTGATGAGTTGCCTCCTAATTAGGGCATTGGTTTGCCTTTCAAAAAAAAAAAAAAAAAAAAAAAAAAAAAAAGAGGTTGGGAAGATTGCTCAGTGGTTCAGAACACTTATTGCTCTTCCAAAGGGCTTGAGTTCTCACCACTCATGTTGGGAAACTCATGCCCACCTGTAACTCCAACTCCAGGGCATCTAACACTCTCTTCTGTCCTCTGAGGGCACCTGCACACACACACACACACACACACACACACACACACACACACCACATACAACACACACACATAACACATACAACACACACACATAACACACACAACACACACACATAACACACACAACAGGCACATAACACACACAACACACACATAACACACACAACACACACACATAACACACACAACAGGCACATAACACACACAACAGGCACATAACACACACAACACACACACATAACATACACAACAGGTACATAACACACACAACACACACGTAACACACAACACACACATAACACACACAACACACACACAAATAAATAAAAATTTTAAAATTATGATAGTTCATTTTGTAGAAAGCTCTCAATAGAATCTCTTTATATGAAGGACATTTCTACTCTATAAAACATGATGAACATATCCTGTTTTGCATTGGACTTGTATTTGGAGAATGTAACAGTCCACTGTCGTTTGTGCTTCCATTTTCTGTGGCTTCAGCTACCCACGGCCGATGGTGATCTAAAAATTGTAAGTGGAAAATTCCAGAAATAAATAATTCATACGTATTGCAGTGTACTGTTGTGTGTTCTGTTTCTGTTGGTCTCTTACTGTATTCAGTTTGTAAATTCAGCTTCCTTATAGTTATGCAGGTATGTATAAGATGGTGTCCTGGGATGCACAGGGTTCATCAGAATCCTTGGTTTTAGCCATCCATAAGTTGGTTCCCACAGACCACGGAACACTTCTGTATCTCTCCCCTATGTGAGGGAGACTGTCATTTAAAATCTCATATTACAGTATAGAGATTGTATGTATATGCCTGCACATAAATGTGTGTATGTGCATAAACATATGTGGATACATGTGTGCATATGTGCACATGTCTGTGTGTGCATGAGTTATATGTGTGTTTTCCTTTATCTGTATTGTGCCAGGTCTTAACATTTTGTGACCAAAACAGAACACTTAGGAAATTGCAAATATAAAACACAGCCACATTTTTTATTAGCTATAATTTGTTTAAAGTGGTGCTTTTGAGTTTCAATTTATAATAATTATTTCCAGTTGCATTTTCTTTATAGCCATGTGGAGGAGGAATCTCGGTTTGCAAGCTATAAGAACCCTGATATCTGGTGCTATCTCAGAAAACTGGGAATAGGGCTTCCTCAAGACCCAGCTATTCCATTCCTTGGAATATACTCAGAAGATGCTCCAGCACACAACAAGAAAATTTGCTCAACCATGTTCATAGCAGCCTAATTCATAATAGCCAGAACATGGAAACAGCCTAAGTGTCCCTTAGTAGAAGAATGGATAAAGAAACTGTGGTACATATACACTAAGGAATACTACTCAGCTATTAAAAACAAGGAATTTCCGAAATTTGTGGACAAATGGATTGAGCTAGATATGATCATAATGGGTGAGTTAACCCAGAAGCAGAAAGACTCTAACGGTATATACTCACTTATATCTGCATACTAGCCCAAGGGGCATGTCACACGAAAGCCTTCACTTACCAGGAAACTGGGAGAGAGGGGAGGACATCGTATTGGGACTCTAGATGAGAGAAGCATGGGAGAATAGCAAAGTAGAAGGATCCAGAGGGCCCTAGAAACCTACAAGTGGAACATTATGAAAGGCAGATTTGGGCCCAGGGGTCCCGCTCAAACTAAGGCACCAGCCAAGGACAATACAGGAGGTAAACTTTAAAACCCCTTCCCAGATCTAGCCAATGGGCAGAACATTCTCCACAGTTGAGTGGAGAGTGGGATATGACTTTCTCACGTACTCTGGTGCCTCACATTTGACCATGTCCCCTGGAAGGGGAGACCTGGTGGCACTCAGAGGAAGGACAGCAGGTTACCAAGAAGAGACTTGATACCCTATGAGCATATACAGGGGGAGGTAATCCCCTTCAGGAACAGTCATAGGGGAGGGGAATAACGGGAAAATGGGAGGGAGGGAAGAATAGGAGGATACAAGGGATGGGATAACCATTGAGATGTAACAAAAATAAATTAATAAAAAATTAAAATAAAAAAAGAACCCTGATATCCACTGATTACAGCTCGAAAACAAACAAACAAACAAACAAACAAAACAAAACAAAACAAAACCCAAAAATCAAAATTGATTTATTTGTGTAAAACTGTCAAATCTAGACTGTAGGTGTGGCTTTCTACTGCTGCCTCTCCATCACTGGGCTCTCCTACATTCACATTGTGGGACAAGATGGCCACCCTAGTTACATCAGCACATTTTCTGCTTTTGTGGCCCAACTATGAGTCTTTTTTTTTTTTTTTTTTTTTTTAAATCTCTGTTTGTCTCGTGTTCCAATCCCTGAAACCATGCTTGTAGCCCAGGGGTTCAGTAAGCTATCTTGCTTCAGGTTTTGTTCAGTGCCAACCCCACTCCTGGGTGTGTCTGCACCCCCTCCCTCTTCCTTCATTGCTAAGTGTTAGAATGGGGGCGGGGGCAGTAGATGGTCCTGGAGAGAAATTTCATCAAGCTGAGGCGACAGAGGAAGAGCAAAGGTTGGAAGGAAAGAGAGTGTGCAGTGCCTGCTGCAGCCAATGAGTAGAAAGGGAGAGGCAGTTGTGCACTTGAAGTGCCCCGCCTGTGTGCTCAGTACATGATTGTAATCTGGCAATCAGCTACATCAATCTCAAATGAAACCCAGAGTCGCATGAGCTCTGAGATTGAGTACGCAAAGAACCTTGCTTGTTTGGAATGGATTAGTTGAGTACAGTAACTGTTGCTTCAGTGCCCATGAAATGCCAAATGGGCAAAGGGCTGACAAGCCTGAAATCCAAACCACCCAGCTCTGTTTTGGGCTTTCTTACCATTAACGGGGGAGGGGGAAGTGGGGAGACAGTGAGGAGAGCAGCTGCTGGTAAGAGTTTTTGCGTAAATAGCAGGAGCTTGCTGAAGAAATGGGATGGCTGGGGAAAGGGCTCCCCATTTGTGAGGAGAGTACATTAACATCTGAGTCGTCCCTCTGTCTCCATGTTAAAAAGACAGTGAACTTGTAATTATTTCTAAAAATTAGAAAAAAAAAACCCAAATGCTAGATTATGAAAATACAGTATAAAAAGCCTATTGACCACTTTCTTAAAGGGCAGGCAGAGTCCTTGGGGTGAAACTCAGGGTCTCAGGCATGCTGGATAAGTGGTTTGCCACTGAGTTACGTCTTTAGCCTTTTTATTTTATTTTATTTTTTTACACTTTTTATTTTGAGACTGAATCCTATTACATTCCCTGGGGCTGACCTTGAACTTGCAATCCTCACGCCCTACCCTCAGATTAGCTGGGATTACAAGCCTGTAACCCCAGCTCTCTATGGATCCTGATCTTCTATTTTTCAGCCACAGGAGGACACATCCCCTCATGCCACTTTGTTCTGCAGCCTTCTGCCATCTCAGATGCAACACGAATGCCCTCACCAGATGCAAGGATCTGAATTTCCTACCACATCTATAGTCGTGAGAAATAAATTTATCTCTTTTATATGTAAATTATGCAACTCGGGTATTTTGTTATAGCAGCAAGCCACTTGTGGTGTTTATTAGCCACTATCAGTCATTAAGCGGGAGGTCGCCTCAAACATGAAGGCTGTGGCATCAGAAGGCACAAACTGGAAAGCTTCGTTCTGCGGGTCGTCAGTCATGGTGTTGTGAGGACTGCACTTTGCAAACTGCCACTTTGTAATTCCTAAAATAAGGCTGCTAGTCTTTGTCTGGTTCAGCTTCTCAGACTGCTGTAGGCTCTTGTTTGTTTCTGTATTGTAGTACAGGGTTTCCTCTCTGTAATGTCCCTGGCTGTCCTGGAACTCTCTTCCTAGACCAGAGTGCTCTCGAACTCAGAGATTTGCCTGTCCCCCGCCTCTGGAGTTCTGGGGTAAAAGGCATGCACCACCGCTTCTCAGCTACTGTAGGATTCCAGCATGTAAAAGGTGACAAGATAGGGCCTCCTTGACCATCAAGTGTCACTTGCCTCTTGGCTTCACCATCTTTCTCCTGTGAATTCTCCCTTTCCCACAAGCAAGACAGCCTCCTACCCCGTGTCCATTCAGTGCATTGAGGCTCACCCCCACCCCACACTCACACTGATGAATAAACAGCATACCATATTTTCTGGTGGGTTGCCTTCCACCTTCCTTGTCAAGATGCCCCTGAGGGATTGTGCTTCTTAGAGGAGGAGACACACAGATGACAGTGACAGCATTGTACAGCCTGCCAGTGGCCCTGCAAAGGACAGTCATAGCAATAGGCTTTCATCAATGTCAAATAAAACAACAACAACTAAAATCACCCAGTGAAAAAATGTGTGCAGGCAGCACACTCCATGGTTGCCTAAAACACAATCACAGAAATACAATGTAACATAATATTACCATCCACAAAGGGAGATTTTCCCCTTGGCCAAGATATTATGCTGCATGTGATCTAGATTTTAGACCTAATTATCAATTAGTAGAAAAGAGAAGTGCATGGGTCAAAGGTACAGAGCAAATAGCACAGACAGAATACATGTCACCGACACCAACTGTGGTAACAATACAGTGTATGGGGTAACAGGAACACTTCAACAAATAAACAGCAAGAGGCTGGAGACAAGGAGGGTGAACTTTTCCAGAACTTTCTGGTGTTGCCATTGCATCTTGAAGACACACTCAGCCCATGGTGGGCCAGGTCGGTTATTACGTCACTCCTGGAGAGTCAAGGAAGGCTCTATGGTTCAAAGGAGATTTGAAAGCCATGTAGACCTTATTTGGGTCTTATGTTCATCTCTCCCCTCCCCTCCCCTCCCTTCTCCTCCCCTCTTTTTCCAACCTTTCCCCTCCCTCTCCCCAACCCTGTTTTCAGGGTTATCTCAAACTCTTTTTGTAGGCCAGGATGATGGACTCCTGATTCCTTTGTCTCTACCCTTTGAAGGCTAGCATTACAAGCAAGCACCACAGTCTTGGGGTTGGAGGCCAGGACTTCCTACATGTTAAGCAAGCATTTTACCAGCTGTGCTCCATCCCCAACCCCCATTGCTCTGTGTTTTAGATATGATTATTATATTGTGGGTTTCCTTTTCTCATATTTTAGAAAGAAAAGATGAAGTGTTTGCATATAAAAGGACTAAGATTTATTAAAAATAACCCAAGATTGGTTTGGGTGACATTAGGTCATTGGAGTTGACAGTTGTCACTGTTGGCTGATGAAAGAATAGGAGGGTTTTGTTTTTGTTTTTGTTTTTTGTTGTTTTTTAAGAATATCTCTACTTTTGTAGGGGTTTGGTGTTTGTAAACATGCCAACAAAACCGTCAGCCAATCAGCTTCTCCATGGCTTCTGGAGGCACGCCCACTCTGTAGTCTCATCTCCAGAGTACCTGGTCTCCACGTCCATCCCTCTGATTCCATCCACACTGCTTCTAGCTGCTACAAAAAGACCAACTCTCACCCAGGCCTCACTTCCTGCAGGCCTTGGCTAAATTCCAGTTTCTTTTCTCATCACTCTGTGGAGTCACTGCCCTTTTTTGAATCCCCATGACATCAATCGCGCTATTATTTTCACCACTTACAGATGCTTCTGTCCCTTGGGGCCCTACAAACCAAAGAGGGACTTCCCCTTTCGGGGACCGCGATATCCTCGAAGCAACACGGCGTTGGCATGCGCTGAGCTGCGTCCTGGTCCATATCTACCCTTGCCTCCTGGGATAGGGTTCGCGCAGGTGGGAATACTGTTCTTCCACACTGAGCCACCCCAGGACCAGGCACTGTTAGACTGAAGCGGACTCTCATGACTCACATCCCACCAGGTTTCCCCTGGCTTAACTGTCATGCCTAGCCAGTTCTCCCCACTTGCCCCCATAAATATCATGACAAAGGCTTTGTCCTCGTCGGCTGTCTCCCAGGCCAATGGTGCTTCCTCTCTCCCACCACATGGCCTATCATGGTGCACATGCTATTCACCCTGGGCACTGTGAACAATAAGCAGTTTTCATCCCTGCTGGTGACTTGCAGGTTTCACCATACACAGATGAAAACAAGAGTTTGTGTACTCTTTGAAATCCCGACCCTTATCCTTTTTTTTTTTTTTTTTTTTTTTTGGCAAGGCAAGTTCCCACTTCCTAAAAGCATACCTAAATATTTGTTTTCTTCTTATTTTCTTTTTTCTTTCTGTAGGACCTACGAGCTGGGTTCTCATCTAACTCCGCCCATGCTCATCATCCAGGATGACACCTGTTATTTACTGTTCGCTCAGTAAATATTTGTGGCATGGATAGAAAGTGAGCCCTTGTGCTGTCTGGGAAATGGAGGAGTAAACAGGGAAATAGCCAGGTCTGTGGGAGGTGCTCTGCCTGTTAATTCTGGTACCCAATGTCAAGGCAGAGAAGGCACACTCTCTGATTGGTCACATGTGATACACAGATAAAAACTTAGGCCTTGGGAGATGGTAGACTTTGGTTTAATGTTTTGAATTTTAGTTACAATGTGTGCTAGAAATGTAACTTCCATGAAGTCATAGGCCCTGCTCAGGACTTCAGGATCTTTGTATTTAAAAGAAAAAGAGTGATGTCAGGCTATTTATATTTGAAAGGGGAAGGATAATGAATGAATGAATGAATGAATGAATGAGTGCAAAAGTTCTTTTCTTCTTCTTCTTCTTCTTCTTCTTCTTCTTCTTCTTCTTCTTCTTCTTCTTCTTCTTCTTCTTCTTCTTCTTCTTCTCTTCTTCTTCTTCTTCTTCTTCTTCTTCTTCTTCTTCAGACAGCTTTCTATGTGTAGTCCTGACTGTTCTGGAACTTGCTATGTAGACCAGGCTGGCCTCGAACTCAGAGATCTGCCTGCCTCTGCCACCTGAATGCTGGAGGCACCACACATCATATGCCATTATTCCTGCCAAATGTAAAAGCTCTTAACACAGTGCCTACTTCGTCGTAGGTACACAACAGACGATAGCTATTATTTCTCTTAGTGACTATTATTCTTGCCTGTTTTTTGTTGGGTCAACAGAAAACAGGAAAACTAACAAAGAATAGGGCCAGTCTAGAGTGCTCTTTATTTGCTGAAGCAATGGGAGTATGGTTGAGTTAAATTCATCTGTTGTCTTGGACTCTGAAGTATGGCATGCTGCAAGGCCTCCTGAAAGCAAGCAACTCATGTGCACGGCCATGTGAGATAAGGTTTAGCCTGAACAACTGAAACCTGCAGGCGGTGTGGTAGATGAGTTCAAGTAATAGGGGGGAGAGAGCATCGAGAGAGATGGCACATGTATTCTGCGTCTCTTCAAAGGCTCAGAACTCATTGGAGGGAGGACTGTCTTCCTTGGAGCTATCCTGATGGAGAATGGTCTGTCTTGAGCAAGGCCGGGCTTCAGCTGCTTGGGGGTCAGGTGAACCTGCACCATTTCTCTATCCCCAAAGCCACAGGTGAGCCACGTGGTAAACAGACACTCTGCACCCCAACTCTGCCAGCTCTAGAGACTGCTGTAGTGCTCCAGCTTCCAGCTAATTCCCTCTTCAAGCCCATCATATTCCTCTGGTAAACAAATTTAATAAAACGGGTTCTCTTAGACAAACATCATCAATAATGCCCCTGTGCGTATTATCCTAAAAACTACAAACACACAGAAACCTTCCAAATTTGTCTACTGACATTTGAGAGTCATGGGATTTGTCTCATCTATGCAATTCTATTTTCAAAGAACACATGGAAATACAAGGCTGTCAGAATTGCCAGGGATTTAAATGGTCTTTTGGTTTAGCTCCATCTGATACTTCAATCCTTTCTATAATATCGCTGCCAAGTGGGTGTTCAATCTGTGTTAGGGTATATTCGGTGCTAGCGAGCACCCACCACCACCACCACCACCAAGCCCAGAGAAAGAGAGTTTAGCATTGGGACTAAGAAGTATGGGACAGGCAAGCTCCAAGATTTACTGTCAATGCTATTAATTACTAGCTTTGTGTTGTTTGGAAATGATAAAACACCTCTAGATATTGCTTTTCCCCCTCTTCACAGGACATGCCTTGCGGCGGGGAGGGAGGGGGGAACTGTCATTTGTTTGTTAATTGATGCAGGGCATAAAGTCCACTGTGGGTGGTGCCATTCCTATGAAGGTGGGCCAGGGCTATATAAAAGAGGTAGCTGAGTATGAGTCAGGGAGCAAGCCAGTAGGCAGCACTCTTCCACGGCCTCCGTGTCCATTTCTGACCTGATATTTCTGGATGATGAACTGTAACCAGTAAGTAAAATAAACCCTTTGCTCTCCAAGCTGTTTTTGGGCATGGCGCTTATCACAGAGATCAAAAGCACACTAATAGATGGACCCTCAGTGAAGTAGAAATAAAATACTTGCTTAATGCCTAGCAATCAGCCCATACATAGAAATGGTTTTGGTTTCCAGGTAGAACCCAGTAGATTGACAAATAGACAAATATCCCATGTAGTGCTGAAGACTGTCTTTGTTAGAGTGAAGTCTGTGTCTTGGAAAAGCACATATTTATATCTGCTGATGTCATTGTTCTTCGGTGATCGGTTTTCTGACTGATGTCCGCAAGGATTGGGGGCCTTTTCTGGAGGAGATGAAATCCCAGTGACTTAGCGATGGCTCCCCCAATATGAGGTTTGGGGTTAGTGAAGAGGTAGGAGTGACAGGTAGCAGGAGACGTGAGTGCGGGTTTGCTATGTCGTCCTGCCTGGCTTGCCTCTTGAACTGCCACAAGAAGCACCTGTGTTTCCAGAGCTTCTAAAGAATCTCATCTCAGGACTCGGGCTGTGAAATCTCCTCTGCTATTCTGCCTGTTCTCTGGCTGGCTCTTCTGAAGCTCCGCTGTTTGGTTCTGTTGATAACGCCCCTTTCTACTTGGACAACAGCAACAGAGAAGCTTCCACAAAGCCCTGCTTTTTAACCAATTCATCAAATTCAACAGTGATCGATTGAAAGACGTAACATGAACAAGGGGAGCCGGGCCTCCACATACCATGCTAACAAAATGACAATTAAACGGGGGACAGGAAAGCACAGAGCTCCGACCCAAGAATCAAGCACTGGAAAACAGAAACTTTAGGAGTCTCAGTGTTGGGGCCCACAGCTCTACTTGTCGCGCTGCCTCCCCAGGGGCTTCATTATGTGATATTAGAACACAGTAATTGGTGTGCACGAAATCGCCTAACTCATCAGGACCACAGAACGTTATAGCCTTTCTGCTCCGTGCAAGAGAGTGGGATGTCTACAGTGCTCTTTGAAAAGGTCGTCAACAATGAATTAAAATTAGGAAATATTGCTGGAAATTTTCGAACACTTCATTATGTATGACATCTCACTCTGATGCTATCTGGTAATTACAAAAGCTTTTAATCCCAACGTGTTCAGGCTGTGTGTTCAACTTAAAAGCAGAAACGGTAGAGAAAGTATAAATAAGATCAACAGGAAAAGAAAATATGAAGAAAAATGGAGAATTCTTTCAGGCATGTAAACATCTACTTTTCTGGCACCTGCTTTCCCCCTCCCTCTCTCCCCTTCTCTCCCTCCCTCCCTTCCCCTTCCCTCTCTCCTCCCTTCTCTTCTGTCCCTCCCTCCCTTTCTTTCCCTCCCTTCCCATTCCCTCCCTCCTCCCTCCCCTTTGCTCCCTCTCTCTCTCCTCCCTCCCTCCCCTTCTCTGCCTTCCTCCCCTTCCCTCCCTCCTCCCTCCCCTTCTCTCCCTCCCCTCCCTCCCTTTGTCTCCCTCCCTTTGTCTTCCTCCCTCTCTCCCTCTCTTTGTCTCCTTCTCTCTCTCTCCCTCTCTCCCTCCCTCCCCTTCCCTCCCTCCTCCCTCCCCTTCTCTCCCTTTCTCTCCCCTCCCTCCCTCCTCTTTTCTCCCTCCTCCCTCCCCTTCTCTCCCTCTCTCTCCCCTCCCTCCTTTTGTCTCCCTCCCTTTGTCTTCCTCCCTCTCTCCCTCCCTTTGTCTCCTTCTCTCTCCCTCCCTCCCTCTCTCCCTCCCTCTCTCCCTCCCTCCCTCCCTCCTTCCCTTTCTCTCCCTCCCTCCCTCCATTTCTCGCTTATGCTCTGCTTCTCTCTCCCTCTCTTTCATTCTTTGCTTCCTTCTTTCCTCTTTTTCAGACAAGTCTCAAACTTGCTATGTAGTTGAGAATGACCTTGAACTCCTGCTCTTCCTGCCTCTGTTTCTTAAATTCTGAGATGACAGGCACACACTACCATGCTTGGTTTATTGGGTGCTCAGGATTGAACCCAGGGATGATCATACTAGGTGATCACCTATACTGACTAGCCACGCCCCAGGCTCCTTTTCTTTTAGTACCCATATCATAGGCCAGCCAGTATACCTTAAGCTTAAAGAAAAAAATGAGAGGTGGAATCTTCCACACAGAGTTTGATGCATAGAAGACAGAGGCTAAATTTTTTTTAACTCAGTCAATAGAGGAAAAAATTTACTAGAAAAATATTAGATATTAAAAGAAAAAATAAAGATTATAGGGAAAACTACAGGGTGTGATAGTTGAGAAGGGGATAATACTAGTTACATTTTCTGTTGCTGTGGAAAATACCTGACAAAAGCGACTTGGGACGGAAGGTTTTGTTTCGGTGTTTGAGGGCACAGTCCATTGTGGTAGAGGAGGCGTAGTGGAATGACCACAGAGGCAACTGCTGACATTGCGTCTGCATCAGGAAGTGGAGAGAGGCGGATGCTTGTGCTCAATCCAGCTTCCTCTTTTCTTCAGTCTGGGATGGTGGCCTGGAGAATGGTGGCACCAGCATCCAGGTTAATCTCCCCACCCCAATTAAACATCTGTGGAAATGAGTGCACGAGGCCACTTCTAGAGATGCGCTTCATAGGTGGTTCTAAGTCCAGTCCAGTTGACAATTGAGATTAACTGGGGAGGATGACACAGGAACAGACTATTTTCAGATGGGCACTAGGGCAGTCATTTCAAAAAGCTGTAACTTGTTTCTGTTCTTTCCGTCTTATCCAAAGCCATATCTTTGTAAAGGAATGAGGAGCTCCCTGCAAAATGCTTGTAGGTGGGAAGGAAGCATTGGCCTGGTTGCAAATCCAGATTCCTTTGTTGCAAGAAGCAAGCCGGATGTGTGCTGAAGCTCCATGGGTGACATCAGCTGGAACAACCACCTCCACCATCACTAGGGACAGAGCTGAGTGTATATGGTGGAGTAAAACACAAGCCTAGACCCTCTCTGTGCTTTTGTTTCTTACTGCTTGTCTTAGGCTGGGTTGGTAGAGGGACAGAAGAGACAGGAATAATACGTATTCAAACATATTCAAGGGAGATAGATTAGCCTGGATTACCTGATATGCACTGGGTAATTCAATAAGGGGTATGCATGGTGGAGAGGCTGGAGACTTGGTAGCTGCTAGGTCTATGAGGCTGGGTGTTTCAGGAGACGGGTGATGAAATCCTTGGGGATTTTTGGATGGGCACTGGTGATCTGTTTTTGTGTTGGAAAGCTGGAGAAACTAGGCTCTGCTGTTGGGGAAGAATGGTAGCAGAATCAGAGTAGATACCCTTACCAGCAAGGAGTGAAATTAGGCAGGCAAGAGGCAACAACTTTTTCTTTAAAACCTCCCAATATTGATCACTGAAAGGTTCTTCCTGCTCCAAGAAAGGATTCTTTCCTTCAGTTAATCCTTTTAGTAATATCCTCAAAGACCTGCCTGGAGGCTTGTCTATCTTCTGTTTCCTGATCCAATCAAGCTGAAAACTCAAGATTAAACACCTTGCACAGCTCTAGGATCTATCTAAGTCATAAGCATCAAGCATAAGATCATTCAGGAAGTGGTTAACAGTGGAGAGGAAATAACATTTGGGATGGAGGCAAACCAGTGCCCGTTGGTCTGTTCCCTTGCTTTCCTACCTGGCATCTTCTCCAGACACTCTTCACAGAAGAAAGCTGCTCTCCCCACCTCAGTTTCCCAGTTCTGGGATTATAGGGTGGAAGCCACCGTTCTCAGCTTAATGATTTCCTTTAGGTGTAGAGTGCAGGAGATAAATTAGTACGTTGCCTGAAGTTTCTTTCCAGATCTTAGATGACTCAGTGCTTTAGAAGACTAGAAGCAGGACACAGGGGCAGAGACAACAGTGGGAGCCATGAACCGAGAGCTGCGACGTCGTGGCCTTCCCTTGATCGGTGAAAGCAGTTTATGAGATACAGTAACAGGGGGCATATTGGCATCATACAAGTGCTTTTTTTTTTTCCTTCCTGGTCCTTTGGACACAGGGGCTGGGGTGGTGGCGGTGGTGGGGGCGGGGTGGTGCTAGAACTCAAAGAGATGCTTGGCAGTACAAAACAATGATAAGAATCACACAGGGAAGGAAATACCAAAAGAGTGACAATCCTGGGAATGTGGAAGAGAAAATGATGGAGTGGTTGGGAGTGGTGCCAGTATTCAGGAATGCTTCTGTGGAACTGGATGGTGTAGCTTCCCATGTGGGACGTGGATGTGAGTTCTTGGGGTATTGGGTTTGATTAATCATGTGCTTTGTGAGTGGACAAGGACAGTGAGCTGCATTCCTGCCCTGCCCTGCAGATGATTATGAACCTTAGAGAGGAACCCTCATAGAGCACAGGCTGCCATTCAGCTAACGGAGGATATTACATCTAACACCACTCACTGGACTGCCTACATGCCTGATTGCAATACACACACACACACACACACACACACACACACACACACACACACACACACACATTAGCAGTTTCCTCAGCCATTTGGTGAAGACCTCATTTGACTTGCCTGGGATTAGTGACTGTGTGTCAGAGGAGGGCCGTGGATGGCCAGTAATGATTTACAGAGTTACAGCTTAGCAATGGCACTCAGAAACACACACTGTGAGGATGCCCCTGTTGTCAGAGATACCAGTTTTGTTGGAAGAAGGTTCCTGGAAACCTGAAGAGAAAGGCACCTTGGTAGAAAGAAAAAGGTCTCTGAGGGTTGCTCACTGATTCCAGAGGCTTGGAGGGTGTGGAAGCTATGTACCAACTACACGGATGAGGTCAGCCTATCACACCCTAGCACTGATGCTCTCTCACTATGCTTGTGATGGGTCCAGACCAGATTCTTTGGTCAATGATATTGTCTCAATTTGTGCTAACATCCCAGGTTTTCTTTCTTCTTTTTTTTCCCCCAGAGAAAAGGAGTTAAAATACTCATATAGTCAGCAATTTTTATTGACAATTATAACATAATTAGCATTGAAGTAAAATATGTTTATATCCCATCTATCAAAGATAACTAAAGTTTTTGCTGTGCATCTGAGTTATTTAAAACCAGTCTATCTATCTATCTATATCTATCTATCTACCTATCTACCTATCTATTTATCACCTATCTTCTATCTATTATTTACCTATAATTTATTAACCATCTACCTAACTTCTACATTCAATCTAAGTATCTAAAATTCTCTTCATTCTCATAATTTTTGTCATCTACCTATCTGTGCACATACCTGTGGATCTATATATCTATCTGTCATGAGTATGTACAATGGGACTTTCCGTGGATCTGCGACCGATTTAAAAAAAAAAAAAAACATGGGGACTCTTATATAGTTCAAGGGCTAGTCCTTGAGCTGGGCTTCCCCTCAGCAACTCTAACCCAACAAATTCTGGCCTACATCCTGCAATGTGGCCAGGTTATCTCTCTGCCTGACTCTGTTTTACCCTCTACCTCCACGTCTACCAGCTGAATCTCTGGCTTCTTGCTTCTCCTCCCAGAGTCCCTCTTTCCGCTTACAATTTCCACCTTTCATTTCCTGCTCCGACATTGGCTGCCAAATCTTCAACAAGTTGGCCAAAGCCAATCAACAAGTAAGGAAGGATGAATGTTTATAAAATATGAGGCTGGTGGTGGGCTATAGGAATAACTATACTGTCCGGCACTCAGCTCTTTGCTTGTTTGGCAATCAACAAAGAATATACAGAGACAACCTTCATACAATGTACAAAAGATTACCCCAACAAATATGCACATTTACATAAGAACTTCATAACCATATGTCTGACAATGGATTTGAAAAATACATTTTTACATATATGGGCAACGATTACAATGTGGAAAATTTGGCATCATGTCCCACACAGTGTATCACAATTTCTTTTTTTTTTATTTAAATAATTTATTCAGATTAGATCTCTGCTGTTATCCCCTCACTTGTATCTCCCGTTTCTCCTCTCTCCCTCTTTCACCCTATTCCCCTCCTCTAGGCCTGTGACAGAAGGGGACCTCCTCCCCCACCATATGATCACAGCCTATCAGGTCTTCTCTGGGTAGCCTGCCTCCCTTTTCTCTGAATGCTACCAGGGCTCCCACCAAGGGGAAGTGGCCAAATAGGGGGCATCAGAGTTCATGTCAGAGTCAGAACCTGCTCTCCAAAGAGCTGCCCATTGGCTAGACCTGAACATGGGAGTATCACAATGTCTTTACCTATTTCTCTACCTGTAGAAATTTAAATTAGTATTTTTCCCTAATTCAATTGAAAACAATGTGCTGCAAATTTACTGTGTGTGTGTGTGTGTGTGTGTGTGTGTGTGTGTGTGTGTGTGTGTGTAATTTTCTTTCATTTCTGTTTGCTGGATTTCTAGAAGAAGTAGCGTCACAAAGGCAGGAGTCAACACATTAGAAAGCGTTAGAGTTCTGGCAATTAATATCCATCACCAGGTAGTCAGAGTCCCTGATTTCTGTTACCTCTGACACCATCTGGAGTATAGTTTTCACTGAAAAAGTCTTGCCCATGGAAGCCTGAAAACTAGCATTTAATTCATGTTTTCATTTGTAATTCCTTAGCAGATAGGAGGTTTTGTATTTTATGTGTTCATTGCATACTTGTATTTCCCTTTTCTCGCCTGCCTATTATGACAAATCCTTGCTGAAGGAAGTAGGTCACTGGGGAAACGTCTTGGTAATATATGCTAGTCCTCGTCATCTGCAGCTCCTCGGCTCCATCCTGCCACACCCTCTGCTATGATGTTCTTCTGCATCACAGGCTGAGCAACAATGGACTGCGTCAACTGTGGCTCATAACTCCTGAAACCAGAGCCCAAACAATCATTCTTACTTGCAGTTCTTTTTCTCAGGTATTTTTCAGCAAACCAAAATACGTGACTTTCAAAGGCATATTTTGGAACCCAAACCTTTTATTCAGTGTGACTCTCATGCCAAAGCTTGACAAATGCCATAGATAAAATTGGAGCTGCAGAATGTGATCCTTAAATACAATGGCTCACAAAAATAATCCAGGACTGCTTAGCGATGTAGTTATATCAGATTTGGGGTAGTAAATGACCAAGGCACTGAGAACAACTTCACACCTTGGAAAGAGTTGCCAAGGATCAAAAGTGCCATGTAATGAGGACCAAGCACCAACCGAGTCAGGTCCCACTAGAAACAGATTGTGTCACTGTACCTACATAGACATATCTATTTGTCAACCATCTATCTATCTATCTATCTATCTATCTATCTATCTATCATCTATCCATCTCACTCTGAGAGAATCAAGAATATTAACTCCAGCACAGTAAAATGCACTGAGTTGGGTAAATTCATAAGTTCATAACAATGTTTTAAAAACAATCTTTCCACGATGCTAGAGGACCGTGATGGTGCCGTGGTTTGAATAGGTATGGTCCCCATATGTTGGAAGGGCCCTGCTATTTGAGGTTGCAGTCCTCCCTGTCTGGATAGCCATTCTGAGCTTGGCATCAGGTGTAGGATTTCCTCTCCTCAGCAGGCCCTCCAGCTCTCTGCCTGACTCCATCTGGAGAGTGTCTTTAGGCATAGATGCCCCTAATGACATTTGATATATGGCCCTTGACACAGCTTCCTGCTAGCTCTTCCCTGCCTGTGTCTATAGGATAGTTAGGTACTGTGTTCCCATTCATATGATGGGAGAGTTCTGCCAAATGCAAAGCAGGCATCCTTAAAGTGCTTGGTTTCAACCAATTATGTATACCTGTCCTGGAGGGCCTCCCTCTCTCCTCCCCCATCCTCTCCTAGAGGTCTATATAGCCTTTGTTCTCCCTGAGTAAAGTTAAACTAGCTCCCTGAAGTAATTTCTGAAGTGTTTGATCTCTGTCATGCTCTTGGCCCTCCAAACTGTGCCTCACATTCTGCTCCTCCAGCCTTGGTGGGCTGGTGGCCAACAACTCCCCAAGGAAGAGGAGAACCACACCCATAGATTCATGTGTTTGAATGCTTGGCCCATAGGGAGTGGCACTATTAGGAAAGGAGCTGTGGCCTAATTGGAGGAAGTGTGTTATTGTGGGCACCGGGCTTTGAGGTCTCATATGCTTAAGCTAAGCCCAGTGTGGGATGCAATCTCCTTCTGCTGCCTGCAAACAACTCTCAGCTCCTTCTCCAGCACCATGTCTGTCTGCATGGTGCCATGTTTCCTGACCTGACAATAGACAACTAAACCTCTGAAACTGTAAGCCAACCCCAATGAAATGTTTTCCTTTATAAGAGTTGCCACGGTCATGGTGTCCCTTCACAGCAATAAGATCCTAACTAAGACAGCTGGTTAGTTTTATGTCAATGTGACACCAGCTAGGTGCCTCGACTGAATAGGTGCTTCCACCAGATTGGCCTGTGGACAGTTCTGTGGTGTCTTTTCTTGGCTGCTGATTGATGTGGGAACACCCAGCTCACTGAGGATGCTACTACCCCTGCAATGATTCGTAAGCTCTGTGATACAGCTCTAGCGCCATGCCTGTCTGCCTGCTACCATGGCTCACAGACCATTTCAGGAACCCATAACAACATACACGATCTGTATAAGGGCCATATAGGGCTCCTAAGATCACAAAGGAAGTCAGCATTCCCTAACCTTAGAAGCCTCTTAGCCTTTAAAATACCATTTCCAAGCAATAACTAAATAAAGTCATCTTTGCCCAAGCCTCTGGCTCTACCCACCATATTATGGGAAACACATGGGACAGGAAAACCATATTCAGTGAAACAATAGGTGTGTCAGCAAAATGCACAATCTATACAACAAAGGGCATTATTTAGCATGAGTGGAGGATGGAATGAGATGGGGAGGAATAGAAAGAGAAAACATTTAGATTTAAGGAGAATTGAGAGTCATGATTTCGATGAAGGTATTTTATTTTGCTCCTGATTTGAACTCATGCAATTAAAAAAAAAAAAAAAACACAAGATGTCTGGGGAAACGTTAGCACTGTATTTAATAATAACACGAAATTAATGTTCACATTTTAAGAAATTAATACTTAGGAATGATGTGATAAAGCAATTCAACCTTCCCAAAGCAATGACCCTTTAATATAGTTCCTCATGTTGTGGCAACCCCCCAACCATAAAATTATTTTTGTTGCTTCTTCATAACTGTGATTTTGCTACTGTTATGAATTCTAATGTAAACATCTAATATGCAGGAACCTCTGTTGTAGAAATACATGCAGATAATATTCACAGATAAGATACTGTGACTTCTGTGATTTGCTGTAAATAATACAGGTAGTGAGGGTGAAGACAGACAGGCAAGAAGACTGACCATGAGTTTACCACTGTGGAAAACACTGAAGAGGTAGCTAGGGTGTGATCTCTCTCTCTCTCTCTCTCCCTCCCTCCCTCTCTCCCTCTTCCTCTCTTTCTTTTTCTTTTTCTTTTTCGGTTATTTAAATTTTATTTTATATGTATGATTTACCTGAATGCCTATGTGTGAACCATGTGTATATCTATTGTCTGAGGAGCTTAGAAAAAGGCACTGGATTTCCTGACACTGGGCTTATTGATGGTTGTGAGCTACCATGTGGGTGCCAGGAAACGAACCTGAGGCCTCTGTAAGAGTAGCCAGTGTTCTTAACGTCTGCGCTACCTCTCCAATCCCTTTTCTCTATTTAAAAAAGTAATTATTTAAAATTATCTGTGTATGAGTGCGTACATAAGTGCAAGTAGTCAAGAAGGCCAGACAAACTACATCTCCTGGGGTTGGATTTCTTGGCAGCTGTGAGCTAGGAGGAGTGTCTAGCTCCCTCCATGTTTTGCAGAGTGGGTCGTTCACGTCAACAAGACAAAGGTTAGGCTGGTTTCATCAGGCTAGCTCAGGAAATGTTAAGGTGGGGATTTATATGAGAATGGTCTCCATAGGCTCATGTATTTGAATGCTTGGTTCCCAACTGGTGGAACTGTTTGGGAAGGATTAGGAGGTGTGGCCTTGTTGGAAGTGTGTCACTAGCGGGTGCTTTGAAGTTTCAAAAGCCCATGTTATCCCCAGGCCATTCTATCTCTTTGCTTTACAGTTGTCTCAACATGTAAAGCTCTGTGATACAGCCCTAGTGCCGTGCCTGCCTGCCTGCCTGCTACCATGTGCTTGTCCACGATGGTCATGAGTCACCCTGTCCATGATGATCATGACTTACCCTCTGAAAGTGTAAGCCTAATAAACTCTCTTCTGTAAGGTGCCTTGTTTAGTGGTGCCTTAGCACAGCAATAGGAAGGTAACTAAGTCAGTTTCTTATAGAATACCCTGAGATTTCATACCCAAGGACCTCCCATAGATGACTGACTATTAAGCAAATGGACTTGCGGCTTACTTTCAAAACTAGAAACCTTGAGATCTATTGGACACCGTGGGCTGCGGGGCATCTTGGCATCAGTCTTGTGATTCCATGTGGTAAGGCTAGCCCAACTCAGTTGCACAGAGGCCCTGTAGTCTGCAGAACGGAAGTTTGTATGAACCATGAAACAGAATCATCTAGGGCCATATTATAAGTGAAGGTTTCTGGGGTGGAGAGATGGCTCAGTTGGTAAAGTGCTGCTTGCTGTGTAGTCAGGAAAACCTGCTTTTGGTCCCCAGCATTCTAGTGTTTGAAGACCACTGGGCTTGGTTCCCATACTTGTAATCCTAGCACTGGGGAAGTGGAGATTCCTGGAGCCCACTGGCCAGCCAGGTTAGCCCTACTTGACCAGTGAGAGACCCTATCTTTAAAACGAGTTGTCTTCGGTCCTCCACAGATGTGCACACACCCCTCAAATGTGTTTCATGCACACAGATATACAGGAACATATACACACACACATATATATACACACATACGTGTGTATATACACATATATACAAATAAAATGTGAGTTTCTGGAACCTGATTCCAGAGACTTAGCTTTGTGAGATCCAGGTAAGTTATGAGAGAGAGAGAGAGAGAGAGAGAGAGAGAGAGAGAGAGAGAGAGAGAGAGAGAGAGAGAGAGAGAGAGAGAGAGAGAGAGAGAGAGAGAGAGAGAGAGAGAGAGAGAGAGAGAGAGAGAGAGAGAGAAAGGAGAGAAAGGTCACGATAAGGTCTCAGGTTTCTCAGCATTTCTTGAGACTACTTCCTCAGTCCCACGCTGGCCTTGCTGCAGGATTGAGGGCCCAGCATCAGCAGGCTTATAGGGTGTCCTGCTTGGCAGGAGACTCAATAGTCCCCTCTTCTCCCAGACCCCATCCTATCTGTGGAGGTCCTTCTCAGACATAGGGGCAAGAGCAGGGGATTCTGGGTCCAGCCCCGTGCAGATGCAGCTTCTGGCTCATCTGTGAACATTCACTTTCTGAAGAGCACTGTTGATTTCATGGGGCCCTTACTCCATGTCTCAGGAGGCAACCCTGTGCTTCCCAGCTGCATGGTTTCATCTCCTTAGTGTTTTAAACTAGTTTTTGGAGGTGGGGCTTCCTGTTGCTATGGCTGCCCTCTGGTCTGGTTCTTCTGATAGTATGCTCCCTGCAAAGACTCTCAGAGAAAGGACTTCTTCACAGCTTGGGAGTCTTAGGAGATTGTCTCCAGGCCTTGACTGGACATTTGCTTTCCTGTTATCTAAGCTGTTTGATGAATCAAAACTGTCGCTCATAGTTGCTGGTTAGACCCCAGAGTTTGCCCTAGCACAATTATTTATTGCTTTATTGATGTGCGAGTTATTGCTCTGTTAAGTACCGCAGGGTGTTTAATTGTGTGAAAGGGAAGTGTAAAAGCAGCTGTTGAAAGCTAGAGTTCCAGAGGCTGGGTACCTGAGTTCTGACAATGTGTCACAAAACAGCTTGGAAACACATACGCACACAAAGGACGGACCTCGATCCAAAGTTTAATGAGCTTGGAAGCAGAGCTGGCTGAGGCAACTGCTTCACCACTTTGTGGCCCCAGCACAAGCAACGACATCCGCATGTTTTCAAAGAAAGAGACGTTTCTTGGCGCTTGCACATATTTTCTTTTCATCACTAATGATTGAAGTGGAGTCTGTGACAGAGGCCAATGCATAGGGGAGAAAAATGGCTCCCGTTGGAATAGGGGCACCTGGCATGACCTGGCCTTGCTCTGTGGAATCTGGGCTCCTTCTGATTGGCACGCAACTGCCCCCTCTTCAAAGTACAGCCTTGCTCCTGAAGTGCCACCAGAGAATCAGTGGGTACCCACTCTGGTGTGTGTGTGTGTGTGTGTGTGTGTGTGTGTGTGTGTGCGCGCGCGCGCGCGCGCGTGCGTGCACTTGAGCACATGACCACAGTGGCCAGAGGCCAAGCATAGGTACCGTTCTTCAGGTATGGTGTCTCACTGCACTCCACGTGTATGAGACAGTTTCTCCTCCCACTAGCCTGGGACTTGCCAAGTAAACTAGGCTGGTAGCTACTCACCTGCCTCCTCAGTGTTGAGACTACAGCCGTGTGCCACCGCGCCTGGTGTCTTTAATGCAGGTTTTGAAATCTGACCTCAGGTAGGTCTTCATATTTACCAGACAAATTCTCAGTCCCTACCCATCCCGTTTTGCGGGCCCGTCCTGTTCCCTCCAGCACGGAGGGGTTCTCTGATGTGCTGTCAGTGGGGTCAAGGCGGCAGAGGCCTCAGTGAAGCAGGGGTCGCTTTTGCGTTAAGAGCCTCCTAATTTGATGAATCTGAACGCTGCCTTGAAGAAACAAAACAAACCTGGGACTCTGTGTCTTTATATTGGAGGTTTTGGTCAAGCAAGGCATGCGCATGCCAAAGATTAGCAACCATACACAGGGTGAGCTAAGCCGAAGCAGGCTTTAGTCCAAATACCTGGGCTGAGGCCTTGTGGGGAATCTCTCCGGAGACCTAGCATCCCACCCCATTTTCAAGGAGCTCAGCCTTCTCCCTTTCTACAGAACCTCCCAGTATTCTATTGATCCTTTACCCCTGCAACATAGTCGGACACTCCACTATACCATGTTCCCCCCCCCCCCCCCCCCGCCCGGACGATCAGATGCACTTCCCTCCCCACACCAAGTGTGTTGGGGGGAAAAGGGTAAATAGGGTGCGCCTTATGGTCCGAAGAATACGGTAGTTTTTATTTAAGGGAAACGCTATGGTTTTTCTAGTCCCCCTACAAAATGAAGAGCATTCGTTCCTGTTGAAGTAACATGTCTGGTTGTCTACCTAAATCGTTTGTATCATGGGTTGGGATATAGGGCAAGACTCTCAACTGAAAAGTGAGAACAAGCCGAGTTCCTGCTTTGTTTCTTCAGTCCTAAGACCCTGGAAGTGCCCCTTCATTTCTCCGAACTCAACTTCCTGCTTTATAAATAGAACAAAATACCAGCCATAGCAACAGCTCGCTGTGCATGTTGGTGAGACAATGGCCAGAACAATCCCAGCCCTATCGCTAACCCATGATGAATGAAAACATTAATATTCATTTTTTTCCCAGACAGCACATGTAACACTTCTGGCTTTTAGAGAATTAAAAAAAAAAAAAAATTTAGAAGGTGTACCCTCTTCTTGAACTTTCCCTATGCTAACTATTACAGAGACTCATGAATTTATATACCATTACAGAACTAATGAATTTGTATATGTTTACTGAAAGTAAAATTTTACTAACATGCACTTTCTAGGAATTTTGAAAAACATGCTTAAGAAATAGGATTCTTATGTCTTGTGTGATTATATTTCCAGCTTTTCAATCCTATTCTATAACAACCAGGCTCCTTTTGGAGAGTTTCCTCTTATTTTAAAATCTAAGTCTGTTCTCAAAAATTCCTTGGAACTAAGTTTGCTGAAGCACATTAAAAAATATGCTGCTTAAGAGACTCGAATAGTATATACTCACTCATAACTGGACACTAGCCCAAGGGACATGGCTCATGAAAGTCTTCACTTACCAGGAAAGTGGGACAGAGGTTAGCACATCCTAAGGTGAGAGAAATATAGGAGATAGGGAAATAGACGGATCCAGAGGGTCCTAGAAACCTACAAGAAGAACACTATGATGGGAGGATCTGAGCCCAGGGGTTCTGCTTGATCTATGGCACCAAACAAGGACAATACATGCACTCATCATCAAACCCCTACCCTGACCTAGCCAAGGGCCAGGACATTCTCCACAGTTAAGTGGAGAGTGGGGACTGACTTTCACACGAACTCTGGTGCCCCATATTTGGCCATGTCCCCTTGACGGGGCGGCCCAATGGCACTTGGAGGAAGGATAGCAGACTACCAAGAAGAAACTTGATACCCTAGCATCATATTCAAGGGGAGGAGGTCCCCATCAGTCACAGTCATAGGGAAGGGGAATGGGGTGAAAGCAGGAGAGAGGGAGGGAGGAATGGGAGGATGCATGGGGTGGGATAGCAATTGAGATGTAATATGAATGATTTTATTTTTCAATAAAAAATATGCTGCTTATAATACTCAAAAGAGCATGTTTTCCCCTTGTGAGGAGTCACAGAGATTGAGGACTTGGGAGCCTGCACATGCTCCTGGGTGAACACAGGGGTCCTGGCTCTGAAGGTGGGACTTCCACTTATCAGCTTAAACCTGACCTTGAGAAGGTTCTGCTATTCTTCTGAGCTCTGGCTTTGCACCTACTAAAGATGGGGACAATCTGGAAGTGGCTGCCATAGCTTAGGTACAGCATTCAGCTGCTCCCTGAGGGAATTGTAAGTTAGGAATTATGATTTGATTCTTAGATCCCATGCTTTAAAATAAGCTCATTGAGTGTGACTGAGGGAAAAGCTACTCGGAGGGAAAAAAAAGTTGTGCTAATTACTTAAATTTATTCTTGTAGGCTTGGTTAAATTCCTCTGGAAAGGTAGAAATACCTTAGGAAAAGAGCATTTGGAAAGTTAATGGCCTTGCTTTTGTCTTCTTTTTACACAACATATTCATGATTTCAGTGGTAAGTGCATGAACTGGCAAGAGATGGCTGTGAAATATTTTTTCCTATAGATGACTAAGGTTTAGAAATACATCTTATACAGCAGATTATTATTGTGGGTGTGGGTTTGGGTCTCTTGAATCCCAGGCTGGCTTTGAACTTGATGTGTAGCTATGGATGACCCTGAATTTCTGATCTTCCTGCCTCCACCTCTTGGGTGCTAGGGTTAAAGTGTGCGTAGCCACGCCTTGTTTATATGATAGGGGAGCCTTGAACCCAGGGCCTTGTGCATGGCAGGCAGGAACTCACATACCAAACTGCAGAACCACATCCCTAGTCCCTTTTATATTTTGCATGGCCCACAAGTTGTTGCAGCATTGTGGGAAATGAGTGTCGGGCAGAGGTTTAAATACCCTGGCATCAGACAGACCTGGGCTTCTGAAGGTTTTTCTAGCTTGGGCTAAACCATCCTTGGTTGGTTTGTTTGTTTTTTAACCTCAGTTTATCATCTGTGAACTAGACAGAAAAGAAGGCCATTTGTCTTTGTAATTTCTACTCTGCCTGGCAGGTGGTTCCGGTGAGAAATTCTCCTTACCAGGCACTCCAATTAGGCTTCTATTTCCCTGATGTGCTTAAAAAGGCCTTCCTTGCCTGCCCGCCCGCCCACTCCAGCCAGCTCCCATACAGATGCCATTCGTGGGTCTATAGCTCCTTCCTTACATTTTCCTCTTGGTTAATTCCTAATCTAAAGAGACTCCATCTTGATCACCAGCCTGCAGGACCTACTTGGGACCTGCTGCTGCTGCTGCTGATCAGTGCCTCTCCTGACTTGAACAGCCATCATTCCTTTACACCAATATCCCTATGGGCACCTTCGCACAGCCCCTAAAGGTCTCCCTGTAGATCATGGTGTATAAGCCACACAGAAAACAGACTTGGGGATATACATAGAGCTGAAGGATGCCTCTACATAGATTTTTACATTGATTTTCCTATGCAGAAATAAGATAAAAACACGAAAAGACTGTGTAAACTATAAAGCGCTTCTTCAATGTGTCTCCTCATGGTATCTGCATAGGGCTTCGTGTGTGTGTGTGTGTGTGTGTGTGTGTGTGTGTGTGTGTGTGCGCGCGCGCGTCCCAACAGTCAGTATCAGCTATGAGCGCTCAGCTAATTTCTTCTATTGCTCTCCACCTTATTTTTTGAGACAGGGGCTCTCATGGAACACACAGCTTTCTGATTCAGGTAGAATGACCAGCCAACAAACCCTAGGGATCCACCTGTCTTTGCTTCCTCAGGGCTGGGATTACAAACATGTGTAGTCATAGATAGCTTTCTTTCTTTTCTTTCTTTCTTTTCTTTCTTTCTTTCTTTCTTTCTTTCTTTCTTTCTTTCTTTCTTTCTTTCTGCCTTTTTAATGTGGATAGGCAGGGAATCAACTTAGGTCTTCATGTTTGAGTGGCCTGACTGAACTATTCTCCTAGTCCCTAAAACTCTGAATTCTATAGAAAATGCAGAAGATGTTGTCATCTGTGTTACAACCTGTGTCAGAGAGGCGAAATAGCATGCTTAAAGATCTGTCACTACAGGGGCTTAGTGTCAGGCACTGACCAGAGCTATCCCAGTAGTCAGTAGTCACTTACCATGTGTCAATAACTGTGGCAAACCAAGTGGTATTTATTTTTCCACCTTTATATCAACACCATGAAATAAGCATCTTATAAACAGAAGAAAAGATCAGAGAAATGGCATAGTATGTTCAAGGTCTTGGACTCAAACTTTGGTCTGTTTGATCACAAACCTGAACTTATATCAGCTTCTTGAAGAAAAAAAAAAGACTGCACAATTTCTCCATTAAAGAGAGATTAGATCATATCTGGGGAGTCTTTCTGATTAAGTTCTTATAATATCTAAGCAGTCACCATGCTGGACCCAGGAAGTGCCGCCTTCAAACTTCTCAGCATTTTCTGTCTGTATTAAGATGTTGCACCAAAGGGGCCTCTTGGGACTCACCTGTCTCATGGCCTCCGACTCTGCTGGAAGACCACAGAACCTGTCACCACCTCCATTCTCTCTCTCCTCAGTAGTCTCCACCAAGGCCTGCTTTGACTGTCCTCATGACTGGCTTGAGGGAGGAGAAATGAACGCTTTTAGGAATAAACTTACCCAAAGCCTGACGGCAATGGTTGTATCGATTCCCAGCACCTACTCTTGGATGGGATAATTCTGCAGTACTGATTCTACTTCGACTCCCAGAGTTCTCTCTTGGTATTAAGATCCAGGCACCCATGGTGGTAGCTAGTTTGACAACATACCCAGTAGAGGCTCCTTTCTACACCTTATGTCATTTTCTTGTTCCTAAACTAGTATTTTCTGTGCCTCTCATGCTAACTTTCTGCACTCAAGTGGTCTCGGGATCTGTTTCTAGGGGATCGCAAGTTCAGTCAGAACTTGTAGGAGTCCCACTGCATCTTACATCGCTGGTAGTTACTTTCAACCACAAGAAGAGGGGTGGCTGTACTTAATTTCTTAGGAGTGAAATATGTTTTTCTTATTTTATTAATAAAATTTTCACTTTACGTCCCGATTGTAGTCCCTTCCCTTGTCGCCTCCTGGCCTCACCCTCCCTCCCTCATCCTTCCCTTGCCCCCTCTCCTAGTAGTCCTCAGAAAGGGAGCAGCCCTCCTCCCCTAACCTCTGACCTCAGCCTATCAAGTCTCATCTGGACTACAAGTAGCCTCTTCCTCTGTGGCCTGGCAAGGCCACCCTGCCAGGGGGGAAGTGATCAACAAGTGGGCACCAGAGTCCATGTCAGCCCCTGCTCCCCTATATTATGGGACCCACAAGGACACTGTGCTGCCTATGTACTATTTCCAAGAAGAGGGCCTACGTCCTCCCCATGCGCTGTCCTTGGTTGGTGGATCCGTCTCTGCAGCAGGCCCCTAGGAGTGAAATCTTGATCCAGCGATGTTTTGCCTTCTGTGTCTCCAATATTCCTCGGGTCCTTGAGAGTTGTCCTCTACTATAGCCTAGGACCTTAGCAACATATGGGAGAGAAAATAGACCAAATATTCTCTTGAGGGAGAATTGTTTTTTACTTTACATGGATTTCCTTAGTAAGGCCATGAACTCTGAGGGCATAATGACTTGAACATGGTATTATTTTCTTTTCTCTTTCAGACCTGGGCATTTATTGCTCGACTACAGAAGACTGGCTTTCCCCAGGTAAGGAACACATCTGAGCAGGTGAGCCAGAAAGCCATCCTTATCGTTGTTCAACAAAGGTTTATTGAACCTTAACAAGGTTTAAGCTTTAGGCTAAGCAATGTGGAACACTCATAAACACACATACACACACAGAGAGAGAGAGAGAGAGAGAGAGAGAAACACAAGAAACAGTTCCTTCCCATGGTTCATGAGTCTGGGATCAGCCATTGAAATCCCCCCTTTTCAGGGTTCATTTGTGTGGTAATACATTTCATCCCGGCGAACAATCAGAAAATCAAATTGACTTTGGTATGTTTGCTTGATTTTAAAAATATGATCCCAAGGGGGAAAATAGCCTGTCCACAGAGACAAATGATCACCAATCTCAAAATAGTTTCTCCTATTTTTTTTTTAACCCAGCCACAAACATTCCCTTTTGGATTCTTAACCTAATTTCCCAGAGTTGCCCAGTCCATCTTCTCCTCTAATTTTAATGTTCTGCCTAAGTCTTTAAGGTCTCAGTTGGTTAATGTTTAATGCTTTCTACTACCAGTGTTTGATGTTTACACTTTATTGGGTTAACCAAATTTGTAGAACAAATTAAACGTGTGCAGGTCTTTGGCAAGCCACGTTTAGATATGTGTTGCTCGGAAACCGTCTCATTGTTCAACATTGCATGCCCCAAATAGTTTCAATTAACTCTTCTTCTCCTTCTTCTTCTTCTTTTTTTTTCTTCCCCTGGCAATATCTGCATTGCTTTCAGGGAGTTATTACTTTGCAGATTTACAGATGTTACAGCCTCATCCCCCTTTGCTTCCAGAAAGCATGTTGCAGCAGAAAATGCCGCATCTGTGTGAAATGGAGTGTCAGCAACAGGTAACCTATTAAGCTAGAATGACCAAAGACCAGAAAAATATGCCAGAGGTAGAGCAGAGGGAACAGAGAGGGGGAGAATCTGTGGGGGGAAGGGGTGAGGAATGAGAGTTGGTATTTTTGTTACAACAAAGATACACACTAGAAGAAAACTTGCAGAGGAATGATATACAGTTTAGGTAAAGAATATTAATACAATTATCTGAAAAATGTATGTTTTTAACCTAATGGTTTAGTTTTAATGTGTATTCTTTTCTTCCTCCCTCCCTCCCTCCCTCCCTTCTTCCCTCCATCGTTCTCCTTTCTCTGTCTCTCTCTTTCTTTCTGTCTCTGTCTTCTGTCTGTCTGTGCTCGCGTGTGCGCGCACGCGCGCGCACACACACACACACACACACACAAGTTAGGGTACTTGCCCAGAGTAGCCAGAGGTAGCAGGTCCATTTTGAGCTGGCGTGAACTGCCTGATACAGCTGAGCTTGTGTCCTTTCAACTTAACAGCATAGACATCTCTCTGGAAACCAGTTTTTTGTTTTTTGAATAAAGTTAAAGGGTCATGTGGTTCCACGACAGAGGGGAGGCCTGAGGAAGCCGACGTTTACATTCGATGTCCAGCAATGTTGGGCCTGCCCAGCATGGCTTTGGCCAAATTCTCTTTCCAACTTCATTGAGCACCACACCATCCACAAGACAACATGATCTCTGGAGTGTCAGCTCTGAGGACCCATTCCAATCATCTGGCCCAGTTAAATAGTTAGTTTTGGGAATAAGAGGTTTATTTCACTTTTGGTTCTATGATTGCATCTGTAGGTGTGTGCACATGTGAGTGCAGGTGCCTGTGACATCCAGAAGGGGGCATCAGATCCCCAGGATCTGGAATTACAGGTGGTGGTGAGGTCCCTCACTTAGGTGCTGAGAACCAAACATGGGTCCTCTGCAGGTGCAGTGTGAGCTTTCAACTGTGGAGCCATCTCTCCAGTTTCTTAAGATTCTAGGGAGGTGAGGGTGTGGCGTACAGCTCTTTTAAAAAGATGTAACTTTCACAAATACCTTTTTCGGCAGACAACAGCTTAATTTCATATTCCTTCCCCGAGTGCCTTCATTGGGGCCATTAGCAATTCTTTCTCCATTTTCCTAAGCCGTATTTTCTTACAGCCTTGCTGAGAGATGCTGAGTTTCGACCCAGTGTGAGAAAATATTAAGATGGTTCTGAGATTTCATCACCAGACGAAAATAAGGAATCCCCAAACTGCAGGGTCATGGATGGACTTTGGGGCTCAGGTTTCCATGGGGGTCAGATTTCCTCTGGCTCCTCAAGTCTAGCAGAGAGAGGCCGGGCCTGGAGCAGTATCTGTTTTTCTGGCACCAGAACCATGGCTGAACACTAATGCGTTTAACAGTTGGACTTATTTTTAATCTACTGTATTAGGGAGTGCAAATTCAATCAAGAACAAAATGTGTTTTTGCTTCGGCATAAGCGTAGGTCCCCGACATCCCCAATGCTGTCTTATGGTCTCTTGTGCTAGGAGCTCTCCTGACATCTGACATCTTTCATAACATTAGTTTTGTTTTGTTGTTGCTGCTGTTTTGGTGCAAATGCATGTGGAGGAAGAGGAAAGTAAAATAAGGAGAAGCTAGATTCCCCCCCCCCCCCACCAGCCCCCCCCACCTTCCCCCACTCCCGCCATTAAAGAAATAATCGCAGTACAGATTTTAACAATTACTGTTCCTGCTGCAAATGTTTTTATGGATGGAATTAATAAATATCTTCAAACATCACGGCTAAGATACACTTTCAGCTTATTTTCTGTCATTGGATGGCATGGCTGGGCTTAGACTTTCTTCTCCCCCACCCACACCACCCCCCTTAGTCAAAGAAAGAGATCTTATCTCTCTCCCCAGCCTGGCTTCCCGACTTCTTTTGCCCTCCTCCCCCGGGTGCCTATTTTACTGAAACCTGACTTGCAGGTCAGGGAACTGGTAACAGATTAATTTTACTCAAGGAGGAACACTAAGAATTTTGGCCAGGACACATGAGAATCCTGTTATAATATTACCATTTTCCCCTTTCTAAATTAAATATTAGGAAAAATTAAGCCAAATAGTGACACACATGGTGCAGTGGAAAGTATTTCTCTCACAAACACTGGGAGATAAATGCTTGTGTAAGTGAAAGCACAATAAACATGCAGTATGTTAAAAAACCTAGATTATGCAGGTTTTAGAGTTATAGCTAAAAGTGGTTTAAAGTTTCATGCCTAATAATAGATTATGCCTATCACATTTCTAACCTTCATTTCTCCTCTCTTTGAAGTCCAGCCATATAAAGGTTGTTTGTTGAACCACGCTAAAGTTAAGGCAAATATTACTTAGGGTGATTCATACTGGCAAGAATTTGCAATGAAGGCAGTTGTGTGTGTGTGTGTGTGTATGTGTGTGTGTGTGTGTGTGTGTGTGTGTGTGTGTGTCTGAGGCAAAGGAAATGAAATGTTTGTAATATTTTTTGCTTGATAAATTTATTAAAACATTCTAGAAGTTTGTACATAGTTTGTACATAGACTCACCAGAAACAGATTACACTGAGCCCTGTGGGGAAGGCAGACCTTCAAGAGGGAGAAATTCCCTGGATTTCAGACATTGCCACCAGGTCACAGCAATACTTAATTAACTGAATACATTAACAGAAGGCTATAACCTAGATGTAAGAAGGGGAAAAAAGGAGAGAGAGAAAGAAAAAAAAAAAAAAGAAAAAGAAAAGGTTAAGGGAGTAGTCAAATTCATTTAATCCTCTGTTCTTTGCTTACAGATTAGCCTTTCAGAATGAGCAACTTGATTTTTTTTTTTTTTTTTTTTTTTTAAAGGATCCATTTACCTTCCAGGCCTTTTCATAGCAAAACATTTTGTAGGGTTGCAAAAGAGATTAATTTGTTGCCAGTTGCTCCATACTGGCAGGGATTCTGAATAAAGAATGCAAGCAATCTATCTTTGTTTGTAAGATATAATTAATCTGGCAGTTAAAATTCTTTGGAAACATTCTGATGACTTATGTGGAAAAGTAGAGCAAGGATTTCAAAGAAAACTCAGAACTGTGTGCAGGGGAAGATAAAAGATATACGAAGTGTTTGTTCTAAGCGATACTATTCATTTACAGATCATAATGTAGCCCCGCCCTAGCAATTATTCTGGAAAACAAGACAAATCTTTGTCTAGAGCCTTCTGACGCGGTCTTGATTTGACAAACAAAATAAGCACATTACTGTTGTGGTCTAATAGACTGCAAGCTGTTTTATTAGAGTCAGCTGAATCCTGTTTTGCATAAAAAAGAACTCTGTTTGCTACGGAGAGCACATTTATGTTAATAGGACTTTGACAAAGTAAAATAAAATCGCATTAAG
The DNA here is from genome assembly GCF_903995435.1 of Acomys russatus. Classification (NCBI taxonomy): domain Eukaryota; kingdom Metazoa; phylum Chordata; class Mammalia; order Rodentia; family Muridae; genus Acomys; species Acomys russatus. The sequence continues at coordinate 45,540,364 of NC_067147.1, forward strand.
ATGCTGCAAGGAGATAAGACAATGAAATCTCAGTGAGAGAGAGAGAGAGAGAGTTTTGGCACACACTAATTACAGTCACGTCCCTGCAGGAAAAGAATATATTTTTACACCAACTATCCATGTGTTTGGAAATGCAGAGAGCCTAAAACACAATTCCTGGTTTCCGCATTTCCTGAATGCGTCGGGTCGGGGGGCTCCTGGGTAATGAAGGTGGTGGTTGGTTTAAAGGAGTCGGCCTGATAAACACCCCGCTCATTTACAGCAGCACAGGCAGGTTTCTTTCTGAATGCGAGCCTCTCATCATCCCTGCTTTTTTTTTTTTAAAGGGACTTTCCAATATAGGGCAGCTGAAAACAAGGTTTTAGATTACATGGTAATTTAGGAATGCATGAATAGCGAAGCAGTTACCATAATAGGGTTCTGGGTAAACTTCATGGTTTTCAGAGCAAAACATAACAACATATGTTTCATGATTTGTCTCAATGATTTTTTTTCCCCGCTCTCTTTCTCTCTCTCTCTCTCTATATATATTTGTTCGGGTTCTATCAAAATATTTGGAGGCCTCATCTGTGCACAGCATTTTTATAACCTTATTTTGAAAACTGATGTCTCTTCTTTTAGTTCAGTCATTAAAAGCAAGGCGATGACGGACGCCGGGATGCCTTGGGTTTTATGACTAATCAGTTCCTGGCAGTGGCCATATTTCTTCTCTAGCGAAACTTTAATATTCCTTTGGCCTTGTTTAGGAGAGAGAGAGAGAGAGAGAGAGAGAGAGAGAGAGAGAGAGAGAGAGAGAGGAAGGATATCTTTTTGGGGAGCTTTGCTACCCTGGCTACGTATTAAGCATCACCAATCAGATACTACAGCAAGAGATATCCGGGCCCACAAAATCAAGAGGCCAGAAAAGGGGATCTATTCATCCTGGCTTCAGACACATTCTGACTGCCCTGTGATTTTGGCGAATTCTTTCCTGTTCAAAAGCATGGGGTATGGAGAAACCCTCGTCTGAGTGGTGGAGGTAGGGAGAGGGAAGCAAGCCTCCTCGGGATAGGACGGGCTTCCATTGAAATTGCTGCTTTGGTCTGGGATGGGGCAATTTTTTTATGAGAGGCCTGATTTTCAGCCCAGACTCCTTTGATGTTCTTGAAGTTGCAACACCAGACACCAGGTGTCTCCACTTAGCTGAGGTAAAGGTCCTGGGAAAGAAGGTTATATCCTCAGGAAAGGTGGCCAAAGTCTTGGGTAGAGCTCCTTGCCTGGGGAAGGGTATAAGGGCTTGTTGGGGGAGCAGGGAACTCAGTCTATTCTGCTCTGGTTCTGGTGAGAGCTTGATGACTCAACAGAGCAGGGACCCCAGTTTTGTGTGGAATTCATAAAGGCTGGAGCCTCTGCGCAGAGCGAGCCAGGCTGCCGTCCACGTTGGCAGTGAGTCGCCATCTTGGATGGCAAGAGACCATCACCAAGAGAGTGTGGGGGTCATTTTAGTGAATGCCAACTCCGTAGGAACCTTCCTCCTGGGAAACCCTCAATGAAGAGCTCAAAGCTGGCTTGCTAGCTTTCCGCTAGCCGTGGTTGACACCTCAGTTCAATATGTGATTTCCAGGAGCATGCATTTATTTCTCCCACCATTCCTTGCTTCCTCTCTACTCTTTGGCAGGTATTACCCTAAGCAGAAGTAACCTACTCCAGCCTGCTTCCTTGTGTACTTGAAGAGCTTACATTTAGACGTTCAACCTCCATTTGACATCAGGGGCAGCAGCCGATCCCAGTTGTTCCCAAAATATGGCATTCCGAAGAGGGAAATAAGTATTTTTCAAAGGATCACTTTTAAGGTGGACAGGATAGCATTTGGAGTAGAGGAGACTTGATGAAGGTTTGCAACAAGGAACTGGAGCTTTGGATCCCACAAGATGGTGGGAGAGAACAGACTGCAGAGCTGTATGTTCTGGGAGTGTATGTATGCCATAGCACCCGACACCCAGTAAAGTAAATAAGTACACGAGACATTTTTTTACATTTCATTACCCTCCAGAATGACTTTGTTAAAAAAAAAAAATCCCTAAATGACAAACTCATTAACAACCACGTTGTGCTATTTTACATTGTCTCTTTTCAGGTGTACTTGACCAAAGAATCACAAGCAAAACGAAAAACGAACAACAACCAAAATCCAATCTTGCCACCGTCATTACGCTATGGATTATTGCAAAATTTTCACCCAGCTTGATCATCTTCATAATTCTTGTCCCTCTGTGTCTCAGTTAGATTTACCATTGCTATGATAGAATACCATGACCAAAGCAACTTGGGAGGAAAGGATTTATTTGGCTTACCTACTGCGTCATTGTTTGTCATCAAAGGAAGTCAGGAGAGGAACTCAGACAAGGCACAAACCCAGAGGTGAGAGCTGATGAAGAGGACATGGAGGAATGTTGGCTACTGCGCTTGCTCGGTTTCTTCTAGAACCAGGACCACTAGGCCCAGGGGTGGCACCATCCACAGTGACACAATGGGCAGGGCCTTCCCACATCTATTACTAACTTAAAAAGTGCCCCCACAGGCCTGCCTACAGCCTGATTTTACGAAGACATTTTCTCAGTGGAGGATCTTTCCTCTCAGATGACTCTAGTTTGTGCCAAGTTGACACAAAACTAGCCAGCATATGTTGGTTTGCCATCCTTGTTTGATTTACATATTTGAGAAATCTAGAAATTATCCTGGATATGACTGAGTATTTTGGAGGACATACTTAAGAAGAAACAAGAAAATCCTTGAGTTATGGGCACAGAGAATTGTCTTTTGTCTGAGGTTTGGCCTTAGGGTAACACTTGGAGGCAGAGAGGAGCTGAACAAGCCAGAGCTCACACACCACCTGCCAGAGGAAGGCGTTTTCTCCGGAGGACAAGACCGCAGGAACCGTCCTGGTCTCATTATGGAGGACATCTCTGTTCCCCTCAGTTTCCCAGAGGCCACGAAACCTCTAAGAGATAAGGGTTTTAGTGCCAGCCCCACCTCTAAGTAACAAGGAAATCTTGGAGAAGTTTCGCACCGTTTCGGTGTTAATTCCTCATTCTGAATCATTGAGTGTATACTACTAAATCCTGTTGAGTCACATAAGCAACCTTTTGAGTCAGTTCATGTTATTACCAAGGTTTTTGTGGACAAGGGAACTGAGATGCACAGATGACGAAACTCTCTGGAGGTCACCAGGTGACACAGCCGAGAATATTGAATGCCAGCCTTTTAAGTCCAGTGACCCTCGGAAGGTCTATCAGCCTTTTAATAACTTATGCTTCAACTAGGGCTACTTCCTGTGTGTTTCCTCAGGCCACTGCATCTTCTGGGCAGAAGGCACGTAGGACTCAACTGAGTTAGCCTCTGGGCCGGTCACTAACTACCTCTCGCATGATTAACTTGTCCAGGGGAGACACGAGTAAACATCTACTTTCTCTACAAAGAACCCAGTCGACAGACCAAAGGACAGCTCCACCAAAGTCCAACTTAAAGTCTAGTGAGATACCGAGTTTTTTTTAAAAATTATTTATTTATTTATTTATTTATTTGATACCGAGTTTTTTTACACAGCACAAATGAGGGGCTACAAGAGCTTAGGGACTCCCAAATGCCTTTATCTTCACATAGGCTCACCTCATCATGGATGAAGACCTCATGAACGCTGCACCATGGAGCTCACTTTTGGCTCTTTTTTTTTTTTTTTTTCCTAAAAGTTTTTTTTTTTTTTTTTTTTTTTTTTTGAGACAGGGTTTCTCTGTGTAGCCCTTGGCTGTCCTGGACTTTGTAGGTCAGGCTGGCCTCGAACTCGCAGCGATCCGCCTGCCTCTGCCTCCCGAGTGCTGGGATTACAGGTGTGCGCCACCACGCCTGGCTGTGGAGTTGACTTTTGATTTAACCTTTCACTTCCAGTTCACTGCCAGGTTTCACTTTGTGTTGTTTCCTTTGCCTCATCATTTTTCACTAATCCCTGCATAGCGAATCCCACCTACACACAGACACACAAACACACAAACTCACAGACAAACACACGGGCACCACATGCGTAAACACAAACATACAAACCCATAAACACACAAAGAAACAAACACATATACGTACAAACAAACACACATGTATTCAAACACACAAACTCACAGATAAACACACATGTACACAAACACACAAACTCACAGACAAACACACGCGATATCCACACAAATTCACAAATACACAATATACACAAACACATAAGCACACAAATGCACAGGCACACATATACACACACAATATCCATGCAAATTCACAAACACACAATATACAAACACATAGGCACACAAATGTACAGACACACATATACAAACACATCTATCCACACAAATTCACCAACACACAATATACACAAACACACAAATACTTCAGCACACATTTACAAACAATACATACACTATAAACACACGTATACATATACAAAGACACACAGACCACACACATAAAATATCAAACACACACACACACACACACACACACACACACACGAGTGAGTCAATGTGGTGCCAGGTGTGGTGGCACATGCCTTTAATCCCAGCACTTGGGAAGCAGAGGCAGGCAGATCACTGTAAGTTCGAGGCCAACCTGATCTACAAAGTGAGTCCAGGACAGCCAAGGCTACACAGAAAACCCCAAACCTAAACCTAAACCAAAAAATATTAATTTGTCAATGTGGCAGGATCTAGGATCACCATAGAAACAGATCCTTGGGTGTGTTTTTGAAGGAGTTTAGATGGAAATATTTGAAATAGGAAGACACGTCTTAAATGTGGGCAGCACCATCCTGGGCCCAAGGCTGAAATTAAAGGAGAAAGGGAGCTGTGCACCAGCATCCATCTCTCTGCTTCCAGACTATGGTTACAATGTGACCAGCTGCCTCCTGCTCCTGCTATCATGTCTTTCCCTCAAAATCTGAGAGAGAGGCCTTCCTTATGTCAACTTTGTGAGCGACTTTGTCACAGTAACAGGAAGACTAACAAATAATGTACGTTTCCCCCAAACACAGCTGCAGAGAAGTCAGCATTTGCTTGCATTTGCTAAACGAACATGCACAGCTCTTGTTTACTGGTTCTGAGTTTTAAGATGTCAAGAGCTGAATGTGATGTCCACCTGTGTGAGGCCACAGGGACAAACACCCATCGAGCAAGCTGGTGGCTTTCTCCACAAACACACATATTTTTATATGTATATGTATGGTTGTATTTTGTGTATAGACGTCCCTTCCTTCCTTTTTCCCTTCCTTCCTTCCTCCCTTCATTCTTCCATCTCTTTTTTCCTTGTAAATAAAGTTATAACGATTGACCTGAGAGAAGAGGTTACCAGAGCCAATCAGACTTGCCAAGTGTCTCTGGGCAAGAGGGCAGTGAGCTCACAGACAAAGCAAGGGGCCTGTTAGCAGAAGTCCTGGCTCAGAGTTCAGTGACTTGACGGGGCTTTCATTTTCTCACTGAGGACTGGGCCAGAGTCACACAGTCATGTGTGTCAGAGCAAACAGCAGCGGAACGTTCCCTAGCCTCTAACACATCCCCTGGGTCACATTTCCTGAAAGCTGTGTCCTTAATGACTTGATAGTTCTCAGTTTAGCTTTTCGACATTCCTGGTCAGCATTCAGGGCCTGGCAGCCTTTCCTGGCAGCTGTAGTTCAAGGATTGTGGACTGAGATGGACAGTGAGACCTCCAGGACAGAAGCAGAGGAGGGTGTGGCTGTAATGGCCTGCAGGGGATTTCCTTGGCTCTCAATTTGCACTTTATAAAAGCTGTGGTTACACTCTTGTCCTGGCTGGTTTTATGTCAACATGACACAAGCTAAAGTCATCTGAAAGGAGGGAGCCTCAATTGAGGAAAAGCCTCCATAAGATGCAGCTGTAGAGCATTTTCTTAATCTATGATTGATTGGGAAGGGCCCAACCCATGATGGGTGGAGCCATCTCTGGGCTGGTGTTCCTGGGCTCTATAAGAAATCAGGCTGAGTAAGCCATGCGGAGCAATCCAGCAAATAGCACCCCTCCATGGCCCCTGCATCAGCTCCTGCCTCTCGGTTCCTGTCCTGTTTGTGGTCCTTCCCTGACTTCTTTCAACACTGGACTGCAATGTGGAAGTGTAAGCCAAATTGGCCCTTTCTTTTCTAAGTTGCTTTTGGTCATGGTGTTTCATCACAGCGATAGCAAATCTGACTAGAACAAGTCTTCTACAAGGAAAGGAGGAAAAGAGACAGCACTCTGTTTTCCTCTGACCTTGTAAGACTGTTTTGAGGTCTGGGATTCCTTAAAAGGTTGTGAAGAATAGGGCTTTGTTTTCCTTTTGAAAGGGAGGACCAAGCCTGTTCTCTAGGCTCCCTGGTAGCCACTGACTTCGTTTTCCCCTCTGTGTGTGCACATCTCTCTGGTCTTCGTGGATATTGACTCCCAGAAAACCTTTTAAGCCTTGAGCATGTAGGAGACTATGCTAGTTTTTGAGTGCCTCGACAGCAAAGTCATAGAATAACATTCAAGGTGTTTGACAGCGTGGTGCTTTTGAAACCAGTGAGAAAGAATTTGATTATTTGCTGGCTTCTTTTGGCTTGCAGCTGGACATCCTGAAGGGTCTTAACCTCGATGACCATATGATCTTCTTCTGTCTTAACCTCGATGATCATGTCATCTTCTTCCTGTCACTTGTTCCAAATGCCTTGCTGTTCTCTTCCTTGTCCTGAGGAGTATGTTTCTTCTCATCCCACATAGAGAAAGCAACAGTAGACCAAAGACACAAATATATACAAGTCCAGCTCGGCAAAGCAGTGAGACTCTTAGGGTTACTCACACAAGTGTGAGCAACTGGGCAGCTGCATCACTGGAAAGCTCACTCCAGCGTGAGTAGTGACTTTCTAAAGATGTGGGACTACAGGGCCCTGAGCAACTGTTAGGCAGCTCTACTGAAGAGGCTGCAGTCATTGTTTCCCGATTATAGGCCTGGGAGAGTTTTCTAAGCTTTATGAGTCTCCTAGCTTCCTCCAATAGGAAAGAGCTAATATGATCTCTTTGCTAGAGCTGAAAAAAAAAAGTGTAGCTCTTACTCCTGGTTTATTACTGAAATTATTGTGTATAACATCTCACATATTATTCCTTGTCAAAAGCTTATCTTGGAAGTTGACAAGAAAAACCATATCTTTCTGAGGAAATATGGGCCCGCTTTTTAGCAGAGAGACCCGCAGAACTGATCGTTTCCCTTTTTGATAAGGCTTCTAGGATTCTCAGAGCCGTGTTTAATGTACATGCATCCCTTGCTTTTGTTTTTAGTCTGTTTTTAGGTGATGTAGCCCTTTACTGTTCCTTTATTCAACTAATTGTTTTTTTCCTCCATAAAGCTGCTTCGAATACTTCAGTGAAAGAGATGAGCCCATATTTAAAAAGATTAAATTTGATTGACTTAGATTAAAACAGGAAGTCCTCCTCTGGCCAATCAGGATGGTACCAAGTTCTGTCAGACTCAGGAAAGAAAGATGTTGAAGAAGATGATGATTTAAAGCAGAGATCTCTTGGGTGGCCCTCGGCGGGCTCTAGTTGCTCCATGATAACAAGTCATTACTTGTCTGTGGTGCGAACTGTCTGAGTGGGCTGTTTGTACGTTCTGCTTCCCACTGGGAAAAAACAACCCGCTGAAGACAGGCAGCACGTATAAAGCTTGAGACAGGAGATCTAAGGACCTGTGTCACCTCTGCATCTAAGTCCTGAGGTGACTTCCTGTAGGACACAGAAAACATTCAGCTGGTTAATTTTGAATGTCCCTTCAAACACAACCTTCTGTAAATCCATCACCTCCCTGCTGTGCTCTCTACTCACTGTCTTGTATAGCACCTTAAGTCGATTCTGTTTTTCTAGGAAGCCTTCAGAGGTCTGGGGGGGAGGAGGGAGAGGAGCTATGCGCAAGCTTGGTTTTATATCTGTATGCAGTGTATCCGTTTATTTTTATATACATCCACTGAGTTATATAAACTGCTTTCTACATAGATTCCAAGTGGCTTATTGCTGTGAATGCAATAAAATAGGATTAAAATAAATGTAAACTAAATAAAAACAGATAACACCCTGGGAACAGAGAATTGAGACTGGAGATTGGAGAAGGCAGGAAGGACCACGTATGCACTGTATTCTGAAACACCAGACTCTCTCCACCTGCAGAGAGCACTGGATTTCTGCACACACTTGGAAACCACAGCAAAGGGAAACGAGAGAGTGGAGAAATCCCTTTGTCTTAAATTAAATTTATCCGTCATGTAACAGAAACATCACATTACCAGTGGAGTGCTCAGAGTTGATCAGTAAAGGCTATGGTAATTCCTTCGAACCAAAAGAAAGTTCAAGAGATACCATAGGGACCATGGGGACAAGAGCATGCTCTGGTGAGCTCTTCAGATGCAAAGTCCTCAAGTTCTGAAGCACACAGGTGGGAAGTATATTGATCCAACGAGAAGTCTTAACAGGTAGCAGAAGAAACCTGGGATTCTGAAAGTTGGTGGCGTCACTTTTAGCACTTCTTTTGAGCCAGATTTAGTGGAGTTTATTCTGTGCTAGACATCCAGCTGATATAATGGTGGGTTTTCACTGTCGACTTGGTTGGGGTTTGAGTCACCTGGAATGCACAGTTCTGGCTGTTTATGTGAGGTTGTTTCCGAAGAGGTTTAACTGTGAAGGAACAGATTCACCTGGAATGTGGGTGACGCCATCCCATGGCCTGGGGTCCTGGCTTGAGTAAATAGGGAAGAAAAGCAAGCTGAACACAAGGAGTCATGTATTTGTTTCTTGATTGTAGATGTAATGTTAGCTGCTGCCTTACACTGGTGCTACCATGAGTTACCTTCTACAGTGGACTGTATCTCCTCAAACCTTAAGCCAGAACAAGCCCTTCCTTGCTTAAATCGCTTCTTTTCAGATGCTTCACCACAAGAAGAAAAGCAAGTGACAGCACCAATAATGATTAATATACTGTGTCTGTCTTTCAGAAGCTTACAGCCTAATGAGAGCATAGCACACAATAAATTTTCTCAATTCCTTCAAAGTATTTATTGAGAAACTATTACATACCAAGGCCAGGGCCAACAGCTGAGGGCTGGGTATACAAAATAGCACTGCAATGAATATTCTTCTGATTAGGAATTTGTGAACAAATTAGAAATATATAAACCAGGAATTTGTTTGTTTGTTTGTTTTGTTTCAAGAGAGATTAGCAGTAAGATTTACTGCTAAAAACTGTAAAGGTTGAGCAGAGTTGGAAAGCCTCTAATTAGCATATGATGAAACAAGGTTACAACCTAAGAGTTCTCCTTCTCTCGAGGGCAATTTCTTGGTAGGTTTATTATGAGTACATGGTTATGTAACTTTCATAAATAATAAGGTTCTGTAGATTGAGGTTGTTGGTATATAAAAAAGTGGCCATGTTTTTCAAATGATGGAATGTGGAAAATGGAGTTGAGTTTTCAGGAAAGGAAAATTCAGAAAGAGCATACATGAAGCATGTCACAATACCCCCATCCTATGTTTGCGGAAGACATTACTAATAGATCACACGGCTTCTTCCTGCCATACTTGGCTGTGGTCTCAAAATCCCTTTCATTTCTTTGTGCTAGATGGCCAGAACTGGTCTTGGCATCCAAAATGACATCTTTTTGCTTCTTGAAGACTTCTCATCCTTTTAAGCGTGCACCAATCCTTTGTGCTACAACACACTGCTGAAATACTTTAAGTTTATTTTGAATTATTTTCCACTTTTTTTTTAAGTGATTGAAATTGCTATCTGACAGTTGTTGAGAAGGAATGACAGCATGCTATGCCTAAGGACTTTCACAGCTTTGGAAAATACGAACAACACACATTTCATTTTTATGTAATGGGTAACAACTTAATGACATGTGATACGTATATAATATGTAACAACTTAATTTACATGTTATCTACAGTAATATCATTACTATCATTATAAATCTTTAGCCAAAATGACCTATGTGTCATTTCCCACATAGATATTATCTGTTTTACATGTATATTTTATTAAGCCCTTACAGTAGTCCCAAGGGGCAGGTGTCATTCGTTTCCCCTGGTATTTGGTTTTACCAGGCATAGGTGTGTCAGTAGCAGAACTGCAATTGAAACATCCACCACAAGTCTCATTGCTTGAATGACAAGTGTCCCCCATGGGCTTCTGTGTTTGAATACTTGGTCCCCAGCAGGTGGTGCTGTTTAGGAAAATTATGGAGCCCTTAGGATGTGGAGCCATGCTGGAGGAAGTCCCTCACTGATGGTGGACTTTGTGGACTCATGGCCTCACCTCACTTCCTCTTCTCTTTCTCTCTACTTCCTGACTGTTAAGATGGCTTCTCCCTTCTACTGTGTACACACACCTTCCTGCCAAAAGGGACTTTATCTTTCTGGAGCTATAAGCCAGAAAGAAACTTTTCCCTAACTTGCTTTTTTTGTCAAGATGTTTTGTCATAGCAGCAGAAGCTGCTGCTCATCCCTGTTAACACAATCAGGTATGTGCAGTTCCCATTCAAAAACAACAACAACAAAATCCATGTGTCTGTGTTTGGCTTCTACTTAATGTTTGCATTTGTAACCCCTTCCGAGGACCATGTATCTTCTAATTACCGAAAATGCTATGAAGTCAGGGAGCCCAGTAATTCATTTACTTAAATCTTTATTTTATTTTTATTTTTAGATGTATGCGTAACCAGTACTTTTCTGTTATATTTATTTATTTATTTGAATATATTTGTGTGTGAGTGCGTGTGTGCCATGGCGCCCGTGTGGAGGTCTGAGAACCACCTGTGGGAGTCAGTTCTCTCCTTTTACCATGTGGAAACTCGGAATCAAACTCGGGTCATCGAGTTTGGTAGCAAGAACTTTTATGTACTAAGTTATCTCCTCGGCCTTTACTTTTAGTTTTTAAACATGTCCTCACACACACACTCTCTCTCTCCCTCTCCCTCTCTCTTTCTCCCCCCATAGTATGTGTGTGAATGTGTTTGTGTTTATGCATGTGTGTGTGTGTGTGTGTGTGTGTGTGTGTGTGTGTAGACATGCATATGCCATAATATCCATGTGAAGGTCAGAGGATAGCCTTGGATTCCAGTCCTTGTACCTTACTTGAGACTGGATCTCTCCAGTCAGGCCCACAGGACAATGCACCTAAGATTTTTTTTATTCTTTGCCTCCTGCCCCCCATAGAAGCACTGAAACTGCTGAGACTGTGGACAGGGACAGGAAGTACATGTATGTGTGTGCTGAGGACCTGAACTTAGGTTGTCAGGCTTGCATGGCAGAAGCTTTACCCATGGAGCCACCTCTCCAGTCCCATAGGGACTGTTTGCTGTCCGTGCTCTGGAACCATCTTTTTCTAAGTCAGGTTAGTCCACTGTGGCCAGTGGTCCTCAACTTGTGGGGCGCGACCCCCTTGGAGTGTCGAATGACCCTTTCACAGAGGTCGCCTCAGACTACTAGAAATTACAGATATTTACATTACGATTTATAATAGTAGTAAAATAACATCTCTAAAGGAGAAACAAAAATAATTCTATAGCTGGGGTCACCACAACCTGAGGAACTATATTAAAGAGTCATAGTATCAGGGCGATTGAGAACCGCTGCTTTAGATGAAGCTGCACAAAGATTCCCTGTTCTGCTAACTCTGAGCCTTTGGGATTCTAAGGAATGCTGTTCTCTTTGAAGCAAAGCATCTCAGCAAATCAGCCACTGTTGCTGAGTGGCTCCATGTGTAGGACGAAGACACATTTGTTGTTATGGGACCTCTGTGTCGAGGACTCGGTGATATTGAACGAGTGTTTGCTGGAAGATGCACGGAGCCCTTAGAACACAGAACTGCTGTGAAACTGGGTCTGGAGAATGACTTGGACATTGGAATATCGGGACAGAACTTATTGTATAGAATTCCTCTGCATAATGGTAGAACTGGGTCTTGCAAGAGAGTACCGGGTCAAGCAATAACTAAGTCCTTCAAAGCTGTGTGACTTCAGGCCATGCTTCTGCCAGTGATGGTGACGGTATTAGTCATAATAAAACTTAGTATTATGGCTCCGGTAATGACATAAGAACTCTGCCTGGTGGTACCTTTGGTGCATCTTCTCACTCACCCTTCACAACTGGCATCATGATAAGATAGGCTTGTCCTTTGGATGAGGCTCTCAAAGTCCACAGAAGTTGTATAACTCCCCAAGGCCTCTCGTTATGCTATGGATCTGGGGCTAAAGCCCACCCTATGTGGGAGTAGACTCCAGCTCTTAGGTACTCTCCCGGCTCATCTGCATCTTCAGGATCCAGATTTCTCCTTATCAGAAGGGTGTGACCTCTGCTATTTCTTCCTGCTCCCAAGTCCTCGGATGCTATTTCCAAGCCACAAGCCTCAGGCAGCAAATGAGCTCTTTATTTTATTTTATTTTTTTTTACTAATGTGTTGTTTGTTTTTTTCTAATTGATCTCTGCCAGCTCTGGGTAATTAAAACCCCACAGCTCTTCGAAGCCATAAACACACAGAGGCATGCATGCTCACCACCCTCATAGTGTGCTGGTGACATTGTTAATGCATGACCTCAAAGAAGAAAACCAAGTACCTAGTGGAAGCAGCAGGTTCTGTGTGAATACTGGAGTAAATGCACGTAGAGCCTAGGTGAGTGGACTATAAATTTCTGTTTATTTACCAACAGCTCTAAGCGTTGACCTGAACCATGGTCCCCCTTAACAACCTCTGATGATCTGTTGGCAAACAGCACTTTATATTCGAGGCAAATACACACTGGAATGTGAGCTTCAATGCGGAAGTGCATTAGGGAGCCTGCAGCCCAGGTGAACATCCCTTATAGTAATCATAATAGAATGAGCAATATGGAGGAATGGAGCCTTTGGGGATTAGGATGCTATCATGGCGGAGTCCTTCCTGCACAGCTTTGGTTACCATGGGGATCATGGTGCAAGATGTCCCAAGCTGTTGGCATGGAAAGGTTTTAAGTGTTTATTTACTTTTTGTGTATAATCTATGCCTGAATGGGGACAGCAACAGAGCAGAGTGTCCCATGAGTGCTATGGATGAAGTATGTCACCAGGACATCACAGCTTGCTGATTACACCCTGTCAGGATAAGGAAGGAGGCCCTTTGTGGACTTTGTAAATGGCCACTGAATCTAGAGTCATTGTTTCAGGAGCTTGTAGCCGAGAGACACGTGTAAGAATCTCTGCATAAGCTTACTGTGGCTTGGACATCTGTCTCTACTTTGTCTCCTTTTGGTGAAAAGATGGCATTGTAGTTAGGCTTTAAGGGAATTTGAACTTAAGGAACTTGGCGTGAGAATGGAAAGGGTAGAAAGACACAAGAAGAGATGAAATGAGATGGGGCAAAGAACAAGCTAGGTCCAGGATGAGCCTGTCTTCCCTTTGTGGCATGGGTACAGTTGTCCTCATCTGGGCTTTTGCTTACTGATTGTGATAATGAGGGTTCTCTAGAGGAACACAGTGTGAAGAATGACTCTACGCCCAAGGAGGGTTTATTAAATTGGCTTGCACCAGATGCTCTTGGAAGCCTGAGGTTGAGAACTCACTACCAACTTAGTCCATGAGGCTAGATTTCTCCCAACCCCAGACTGGTGTTGACGGCCTGGAGGATTCCCAGGAAGGTGCAGATCTCCAGTCCCTGCTGGAGGTGGGATAAGCTGGTTATCATATCAGGGGAGGAAAGCAATGGTGTATAGGAACTCAACAGCAATGGTGAAGGAGAGATAAACCTGTTTTTTTACGATCCCAAGTGCAGGATCGGAATGGTCTTGTGAGAGAACAGGTGAGGTTAATCCATTAGAAGTTCAACCACCTTGTGCGGGAGCTTGATTGTTGTCAGCTGAAAAGATCCTGTGAACAGACTCTGGGAGGAGATATATATAAATGAGCCCAGAACTGGAGGCGGGGCCTGTGGAGACTTCGGATAGTTTTGGCTATTCATTGCTCCACTTTCAGATGCTCCTAGAGAGAACTGCTCGAGGGATGGCTTTGTAGCTCCGGCTCCTGCTGAGGTTCTGGGTTCTGGTTATTCCAGGTTCCAGCAGAAGAAATCCTGCTGATTATGCCAGGAGAATCGTTCCTTGGAACTGATATCCTTACGGTTTCGTTATTGTGTTCCTTAATCCTCTTTTCCTATTGTTTCGGTTAGTCGGGTTATAAGTGACGTATGCTTGGTTAATAAGTTGTAATAAAGTATATTGGTTAAGAAAACTGCCTACACAATGGTGAAGACAAGTGGGCAAAAAGCAAAGCCTTTTCTTTAGACCTCTCTTTTGCCTGTGCTGTCAGCGGAAGGGGTGATCCAGACTTGGGGTAGGTGTTTCCCACTTTCTATAACTGAATACGGACAATTCTTTACAGATGCGCCCAACAGCCCTTTTAGTTGATTCTAGCTCTCATCAGGTTGACAAGATAATTACATTGACTGGCATGTCACCTGCCTAGGAGCAAGGACTAAACATGTTGTCCATCACATTCATTAGCTTATATTAAAAGGCTAGTATATACATAGGAATGTAGAAGGGAATGAGTGATTGGATGCCATAGAGAGTGAGAAAGGAAGTACCAAAGACTTGGTCAGATGATGAGCAATACATAGCCCCCAATCTCAGAGATATAATAATAATAATAATCTAATCACCAAAAGTTGTCTTGGTCTTACAGTACTCCTGGGAGCCTGGCGAGTGGCCAGATTTTCAAGAAAGCGTCAACATTAAGATTAAACAAGAGGCCAGATTGGGGGGGGCAATTTAATTCAACTCAGAAAACATGTACCATCTATGAGCCAGGCATTATGGAATGGCAAGGGTATAAGGACCAGTATTGAAGGATCTCAGCATTAGTGAGCTTGAGAACACTGCTTTATGGGGTGGGGTGTGTATGTGCATGTGTGTGTGTGTGTGTCTCTGTGTGTGTGTGTGTACAATAGCATAAATTTCTGAAGGTCAGGCCAAGCTAGACTACACCTCTTAGAATTTTTGGGTGACATTTTAGGTAGATTTCTGTGCCCATCAAGGCCACTTTTGAGGAGCCCCAGTGCTAGTCTTTAAATGAAAATGTGCAGGTTTGTGGCTCTGGCAGGTGGTCATCAAGGACCAGCATGTTTCTCTATATGAGAAGTGACTGAAGCTGAAGTTTGGGCTTGCTCCACACATGTATCTGCTCCTAGCTCTGTGGTGCTCTCCACTGCTCCCATTAACAAGTCCCTCCCCACCTCCCTCAGCATCATCCTAGCTAGATTCTGACATCAAAATCACTTGAAAAGAAATCCTTAATGAACCAGAAAAGGACAAGAAGCAAGTCTTTGCAGTTAGGGCCTCTGTTTATTCTCACTGTTTAAACAGCAGTTCTCAACTGCTAAAGGTCAAACGACCCAATCACAGACGTATCAGATATCCTGCATATCAGATATTGTGTGTGTGTGTGTGTGTGTGTGTGTGTGTGTGTGTCTGTGTCTGTGTCTGTGTCTGTGTGTATTTCTGTATATGAGTTCAGTACCTGAAGAGATCAGAAAAGGGCACCAGATTCCCTGGAGCTGGAGTTACAGGTAGTTGTGAGCCGCCTGATTTGGGTTCTGGGAACCAAACTGAAGTCCTCCATGTAAATGCTACTTTTATTTCCTCAGATGAGAGGATGAGATGTGAGCCACAGTCAAGATGTACAAACATATGTCTTGGGATGAGCCCAGAACATTTCTTTCTCTGTTCTAGCTTTCTCTAGGCCGGGAAGTTTCTAGCCTCTGTACAACCTAATCATCTGCAAACCTGAACCTTGCAGGCTTTAGGCTCTAACCCCCATCTGCTCACGGAGGCCTAGAATGTTCCAGCCTCCAAGACTTACTGCTGAGGCAACTCACCTTTTCTTACTCTTTCTTAACTCTTGATCGCTGGTTCAACTTATCTGTTCTGCCTCAAACTCCTCTCCAAGCTGACTGATTCAAGCTGGCTTCTCTCTTGGCTTCTACCTGGATTGCTCTGCTTGATCCCAATTAACTCCAGCAATATGTTCTAATCTTCTAGCTCCTTCTCATTCTCTGCCTTGTCCTCTCTGCAACCTGTCTCTGTAAAACTGTCCCAGGAAAATGGCCACACACCTTACTCCTCCTTCTCCCAATTCCTCCTTCTCTCCCTGTGCTGCTCTTAAGTAGCCTCTCTTTCCTGTGCTGTCCTTGTGAGAGTTGGAAGTATCCTATGTCTGACTCATTATGTCAAATCTTTCTCTGATTAGTCACTTTGTCTGCCCCTCAATTAGAGGTTACTTTCAAACTTCGCTGTTTTCTTCTATAAATTAATCTTATTTTTATTGTTTGTGATTAAAGGCACATACTAAGGGCGTGTCTGTACTCCAGCCAGATCATATGGTAATCCAGGGTGTGTCTGCATTCCAGATGAATCACATAGACCTACAAGGTCTTTAGCTGTGACCCCTTGCCAGAACAGCCATTTTGCTGAGTTAAAATTCCTCTACCCTTACAGAAGAGATATACACGGTCTGTACTGCTGAGTCATCATTCAAGCCTCAGCTATAAGAATTTGTAAGGTGCATTTGATATATTAACACTGGGTTTGACAGTTTATATCTTTTCTCTCATGGTAACAACTTTGAGATGAAGATGGACTTTCTCAAGTTATTTATGAGGAAGGTGAAAGTCGAAAAGGCTTCTTGACATCATTTGAAGGGATCCTTGATCTTAGCCACTTTGTCATACACCCTATATCCAATAACTTTTGTTATGCTTGGATGGGAAATAAGGGCAAAATTTCAAACTCTTAGGTCTTTCAGGTAGGGGTCCCTGCAGGAGACAAACTTCTAAAAATTTGACAAAGCTTCTCCTGGTCAGAAGAAGAAAGTAAGAAAACACAATTAATAAGCTAATGATCTTCCCTATAAAAGCTTATTACGTTTCTCATAAGAGAAGATCAGAGACATATATACGTATATGTAATTTCATATTATAAACAGTAGTCTACATTTATAAAAGTAATTATATTACATCACTAATTTCATGATTTGTTGGAAGCCATATAAAATACAAATACAAATACAAATATTACCAATTAAATATTGGACAAGAAAAATTGAGATACTATATTACATACATGTTTATGAAATCTGCTTTGGAAATGTTGGTTTGTACAACAAATTTTTAGAGCTACAAGATTATACTGCTTAAAGTCTTGTTATTGGATAATTATAGACCTACAATATTGTTGGTATGAATAGATACCATTTCCACAGCAGTTATCAAATGACAACAAACCAAATTAATAATGATACAACAGATCCGAAGTAATTTGTAATTAAGAAAACAAGAATAACTGCAGTTAAAAGAGAACTGTTAACCAACCGAGACACACTGGTAACACGTTGACAAAGGGACCCTTGCAGGAATTACAGCTGCATGCATGAGTTTGTGTAGAAACTTGCAACGTTGCCAGGCATTGTGTGGGAGCCAGGATTGTTGGCAGAGCAATGAATTAATGTCCTCAATAAACTAGCAATGTGCTAACTTGAATTTATGAAGACTGAAATGTAGTGATCTCTAATTGCCCACTTATAGTCCTTGGGTCTGCAAATTAAATCGGGTCAGTTTCCTTTCATTGCATTGGTGGCTGATCCATGGGGCCCGCTAGTTTTAGTTAATCTTCTACAAGTCTTTTGAGTCGCGTTGCACATTCTTTTCTACGTTGGCCCTACTTTCAATGTAAATATGACAAATACCTGCTGGACCGAAGCCTGAGGCTTTTGCTCCTTACACATTTTCAAAATGGTCTTTGTGGGTCTGCGGGGTTGATTCTGAGGATGTATTTGCTTTGCCAGTGGGTTGGCTGGAAGAGGAGTAGCTCATGTTGGGAACTTGTTTGGTTTGTCCTGACTCTGGGCATGAGTACTACCTTTCTTAAGGCTCAGAGGATGCCATTGCTGTTGGCCATAAGTCTGCAGGATGATGTCATGAATTTCCATTGTAGCGACAACATCAAGAGCCAGGTGTGAAGATGATCTTGTAGTCTTGGCTGGAAAAACTGTCTAAAGGCCTTTTGGTGGTTTTGCCCTATGGTCTGTCTGTACCACCATCCAGGTAATTTCTGAATCACTACTCCCCCACTTTTTTAAAAAAACAATTTATTTATTTATTATGTACACCAGAAGAGGGTACCAGATCTCATTATACATGGTTGTGAACCACCTTTGTGGTTGCTGGTTGCTGGGAATTGAACTCAGAACCTTTGGAAGAGTAAGTCATTCTCTTAACCTCTGAGCCATCTCTCCAGCCCAATCATTTTTTTTTTTAACCAGCCAGTCTTGCTTTGCCTCCTCACTGCCCTCCAATAATGAACAGCAGATGACTGACTTGGGGCCTGTTCCAATGAACATCGAGTTGTTCCAACTAGAAGCATTTCAGAAACATTCAAGGTTGGTGATTACTAGTTTAAAAATATCTTGGAGGTACCCGTTCTTCCTGCACACTTTTCTAGTATTTTTATACCCAAGTTGTAGATTGGACTGTATTCTTCAACACAGAGGCAATGAGTTTCTAACACCTTGGGACCTCAGAATGCCATCTTGTTTAGAGACAGGGTCTTTACAGAGAGAGTCAAGGAAAATGAGGAGAGTGAGTTCTAATGCATTATGACTGATGTCCATATTTCACCTATGAGTCTGGGTATAGCCCAAGCTACTAAAAACTCTGAGAAAGACGCAAAACAGATTTTCTCTTAGCGTCCAGAACCTAATAGAAGTTTATTATTTAACTCACCTATCTATGACCACCATAGGAAACTAGTTTGTCATGTCATTTTTCTGACTGTAACAATTTGTTAAAATTTAATTCAGCATTACAAGTGTTTACAGAGGACATATGGTGCAGAGTAGAAGGTATATGACTATTCTTTAATGTGCTGTTCCCTTTTCAGCCTTTCTCTTCCCTAAAGGGACCTCAATCCACTTAGTCTGCCATCTCTTTAGTGCATATGTAAAATTAAACTTCCCTGGACACACACTTGATCCAGATGACAATCCATTCTTCAGATCTTTCTGGAAAAAAAGAACTATAAACAAAATGTTTCTATTTTCCTTCAGCTTCTTTCTTTTCATTCCCTCTTGAAGGAATTCCAAGCAGTCTTTAACTTTCAACACTTCACCAAGACTAATCAGACAATGATCACAATAGTAAGCCCCTCAGATCACCTCCAGCCTTTTCTAGGTTGGTGTAAATACTTATAGCAACCTTTAAATAGTTTCTTTGTTTGCCTCTCAAGATGCCTCTGTTACTGGCTTGCCTCCCATTTCAACAAACACCTCTCCATTTCTTTGGAAAGGCTTCCCCTAAATCTTTGCTCTCTAACTCAAACCCTTCTTCTTCTTCTTCTTCTTCTTCTTCTTCTTCTTCTTCTTCTTCTTCTTCTTCTTCTTCTTCTTCTTCATTCGTCTCTTTCTTCTTCAGATTTGTTTTCTTAGATAGGGTCTGACATAGCCCACATTGGCCCCAGAGTCAGTTGAGGATAACTATGAATTCCTGAACCTCCTATTTCCACCTCCCAAGTAACTCCAAGAATTCCTGAGAGATGTGCATGACCATGTCTGGTAACTCCACAGAATTATTCTCTTATACCTGTTCCCACCCCCATTTGGGGAGAGTTACTCTCTGAATTCCAAATTTCCAAAGGCTGATCATCACCATATTTAGTTCTTAGTTTTCATCTCTCCTCTGATACCAGGTGAGGCACCTACTTGACACCTCCATGTTCACGTCCAATTCATTGGTCCCTTGTGTTAAATACAGTCAAACTCAATTACTGGTCTCATTCCTAACTAGTGTTTTCTTTGTCTTCACAGTATGTGGAAAGACCACCTATCAGTGGATTAGATCCAACTTGACACTCACTTCTAATATTTTATATAATCTTCCAGAAGAGAAGGGTATTGACTCACCCTTCAAAATATCTATAAAAAGCAAGAACTTCTCCCACCTGCATGACTCATGATTTGGCTTGAACCACCCTGGCCTCACACCTGGTTTGTTCAGTAGCCTTCTAATTGGTTCCCATGATTCTGCCCATGACAGAGTCTTACCGAAGCAGCTGTGATGATAGACTGATTAAAAAAAAAATAACAACTTTATTCACATGCTATACAGTCTACTCCGTTTAAGTCTACCATTGTATGGTTTTAAGTACATTTACAAAGCCATACAACTGCCAACTAAACTTTAGAACACTGGCTCCCCTTCCCCCTGCCTAGACATATTGTATCAATGATTAGTGACTTGTTTCTTCCAAATGTTCCCCGACTTCTTGCTCCTAGGCAATTCTAAAGGTGTTTCCTGTTTCTGTACACTAACTTGTCTCGGACACTCAATACGGCAGAACCACACTCTATTTTTATGTCTGTCCCTGACTTCTTTAATTTAGCACAATGTTCTTAAGGTTCATTCTGATTACACCATGCATCAGTATTCCATTGTTTTAAGCCATCCAGAACTATTTTACAGTACGAATATATTACTTTACATCCATCAGTTGATGGGCATTGGAGACATTTCTATCTTAGGGTCAAATATGAAGTATCTGTCTATGAATGTTTGTGAATAAGTTTTTGCACAGACATATGCTTTCATTTCTCCTGGGTGTAGAGCAAGGAGGGGAATGGATGAGTCATTTACTTTTAACAGTTTGCGGAACTGACAGATGTTTTCCAATGTGACCATACCATTTTACATTCCCACCAGTAAGGGGTCAGTTGTCTAATTTTTCTCCATCCTTGCCATAAATCAACTGTTTTGCTTACAGTGGTCCTGGTATACGTGAGTGAATGACCATTGGCTAGACTGAAATCACGCACCCCCATTTTCTTGTTTCTGATGGCTGTCACTTGTAGCCCACAGTCCATTAGCCAGGTCTTTTTTCCTCCCATTCTCTCAGTCCTGTTCTCTTGCCTCATTTCCCACCACTGCATCCCCTATGGCGTAACCAACACCACTGGGTCATGGGTCTGTACTTTTTGGTCTTTCTAGAATGTTCTTTACCAAGATGTTATATGAGGTTGCTCCTTCCCCACTTTTGGGCCTCACTTGTCACCTTTTCATTGGGATTCTGCTTATCCTATTATGCAGCCCTTCCCACCACCACTCCCTCTTGGCTTCTAACACCATCTGAACATTTGAACTTTACTTTCATGTTTTTGTGTTTTCCTCCTCACAAAATGCATCGTCTTTCTATCTCTTTTCTCCTTCCTTCTTCCCTCCCTCCGTTACTTCCTTCCTCCTCCCTTCCTTCCTCCCTCCCTCCCCCCCCCCCATACTGGGAGTTAAATCTAAGGACTCCTACCTGTTAGGAAATTAATGGCTCTACCCCTCAGCTTCAACTCTCTTATCTATCTATCTATCTATCTATCTATCTATCTATCTATTTATCTAAACACAGTCTCATCAAAATGCTCAGGCTGCCTTGAATTTGACATTTTCTTGTCTTAGTCTTTCTGAGTGCTGAGATTTCAAACAGGGTCTTCTAAATCCAGATTTCCCCTTCTTTTTATTTTATTTTTTAATTTTTATTTAAGTAATTTATTCAGATTCCATCTAAATTGTTATCCCCTCAATTGTATTTTTCCATTCCCCCTCCCTTCCTCTTTTATCCTATTCCCCTCCCCTAGGTCTGTGACACAAGGGAACCTCATCCCCCACTATAAGATCACAACCTATCAGGTCTCTTCCTGGTAGCCTGTTTACTCTTCCTCTGGGTGTCACCAGGTCTCCCCACCAAGGGGAAGTGTTGAAATAGGGGCACCAGGGTTCATGTCCAAGTAAATCCTTGCTCTCCACACAGTTGTGGAGAATGTGCTGTCCATTGGCTAGATCTGGATAGGGGTTCTAGATTTATTGTATGCATTGTCCTTGCTTGGTGCAGTAGTTTGAGCTGACCCGCCTGGGTCCAGATCTGCCAGCCTTAATGGTATACTTGCAGGTTTCTAGGACCCTCTGGATCCTTCTATTTCCCCATTCTTCCTTACCTCTCTCACCTACAGTCCAAATAGGAAGTCCTAGTACCTATCCCACTCTCCCCTTCTTTTTAAAAATTTCCTCTATTCTTCTTCATTTACTCGGAATAGTGCCTAAAACACAAAAGAAACTCAAAAGAAAAGAGTCATCTGAGAGAACTATGGGCAGCTTTTCTTTAATCCAAAAGATGTCTTCTCTCCCCTTACCTCATATCACAGTCAGAAAGTGCAAGTATTATGGACCAGAAAGACCTCTTAACAGGCTAGTGATACCAGCCATGTGAGGTTGGTAGGTTATGTCTCCTTCTGATCAGGTCTATATGCTTAGGGACCTGACAGAAATCGATAATAATTAAAATGTAGTAAACATTTGTATATACCCATATAATATACATTATATATACATTTTATTGTTTTCTTTTGCCCTAAATATGGTTATTTTAGAACAAGGGGGAAACAGGAACAAGTGGAATGACATTATCATATTTTACCTGAGGAAAGTGCTGGAGATTTGACTCCACTTGTTCTTTTGGACCCCCAGAAAATTATAGGCATCATTATACAAAAATCATGGGCATATGTGTGTGTGCCTGCCGCTAATTTTCTGTGGCACTCTGAATAAATCATATAACCCTCCTGATATAGTTTCCCTATTATGTACCAGAAGGTTTGAACTCTGGACTTTTCTACATGCTCCTAGAAACATCAGTACAGATTCTGTCCTGTTTTTTCACCTAATAAGGTATTAACACTGGCTTAAATTTCAGGATATGGGGTCCTGGCAATTGGTAACCATAAGCAAACAAAATTGATAAATAAATAAAGACACCTTCCAATGTACTCTAAACATAGTGGTGCTTAATGTATTCTGGTATCTGGGTTTGGAGAGATCAAGCTTTGAGTTGGCAATATGGGAAATTCAGTTACTATTTCTGACCGTGGTTGGACCGACTGAAGGATACATTGTATCTGCCAGCATGACTGACTAATCAGGGAACAAGGATGGAGTCAATAATTTCAAAACAGTTGAAGGGCTTTCAAAGATGGACCCTAGTGAGAACTCTCTATTCTTTTACGAACCATAGAGTATTTCTTGTAAAACCCTCATTATGCAGAATGAGCTACTTAAAGCCAGGGAGGAAATAGGTGGTATGGGAAGGAGAAGATGAGAGCTTTGGGCTTGGTGGGGGAATCCAGTGGGCTGGGCAAGGAGATGGATGTGCTTGCTCATGGTGGATCGGTCACTACACGGTGGAGCATGTAGTTCACAAGACTTCAGGTATGACAATTCGGGCATGATGAGCATTGGTGGACCTTGTAGAATTAAAAAGAAAAATTTTGTTCTCGTAAAGCAAAAAATAAAATTTTGTTCTTCACTTACTAATGTCAAGTGAAGACCAGAGCCTCCATAATGACGTGTTCCAAAAGCTGGCTCTTTCTGTGACAGGTTCAGGTGTGACTGACAGGGTTTGAGGTTACCTCAGCTTTGAGGCTCGGGTGGTTGTGGCTGGAACTTAAGCTCTTTGTGGGACTTCTAGCCACAGCCTCCTTAGAAGAAGAGAGGGCAAAGGACATTGGAGAACATGACAGCTAGGTGTGCGACTTCTCCTGGCCGTCTGAGTGTTATCACCGCCTCCTGATTCTGTGTGATCCTAGGTTATCTCTACCTTCCAGTCCCCTGGGGGGCTATCTTGGCTTGTGCTTCTCTGTTCGTGTCTCTGAGCATGTGGATTCGAGAAGGGAGCCTGGAGCTCAGAGGTGGTCTGTCGTTTTCGTGCTGAGCCCTGGAGTTGATTAATTAGCAGTGATTTCCTGGAGCAAGTTTGCAGAGAAGGATTTCTTATCTGGGTTCAGCGGAAGAGACTGCCCCCTTGGCTTAGCAGTGTTGTGCCTCACACGAGAGGGTAAGCAAGTACACACAAGATGTGCGTTCACAATATCAGATGTAGCTCATCCTTCCTAACCTGAGGGGGCAAGTTGAGGCCGGAAGAGGGGAAGTGACCTGCCTGGGGTCACGCAGCTAATTAGACAGCTGGTAACACACCCAGGCTTCCTTCCTTGGATGCCAACTACCTGGAAGCGTGCTGGTTGGGGGTTATGTTGATAAAGACTTCTGCTTCTTAAGGACATGAAGCTGTGGGGAACTGGGCATGAGACAACAGTTGAACAGCCTACTTTGAGAGGAATTGTCAGCTTGGCTTTTGTTCTTGGCGTACCAGGGCCTGGAATAACCCAGGTCTGCTTCTATTATCTGTGAAGGCTACAGGTTGATGGAGACTGCAAATGCTACCCTTCGAGTGATGAACCTTTCTAAAGAAGTTTATTATTTTATAGAGGCACAGGGAGTGTGTCCACCTCTTTGAAATAGTCTAGCCTCGAAATTTATGATATGACACCTTTGCCTTTGGGCTTTGGAGTTCAGTATGTGGTTTTTTTTCTGCTGAAGGTGTAGTTGCTGGCTTAGGTCTTTGAGGGTTTTCATTTTATCATAGGGGGTTGTGTCTAATGCTGTCTAATGTGTCTAATGCTATCTCTTGTGGATGCTGACCGCCCCCTCAGCCCCTTTCACGCCCACAGGTACTGAGAGTGGAAGCTGCTCTGTAGGATTGTCTTCAGAGGAAGGAGTTGTCTAGGCCATGATGGTCTCTTCCCCAGGGGCAGACTGCATTTGGGAACCTGTGGATGTCCCTAATGAGTCTGTATAGCCACCCCACACTCCGTTTTCCTCACGAGATCAACAGGGGCGCCATTTAGAATTTTCTCTATGCGCTCCCCCGTTTTGTTTTTTGTTTTTCCCCTTTCTTGGAAAGTATCGTTCCATAGCATTTACCCCAGTCAACGTGCCACATGCGTGTCACCCTCGCAGACATTCTCAGAAATATTATGCCAATCTGGTTAGCACATAAAACAAGCCATCGCAAGCATACCTGTTATCAGATCGGCATTCATGCACTCCGTAGTCACAATCTTTAAATAAAGAGAATGGCATTGTAATTCTGCTAGTATGACATGACTGGCATGTGCACCCACAAGCCCTCCTCCTGAAGAGAAGATAAACAAATTTAAGCAGTGCTAATTTCTCTCTTGATGGCCCATAATTTGTAAGTTTTTTTTTATTAAATGTGTTTATTTTTAATTTATTCATTTTATATCCTGGTTGTAGCCTCATCCCTCCTCTCCTGCTGGCCCCACCCTTCTTTCCCCTCCCGCTCCCACAGTCCTCAGAAAGGGGGAACCCTCCTCCCCTACCATCTGATCCTAGCCTGTCACGTCTCATCAGGACTGCCTGTATCCTCTTCCTCTGTGGCCTGGCAAGGCTGCCCTGCCAGGGGGAAGGGATCAGTGAGTGAACAACAGAGTCCATGTCAGAGGCAGCCTCTACTTCCCATATTATGGGACTCACATGGAGACTGTGCTGGGTATCAATAGTCTATAATTTAAATAGTATGATTAACACTTAAACACTGGTAGAAAATCAATATATTTTATATTTAATAATAGGGAATAAGAAAAAAAAAAGAAAAAACAAACCCATACATTTAATATGTGTATGTGCATACATGCGTGTGTGCCTCTGTGTGTGCATGTGTGTACATATATATACACATATATACATACATATATATGACATTTATACCAAAATGGGGAAATACGTCTGTCTGAGAATTATGGTCTTTGCTTCTATACTGGTCATCGCTGGTGTTCATTACTCACTGCCTTTTTCTGTTTCCCACTCTGAACTGCATTTGATTCCATTGCAAGCTGGTCATGATTCTTCATGTAAATTGCCTTGAGAATGAAAACTTAAGTCTTCAGCTCTGTCGAGATTGGGCTCTTGTGGTGTTTCACTGACATTAGAGGCACAGGGCAAGCTACTACTAGGGAGCCCAAAATATATCCTCTATTGCAGATACAGTGCTTAGCTTTATTGTGGCCTAGTCATCTGATTTCCCCTGGAAAGTCAGAGTCAGTGCGTGCGTCATAACACCTATTTCAGTCTATCCATTCTGAGACACGAGGGGCCAAGACTGTGTGGCTGGCAACTTAACATTGGTTCAGTGCCGTCACTGCTGTGTCTGTTGGTGGAGTCACTCCTGTATGTCATATCCTCAATTTGCTTGCACATCCCTGGGGGGCAATGTTGAGGGGCACAGCCTCACTCCATCCCCTTAGTTCCCGACTATGCAAGGACAACACCAGATATTAGATGCTGACTCAGAAAATATGAAGCCTTCTACAGGACTTTGCCCAAGACCCTCAAGGTATTGTGACCTGGATGGCCCTGCAACTGAGTCCTCCAAGGGCCATGCTGCTTGGTCTGTCAAGCCAGCTGCTTTACCAAGATGTTGGGTAATGTAAGAAGACCAGTGAACTCCATAAGCATGGGCCACTGTCACTCCTTTTCCGTAAGTTTCTGGGTCATAGGTTATTCTCTGTAGGAGATCGTGTTGGAGGACCAGGAAGTCTGTGCATTCACAGATGGTAATTTGATCACAATTTCATTCAGAGACCTAAGCCTGTAGTCAGATTTTCTATTCCATGGCCATCCATCGTGCATTTGATCCGGTGCAGTCAAACCACCACTAAAAAGCTCACTAATAGCATTGGAGGTGGTGCCATAGTAGAGGCTGTACAGCTGGTACTCAGCGATGGCCATGTCGAGTCTGAGCCTATGACTAGTGTGCATCCTTGTCCCCATGACTGTCTTGTTCCATCACTGTTGGTGATGACGGCGATAAGTTGGTAAAGAGGCTGACTGTTGTTCTATCTGCCGAATCATTTAAATCTGCCTTCGATGAGATCGTCTCTCTGTGAGCATTCATATAAAGCACACACATACATTCTTTTTGCTTCACTCAGAGTGACCTGTCCACCCTCTCCTCCCCAAATTACTGTGTGAACAGTGTTTAAATCATGTCCCCATGAGTGATAGTCAAGCCAAACTATTAGCCACAGCTCATGAGTTGCTATATAGCTCTATGTCTAGATCTCTCCTTCCAAGGGAAGCACACTGACCAATGTTCTGACCACTAGGAGTATTTTCCCTCATCATTGACCTTCAGGGGTGTTCCAGAGAAGAGGTACACTGCTCCAGATAGTCCTTGGGGTTCTGCCTTCATAACAGGTAGGACAATCCACAAGGCAGGACCTGTGTTTGGTTCCTCCTCCAGATGACCGAACCGGCATTCCAAAGGGTGCATAGGTGCCCAGTGTAAGAGAGAAGGCAGCGTAGTGGCTGTAGGGACCATGGGCTGTTCAACCACTTCTTGTGACTCACCTGGATCCATGTGCCTATAGAAACCGTATGCATGGCTGCATCACTTCCACATGATGAGCGGATGTTTGAGGATGTAAGGGTGATGATGATCCATAATTACTTAAGTCCACAGGTTGACCCTCACTAAACTGAATGGGTCCCAGTCGTCAGCAATGAGTCATAGTCTCAAGCAAGCAGTGGCATCAGTTTCTGATGCTGTGCTGGAAGAGATGTCTTTGGTGGCCTCTGACATGGAGAGCTATGTCTGGTCCTTAACCTAACAAGCGGATTCTTTTCTCTCCTCACCAGTGAGAAAGGTCAGAAGCATCTTATATTCACAAGGAAAGGGCTTTCTTGAGCGAGGACTTTGTTATTTTTCCTTCTCACTGTCATCCTCTAGCCTGAAGAGGCTATGTGCAGAGCACCACATTTGTCTTTTATATCAATGGTGTCATAGCTCTAGGCTCAGATAAGCAAGTAAGTGGTGATTTTGGAAAATATGTGCATTTCAGAAGGCAAAAGATCAACTTATATAGACAGATTACTAAGCTGGTGATGTTTTTAGATAGTGGGTTGTCAGGGTCATCCTGAGAGACGTCACCTTCAAGGAAAAGGACAGGCTATTTCGTTTTCCCCATCTTTCACTAGGGATGACCAACAGTCAGTCTGAGTTTTTAGGTTCTAAGGAAATTATTACAAACTTGGCATTAGTGCTTCATTCCACTGCCTGTGTGACCTGGAACACTTCCAAGTCTGAGCTGGTCCAAGACCAAGAAAGAACTTTCTTGCAGGTCTAGCATACGTGGCAAAAAGCTCTGCCACTTGAACCATAAAACCTGGAAGGTCCTGAACACTACTAGTCTGAACATAGAACATACAGGGTGCCATGTATGGTAAGCCCTGAATAGTAGCATGGTGGAAGCCCATTGGGGCAATGTACTTTGCAAAAAATGGTTTCTGACTTGTTTCTGGTCTGTGAGAGAATAGAACATCTGACTATGGACCGTTAAACATCATCAGTGTCACAGATGACCACCATTAGCTATAGGTTTTACAATTTCTGATGATTGAGTAGAACTATTAATAATAATCTCCCCTCTTCTTTTATTCTCTTTTCTCCTCCTCCTCTTCCTCCCTCTCCTCCTCCTCTTCATCTTCCTCTTCTTCTTCCTTCTCCTCAATCTGACATCAGCCATAATATGACCAGAATGCATCAGTAGCTCCACAAACAGCATGCCTTTAATCCTAGCACTTGGGAGGCAGAGGCAGGCAGATCGCTGTGAGTTTGAGGCCAGCCTGGTCTACAAAGTGAGTCCAGGACAGCCAAGACTACACAGAAAAACCCTGTCTTGAAAAACAAAACAAAAACAAGTTGATGAGGGTGCCCTGTCCCACTCCCTACTCTGGTCCAAACACTTTTCTTTCTTTCTTTCTTTCTTTCTTTCTTCTTCTTTTTCTTTCTTTCTTTCTTTCTTTTTTCAGTCTTTTCTTGGCACATATATGTAGCTGCATAAAAGGCTTCTTGTAACTGGATAGTAGAAGAGAAAAGGACAGGGCTTGGTTCATAGATGAGCTGTGCTAGTACATGGTTGGAAGGAAGATGGTGGCAGACGGAGGATGTTTTCTGTCCAGTATGAAAAGGCAAAATAAGAATCTATGGAAGAAAAATGCGCAGGTAGACCGATGGCGTTAGTTGGGGTGACTGGCCAGGTGTCTAGAAGAAGTAATGTTAGAAGATGCAGGACGCGCTCTAGAGACGTATGTGGATGAGGAAGTGAGTCGATGGGAGTGGTCTTTAAGGTTTGATAGCTTAGACCCATGTCCCGTCTCTCCTCTGCTTCCTGACTGTGACTGCCATGTGACTAGCCACCTCACACTCTCATTGTGATACCTTCCCTGCTGAGATAGACTACACCCTGTCTTAAACAGGACAGCCACAGTAAACCCTTCCTTGAGTGACTTTAGTAAATATTTTTGTCATGTCAACAAAAGAGTAGTATGTATATTACACATATTTATTGACTAAGGGACTAGGACTAAATACGCTTAGGAGACTTATTCAAGGACACACCAGCTAAGTGTCACAGCTGGCCCAGGAAGGATTTCTTAGTGAATTGGAGGAAGACACTCAACACACGTGCCTGGTTTCTTCATCTGTTTATGAGGATGAAAATAAAGTCTCTCTTTTGGTTGATATGAGAATGACAGGATTTAGTATACACAAGTGCTCATTAATTTACATCAGCTTGACTTACTGGCTTTCTAACTTTGCATTTGTGTATAATCAGTGTTTATACAGTAGAAGCAGATTAAATGTAGAGCTTTTCCCAGGAGAGTGTTATGCAGGTGGAGGAGGACCACCATGAACTGTGCTGAGAGGCCGCTGCATTTGGAAATCGAGGTCAATCACTAATAATAATAATAATAATAATAATAATAATAATAATAATTTAAATAAATAATTAATCATTTTACATTTCTGATATTTTCTCTTCAACAGGTTTATTGGGAGTTAGCCCTATAAGAGGTTGAAGAACATGGGTTAAATATTTGTAATAATGCCTAACACATGCGAGGCACACATGGTAGACAAGCTTGTGGCCAGTATGTACTAGAAGTTGAGATTTAAACTTGGAGCCAGTTGGACGTGGAGCTTTAGCGGTGCCTCTCTATCTGGCACCTGAGGAGGGCCCTGGTTAACTATGAGAAAAGCAAAGGTGGCGGAGAAAAGGAGGATAGTGTGTGATGTCAGCGCTCTATCATTGTCTCAGCAGGTCCTGTGTACTGAGTGTCTAAGGTATACTAAGCACATTGGTGGGCACAGTGGGTAACCTAAAATTAATGACGTTATGTTCTCATGGGTCTTTCTCCAGGACTTACAGCCATACTGAGCTTCACGTTGCTAAGGTAATGAGAAAGCTGAGGACAGTGAACTGGTCCTCTGACACCTGTGGCTCTCTCTCACTGTTTATACATTCCCTCATCCTGACATCTGGACTCATCTATAGGAAACCTCAGAGGGTGTCCTGTGACATTGGACTCCACTCTACTTTTATTTCAGTCACTCGGAGCTATGCCAGATCATCCTCAGAAGGGACTGTTGATATGACCCATCTAGGACCAAAATCTATGTAAGAAGACCTGAGCCCCTGCTCAGGAGAAATTGACTGGCTACAGCTTCTTAGGCCTGTACCACTGGCTAATGGGAGCACATGAGCATATTGTGTTAGCTTTGGGCAGCAGTTTGGGCCAGCCTTGTTAGTTGAATGCTCGGGGTGAGTAATGACCTGATATGTAGTTGGTGAGGTAACTGTATGTTTTCTTTTTGGGATTGAATTATAAGCATCAAGGTGTGTCACACGTCCTGCTAAGCCTTATTATATTTGTTTCCCTGCCACGGCCACAGTGGATGCTGAGTTGCTGAGAAGAGGGGATGGTTTTTAGTGCAGGATGCTGGGCAGTCAATGTTTTGCTCTTATTAAGAACTCAGTCTCATTAATCTTGACTATCAACTTCATTGGGTCTCACATCAACTGCAAGAGGAGCCTTTTGGCAGGTGAATGAGGGCATTTCTAGAAGAGATTAACCATGGTTGGGGGGGGGGGCAGGGGCAGGAGCAGATAAACCTCCAGACTGAGCAACACTTCCTGGTAGGACAGATAGGAAGAGGACGGAGGGAGAGCAGAGGGCCCTGGCCACACTCCTGGCCTGTCAGATCCCAGTCTCTCTGGCCTTCCAATGGGAATGGAAGAGAGCTTGTGTTCAGGGAGACACCCTCCCCCCTTTCACCGTCAGATTGAGCCTGCTGAGTCAACCAGCCTCCTGGGGTTAGCAGCCAAGAGGGGTTCACAGCCTTTCCAGTGTGCAGATGGCCACTGTTGGACTGCCTCGTTACCATCCTTCAAATAAATGTAAGGAAGCCTCCTATACACACCCTATGGGCTCTGTTCTCATGAAAAAGCCAAATCCAGGTCCTTTTAAAATGCGGGTGTGTATGAACAGTTCACATCCAGAATCACACCGGCTCTCCGTTCTCCCTCATCAGTGTGTGGCCGGCATCTCCTTTTCTCTTGGTCTCAGAAAAGGCTTTTACTTTAGGCTGTTTTAATAGCGTGTAGGTACAATGCCATTAGCATGGCTAGGCTGCCCCAGGATATAACTGCCGACGGCATGCGGAACAGCACACATGTCCTCCCAGGTTCCTTGAAGGATCACGCTACTGCGGCACATGGTCTCTTGTCACCTCCTCACTCTGCTGTGAAAATTTTCCATTGCACGTCTTAATCATCAAATTTGTTCCATTTAAGAAACGAATTAAGCCAGTAAAGCAGTGGGATGACACCCATTTTTAGATTGATAAGAATCTCTTGTCCTCACTGCCAAAACCCAGTTACATTTAAAAATATCCAGTTAGTGTAGGGTTTTGTTTTTTTTTTTATTATTATTATGTCACTAAGTGGCAGCAATTTTTAATTATTTTGTATTTGGGGTAGGAAGTGTACACATCTGAGTATCATTCTGTGTTGCCTAGAATCCATTCTAACAGGGAAGAAAATTTCCTTTATCAAATGATCTGTAAACGCAAGGAATTATAGCTTAAGAGGCATAAGGAATATTTGCTCAGATACTCATACTAAGTTTAGAAAGTGTGTGGGTTTGATAAAAATGAGCCCGATGGGCACTCATAAGAAAGACATTAACTGTGAAAGATCATCTATTATGTGACAACAGGGCTAAATTTCACTTGTATCATTCAATTTTCTTTGTGTATTTTTCTGTTGTTATTATTTATTAGTATTAATTTTGAGACAGAGTTTCACCCCGTAACCTAGACTGGTCTGAAACTCACTATGTATATCAGGATAACCTCAGAAGTCGTTGTGATCCTCCTGCCTCAAACTCTTGAGGCTTAGCAGTGCTGATGTAAGCCACCAAGCTTTATTCACTTAGAAAAAAAGACTTTTTATTAAATGTATGTGGATGTTTTGTCTGCATACGTCTTTGCACTACAGGCACACCTGGTGTCCATGCAGGCCAGAAGGGGGCGTCAGACCCGCTGGAACCTGAGTTACAAATGGTTGTAAACTGCAGTGAGGGCGCTTGCAATTGAACTCTGAAAGAGTAGCCAGTGCTCTTAAAAGACGAACCCCTTTTCCAGACTCTCAAATATCATGTTTAGGTATTTCTTCCTTCCTTCCTTCCTTCCTTCCTTCCTTCCTTCCTTCCTTCCTTCCTTCTGAGCTAGAACTCCCTATGTAGACAGGCTGGTCTTAAACTCACAGAGTTCTGCCTGCCCCTGTCTCCCTCCTGAGTGCTGAGATTAAAGGTGTGTTCCACCATGTCCAGCTTTGAATGCTGATTTTTAACAAGTAGATCATATACACCCATAAAGGTTTTTGTGTCATGTCCCTTGAGATTAAAGCTTTTGGCAGAGTGGGTTGGCCAGGGAATAGTTCCGTGGTCATCATGTTTGCCCTTCTCCTGTCTCATGATCTTTCTTCATCTCAAAAGTAAAAAAAAAAAAAAAAAAAAAAGTAAAATAAATATTTTCAGATGAATATGTTTATCTTGCTGAGAGAATTTTAAAAGGCTAGAAAAATGTGTAGACAAGAATAAAGTGTATTCCTCATTCTCCTTTGTCATGTGCCAGACACAATTGTGCCTGCACTGCCCACACTCACCAACTCCCTCACCACAGGGACAGTACATGGAAGTGTCGTGGTGACCACACCTTTGTAGCTGAGCCAAAGGAGACCATAAAGTAGCATCCCCAAGGCGTGCGAGCCAAACCTGCTCAGCCCGCATGCTGACTCAGGCTTGTGATCCCATCAGGAATCTGAGGCAGGAGAGTCTCAGGCTTGAGGGCTAGTGAGGGTGATGCAGTGAACCCATCTTTCCACAATGCACTCTCATTACTGGCTGCAGCAAGGCCCCAGGGGACCTCCTTTGCTACCTCTCTCATCTCACAGTGAGGGGCACAGACTGGATATTTATAAATGCCTGAGGTAGAAATGAAATCCCTGTACAACAGCAACGAAAAATAGTAATTAAATACTTTATGTTGCTGAGAATAAATCTCCACAAAAAATACGTGCATGGAGCAGAAGAAGCTAATGCCCCTACATACTTTCATAAGCAGTCAGGTCACTGAGGCTGGGGTCCAGTGGTTGAGGGTACCTTTCCTTGTCAGGGCTGGCTGCCTCAGCCTAAGCAGGCAAGCCCCTTGATATAATTTTTTTTCTTTACCCAGGCAATTATTTAGGGGATAACTGTAAATTCTGACCAACCAACCAAGCTTTAACAGAATCCACTTTTCTTGACCAAGTCTCCAATCTTTACCTCTGTGAGAGGTTTTCTTCCATGTGGTTTGACAGCTTCTAGTTTTCAATTAATAACCCTTTCCTCTCCCTTCCCACCTTGCTTTTTGCCTGCAGTTTGAGAACCACTGTTCCAGAGAGTGGAATTCCAGGATCATAGTGTCTACTGGCAGGTATCTTTCCTCTGAGGTTTTTCTCCTGGCTTTGTAGAGATGGCCACCTTCTCTCCGTCTTTACACATGGCCATCCCTCAGTAATGTGTCATCAGTGTGATACATTTCTTTTATGATTCTAGTAGTCATACTGTTGAAGATTCACCTAGATGAACCCACTTAAAAATTGAATAACATCATCAGAGGCCCATTTCTAAATATAGCCACTGTTTGAGGTATAGGGGGTTCAGACCTCAGCACTGGATATTATGGAGGTGTAATCTGGTCTCTAGTGGAGAAGGAAGCTCTGACCCCTTCACTGTATGGAGGGCCTGGGATCTTTGCACCATTAGAAGATGGCGGGTGGATGCTTGAGACCTCATCCATGACCTGTCAGGAAACAGTGTTGTGGTGCTTTCATTAACCTTGATTGTCTAATGGCTTGGCAACATCTAGAAGATGTCTAAAGCATGTCTTGGGTTGGGGATGATGGATGGGATTTCCAGGGATGGGTAAGGCTGGAGGCCTCCTACCCAATGAACAGATCAGTCTAGGGGGCGCTGTTCATCATAGGATGGCTGGGAGCTCATTATATAAATTCATTATACATAATCAAGGTGCCCAAGGAAGGATCTTGCTGGAGGAGACCACGGCAGAGACATCCTTAGTGGCGTATGACTCTCCCCACCCCTTTCTGTAGTCTGTCTTTTTTTTTTTTTTTCCCGTTTCCTGCCCTTCACGAGGTCAGTAGGTTTGTCCTCCTTGCCCTTGCTGCTGCGTGATAGTCTGCCTAAACACAAGGGTCTCTGTACCCAAGGGCTGAACCCTCTGAAGCCAGGAGCAAGTTAAAGGGTTCTTCTCTTTAAGTCAGCTTTCTCAGCTACTTGGTCACAACAGCATAGGGTCTGAGTAGTATAGGCAGAGAAGGGATATGGAGCTGCCATTGAAGTGAAAATGTAGGTAATGGAGTTTGATCTACCTAGCTTCTTGGAGCTACACATGAAAGTATACAAAAGCAAGAAGGAAGAGAAATACAGACCCCATCCCACCCAAGCCTCTTTCTGGGCTCCCCCAGGATTGAGTCTACTCACAGCCCTTAATTTCCTTATCTGGTAAGTGGGAAAAATGAACACGGCATTTTATGGCTCTCTGCAGGACTCAACTACATGTTACTTTAGTGCAGAGACTCACACCAATGCACACTTGGTTAGTTCTTTCCCTAATAATATCAGGGGGGAAAAAGCCTTTCTTTACAGGACTAACAAACCTGCATTTTCCAGGTATCAGAAAGCCATGGTTTGGGTCTGAGATATCCACTCAGTTATGATCTGAGATTATTTTAAAAAGGCTTTGCAGCTTTGTCTAATTGGGTAATTGGGATGTTGCCAGATGAAATTCAACTTGTATTTTTTTTTTTTTTAAATGCTTTGAAGAACTGGTTGCCATGGCAGTGTTCTGCAGACAAGATCCCTCACTGGCTGCCACACAGCAGCAATAACGGGTTTCTGTTTATTGTGAGTTTCAGGTTACCCCACCTGAATACCCTTCAGGGAGGAGGCGGGGTGTGGGAACCCTTAGGAATTAATGGAGTCCTACCTAGGCTGTCCAGAGAATTTGTCTTAGCCAATAAGGTAGTTTGTCACTGGAAGGGTGGGAGGGCTTAGGATTGTCAGAAGCCTAGCAGCTCCAAAGGGACTTCCCAGAACACTTAGCTTCTAGCAGCTCAGAGCTGAGGCAGAGCTTGATGCATGCCTGCCACAATATAAACTCGGTAGTTACCTTAGGATACAAATACACAGCCTTTCATATCTATCGGAACCAACCTGTCTGGCAAGAAAAACTGGTTCTGAGAAGTAGTGTGGTCTTAAGATTCAACACAAACGTGACAGTGTTACTATTGTACATTTGAGTTGGCCTTTGTTCTAAGTTAATTTTCCAGCGGACACAATTCCTCCCACCGTCCTTCGACCTCATGTACTCCAGTGTTTATTGTAAGAATATGAGCCATCTCCCCCCAGATTCAGCATTTTGGCTTCATTAGAAGTTTTTCTGGTTCCTCCTTAGTCATGTCAATATTTACCTTGGACAATGCTTTGTGTCCTTTTATTTATAATTCCAGAATTCTCCAAGACAAACTGATCATTCATGACTCGCTGGCCTCACCGTTACATTTTAAACATACGTCGGCTTGACTCTGAAGGGAACAAGCCTCCCAAACGACTTCGTCTATATCTCTTCACAGATCTCCACACCACACAGTGCTATAATCTTTTCACACCTCACGCTCTTTCTCATGTCTTCCCAGAATGTCTTTTTCCACTAGAAGCTTAGCTTGCAAACATTTTCTTGTAAAAATTCCAGGTTCTCTTTTTCCCCGCTAAGGATGTTTTGAACTCAGTGTGTTGTTCCGACACTTTGCACACTTGCATTGTTTTCCTATGGCACACGGTCTTCCTGTGCTGGTTGCCTTTCACTGTCCAGGTGACACCACTTAGAACCACCTAAGAAGAGACTGTTTCAGCGAGGGACTGCCTACATTCGGTTGTCCTGTGGGCTTGTTTGCGGTGGATTGTCTTAGTTGATGTGGGGAGATATAGCCCACTGTGGGTGGCACCATTCCCTAGGCGGGGTGGGGGGGGGGACTGAACTGTTTAAGAGTGGAGAGGCTGAGCTGAGGAAGCAAGCATGTATTTACCCTCTCTCTGCTCTTGATTGTGGCTGTGGTATAACTACCTGCTTTGAGTTTCTGCTTTGACTTCCCTGCAGTGATGGACTGTAACCCCAAATTATGATCTAAAATAAAACCTTTATCATATAAGTTGTTTTTGAGTGTTTTATCTCAGAAGCAGAAATGAAGCTCAGAACATTCCTCACTAAATAGCTGATTACGGGTGCAAAAGACAGGTGCCTCCTGTATCTGATACTGGAAGGCATAGCTTAGCCTTCCCAGTGAGTAGGAGACCTAAGATGCCAAGCAGACCTGAGAAACTCAGATGTGTCTCTCCTGAAAGGTCCATTCAGGGCCAGGTATCTTTAAAACCACACAGGGTTTTAGAAACCATCTTCCTTTTTTTTTTTTTTTTTCGTCTTATATATGCCTTAAGGTTACATGTTTTACATTCCCTATGTATTTCACATACAACATATCACATGCCACTTACAACACCATAATTTGGGAGACCCATGGGATTCAAGTGACCACTTTGAGATCAAGAGGTAAGCTCAATAAGAAAGCTTTAGATCTCTGAGTTATTTATACTAATACTAATAGATAATTAGTATTTGTGCAGTCTTGCAGTCTTTTTACTTCTTTAAAACTCTATACTACTTTTTTTCTTTTTTGTGACGGGGTTTCTGTGTGTAGCCTTGCCTGTCCTGGACTCCATTTGTATTCCAGGCTGGCCTCAAACTCACTGAGATCTACCTGCCTCTGCCTCCTGAGTGCTGTGATTAAAGGTGTGCGCCACCACGCCCGGCCTTCTATACTACTTCTTAATTTGAGGACATTGGCTGTTTCTGTTTCCTTTGTGTAAACTACTCAACTTCCTATTTGGACTAATCCATTTTTAAAACATCTCTTGCCCACTTAAAAAGAGAGTTCCAGTTTCAGTTTCAGTTTTTGTAGAAATTGTCTCCGGTTCCCAGAAGTCTGGGTGAAGATTTCTTTCTATCCTCTTTGTAAGATCATTAAAATATCCATATTAGGTTCATGACCGTGCTTATCATCTAGCGACACTAGGATATTTATGTTATCTGTTTCTATCCTGAGTTTGTATGTGATATATATTACTATACTATATGCTATATGCTCTATTACTGTGTCACATATTACATATCATGTATTGTGTGTGTGTGTGTGTGTGTGTGTGTGTGTGTGTGTGCGCGTGTGTGTTTTATATTTCTGCTTTTATATCCCTAGTGTTTGGCTCTGGGAAGATGCTATACCCACTGCATGATACCCTTTACCTTTCAAAGTTTAAGAACTGAAGTGTCCCTTTATGGCTGTGACTGGCTTGAGTGACATTTCCATTGATCACCGGTGCTTGACAGTGTTCTGACGAGCTCAGTAGGAAACTAAGTAGTGTGGTGTTTTTTTATGATTGGCATTAGTGGGTTTTGTTTCCTTATGGCTTTGATTTCCTTTGCAGCTCTTCGTATGTGTTTGCATCCTTGTAATTGGTCTTGGGTGCGAACAAGCACGTGCCTGATTTATTTTTCACAGGCTCCATGTCATAACAACAGGCTCACCACTGTGTCCCACTTTATATACAAGGTGAACATATGTCTGGGACTCTTCTGAGAAGGCTGAATAGGCTCCCATAGAGTTTCCATCCACATGCCATCCCCACTGGTCTCCTGGGGCTGAATTGTGAGAGGAAAGATGTGTTGGGTTTGGGGGAGATACTTGTCATATCATATAATTTAGTGACTGTCTGGAACTGTCTGGAACCTGGAGACTCAGACCTCAAGGTGAACCTGACTGTGCATTGTGTTAAGACCTGGGCAGTAAAGGCCTTCAAAGTCTCTTTGCAGACAGCCATCTGCAAGGAGCTGACTGGGAAACCAAATGAAGCTATACATATCTGGTTCTCATGGTCACTGGACCACTAGTCTGTAAGGGCTTTGGTGACTCCATGGAGGTACATTTTTGTTTTGAAGTCCAAATGATGGAGACCCGTCTTTCTCAGAAGTCCCCGTAAAGGGTCAAGGAATCTCCCTATTGTGGTTGATGGTCAGTCTATAAACTCACCCACTATTTTCTGTACCTGTATTGTTACATTTAGGTGGGGAGACTGAAGACTCATTCATAGAGATCCTGCTCTGCTTTTGCCAAAATATATTCTTGCGAAGAAGTTTCTGAGTACATCTCTGCATGGGAGCAGAGGGGGCCACGTATTCCTACTTGGTGTTGTATTTGAGAATTAAGTTCCCAAACAAAATCACAGCTTAAAATATCATAGGTGGTCTTCACTGTCACCAAAGCCAAGATACAAAGTTCAAAATTGTTAAGAGAATGCAGTTAGTGTCTAATTACTATTAATCCATAAAACTATAAATTGACAAGTTTACATTCAAATATGTATTCAATTCTCATTGTATCTAAGTGCCTCAATCATTCCTGGAGAGCCCACATATCATGTAACAGATCGAGCTATTATCATGTTAGCAAAATGAGCAATGTGCTGGTTATAAAAGGCATTCCTTCAGTATTAAGTTCCTTTTGTTCATAACTGTGAAAAAGTTTTCTAGAATGGTTTTGATATTTTCAAAGCTTCTCCTGAATGGGTTTTCTATATCGGTTGCTTTCCTGTTGCTGTGGTAAAACACCACACAACAACATTTAATGGAGAAAGGGTTTATTTTGAGACTCAATTGGAAGGCATAGCCTATCGCGGTGGAGTAGCCACAGTGACAAGAGTTTGATGCAACTGGTCACAGCGCATCTAAAATCAGGAAGTAGAGAGTGGTAACTGCTGCTCCTAAGGCCCCTTTCTTCTTTTCCTTCAGCTTGGGACTTTAGCCCAGGGAGTAGTGGGTCCTTCAACCTTAATTAGCCTACTTTAGATAATTTTCTACAGTCATGCCTAGAAAGTTTCTTCCCTAGGTGAGGATACATCTTGTTGCGTTGGCAATCAATGTTAACCATCGCACCTTCGTTTTCCCGCTCCCCTGTGTGGCGTGCTTACTCATTACATAACCAACTGCCCTAGATAATACCTACCTATGGTGATGCGCATCATGGTGGTTATGACATCCATGCTCCTGAAGTTTCATCAGGGCACACACAAGTGACATGCAAATCTTCATCGCCACCTAGCAAGATTTAATTAGTAAAGACATGAAATCACTCATGAAGTGACATTTTTTTTTTTTTTTTTTTTTTTTTTTTGGTGTAAATGCTATTTCTAATTAGTAGATAAAATCTGGGCTGTGGTTGCAACTCAGGACCAAGTACTTGGTCAGGTTGTATAGGGCTCATCCTTTGACGTCCAATGTCAGGGGAAGACATGGAAGCAAACAAACCCCTTACAGGGCTGGAGTAGGCCAACTTCCACACGGGGCATTCGGTAAAACTACCATCCTCTCTTCTTCTCAAGGTTGAGGTCTGTTGCTCTGTTCCTGTGAACATCAGGTTTGGATTTAGTGGGATGGCAGATAGAGAACCCAGGACCCTTTAACTGAACCTGTCAGAGAGTTCTACCTGAGGGGTTTGGGACACAAGAAGAGCTGATCATGAGGCAGCATGTTTTCTTTAGTCAGAATTTGTTTTGCATATAAATTCCTAAGGAGGTGGCCATACATGATGGTTGTATTGGCTTCCAGCTAACCTGAAAATTCAATTAAACAGCTTCCTCCTGACACCACAGTCCACTGACGTTCAACTATGCACATTCTGGGAAAGGCCAGGCTAGATGAAACTAATATTTTGAGAGCTGTGTCTTGCACTGAAATGGAAATTGAAATCAGAATGTACTTTTTTTTTCTTCCTTGTTTCGATAGTGATTTTTCTGATAGGAAGTGGGGGTGGTGGAGGAAATGGTGAGAGGGGACAGTTGTGTTTATTATCAGCAAGTGTTTCACAGCCTCCATTGCTTCATTCATGAATGTGCTTCATGAAATTATGGACTTGCTTAGGCTTTTAGTGGCTACTTCCTGTCTTGTTTCTCAGAAGATCTTTGAGTAGTTAAAGGTCAGAGCCATTGAGACTATTTTGGCTGCGCCATCCAAGGATCTCTGTTAATTCAGCCACAGGGTTAATGAGCACAACAAACAGATGTGCTGTAAGCCCTGGTCTGCTTGGTGACAGCCTTAACGGTGTCCTCTGAGGAGGCTGAGTCTTGCAGGGGATTGTGGCAGTGTCGGAGAAGAACTCTTGGGTTCAGCTTATTTGTAGCCTTTGCTTCTGGCGTTGAGCTTCTCCTGTCACAGTGCCTTCTAAAACTCTGGTTAGGCGAGCCACTACTCCCTGCCATGCATGTTACCACTTGGACATATTTCTTTGACACCAATATTTTAAATTCTTGACAGTTAAGACATCACATATGCTACAGTTGCTGACACTCTGGGGCTAATATTCCTTTAAAAAAAAACAGACAAATTAATAAGCAAACAACAATGACAAAACCCCACAGGTTTATTCAGTCTCCTAATAAAACTACAACTAGAAAAAAAATTTGGATAAAAGGAGGCAAGAGTCACTGAATGGCAAAAGTCACTGAGCAGCAACAGCGTGCCTCTTCCAAGACTCACGTGGTTTATGTTTGTGTTTTATTTGGTTTTGAGTGACATTACCTTCTGCATTTCCTACTTTTCTCTTGAACACATTCCCTTATGGTCCAGGCCTTGAGGGACATATATGTATATT
The DNA here is from genome assembly GCF_903995435.1 of Acomys russatus. Lineage (NCBI taxonomy): Eukaryota > Metazoa > Chordata > Mammalia > Rodentia > Muridae > Acomys > Acomys russatus. The sequence goes on from NC_067147.1 coordinate 45,581,526, forward strand.
CAATAGATTTGTGAGTGTCTAGGAATGCAGATATTGGTTTTTACTCATTTAAAATAGTCTTGAATAAAAGAAAAAGGAGCCTCCATTTTTTTCTGAGCCACAAAAGAATAGTTTCTTTCCCAAAGGTCTACTGCAGAGCTAAGAACCCAGGAGACAGGGATGGGATGGATGAGCACACTCTGTCCTTCAGGCTCAGAGCTGTGTCCTTGAGATGCTCAGCACTCACTGGCTATGCCATGGATTTTTATCAGCTGCTCTTTTTAAAAAAATTTTAGATCTATTGCAGTGTTTCTCAACCTTCCTAAAGCTGTGACCCCATGTTGTGGTGACCCCCAACCATAAAGCTATTCCATTGCTACTTCATAACTGTAATGTTGCTACTGTTATGAATCATAACCTAAGTATCTTATATGCAGGATATATGTGAAATGTAGCACCCAAAGGGATCTTGACCCGCAGGCTGAGAACTGCTGATCTATTGTTAGGGGAAGGGAAAGAAAGCAGCTTGTATGTATGTAGTTGCATGCCTGTGCACTTCTATGCACGCACATGCATACACGCACGTGTGTAGACTCTACCAGCCCGTCTCAGGGGTCTCTCTCCTCAGGCATTGTGTCAATTACCTTACTGTTGTGATAAAAACACTCGGGCCAGAAATGACTTCCCGTAGGTCTATGGATGCAGAGGGATAAGAATCCAACATGGCAGAGGAGCATGGCAGCCAGAAGCGGGAGCAGGAAGTGGAGGGGGCTTACACCTTTTCCCACCAGGATGAAGCCGAGAGTTCGCTAACTGGAAATAAGTTGAGATTATGCAATCTCCAAGGCCAACTCCCCCTTCCCCAGTGACAGACTTCTGCTAGCAAAATCACGCTTCCTAGCCTTCCCCACACAGTACAGGGACCAAGGACACAGGAGATGTTCATGTTTCAAACAGCCACTATGCTACTTGCCCATTTTCTCTGGCCTAGGGATTCGTTTGTCCCTACCTCCCCATACTGAGCATGCGCTACCACTCCAAAGGTTTTTATGCGGGCTGTGCAGACAGAACCCAGGTTATAAGGCTTTCCATGCAGGAAACACATTACCAACTGATTTATCTTTCCAGCCAGTGAGAGAGACTTTTTAAAACTGAGATTGTGTTTGAAGTTTTCAAGATGGAAAGGGGTTTCTTTAATCAAAGAGCTCTTCTAAGGATGCTGGAGCCAGCGGGTTGTTAGAAAGTTCTTATTTGCAGTAGGGAAGTCAGCTCTAAGCTGCAGACTAGGAGTCCTGTGTCTCATGGATTTGGTGTGTGTGATACTACAGGTCCCTTCCAGGTCCAAACTTATGCAGAATCATTGGTTCTACAATTACTCTTTTGTGTGTATGGTATCTGATTTGGGCCTGACCTATTTCCTTATTAGGGAGCTTGCCACATTAGCAGTGCACATCATTTGGGGTTTTTGCAATTATACATGTTAACCTCCCTCCATAAAATATCTCTTCTACTCGTTGATGTCTATGGAGCCCCTCTTCACATGATGGGTATTGAACGTGTACTATTTCTAGATGGTTTATTTCATACACATGTCATGCCACAGGATGTGACTGGAAGTCAGAAGACAACTTGCAGAAGTTAGTTATTTCTTTCTATCCTGTGGGTTCTGGGCCGTTAGGCTCAGTGGCTATTTTGCCTGCCCATATGTTTTTCTCTCTGAGTCTTTGTATACTTGAGTATTTGGCACTACGTAGATTCCATTGCCTTGTCTTGACAGCCTATCTGTAGAAGATGCTAGTGCTGTGTGAGAGCGTCTGTGGTAGAAGGCAGCATGGTGATGTGAGAATGTTCGGGTCCAGGATCAGGGTGGGATGGTACTTTAGATATTGTAACCCGGGCAGAGCAGACAAGGGCTAAGGAAACATTTCTTAAAACTTTCTCACGTTCTTAGTTACTGGAGAAACCCTTCTCTATAAATAGGATCCTCGGCAATGTCTAAGAGACTTCATAATTCTACTTGGACATGCAAAGGCCCATATGACACCAAGTTTCTAAAATTTAAGCCCTGGTCTTTTGTTTTGTTTTGTTTTGTTTTTTAAGATTTATTTAGTTTTGTGTGCATTGATATTTTGCTTTGCATGTATGTATGTCTGTGAGAGGGTGCCAGATCCTTTGGAACTGGAGTTACAGATAGTTGTTGCCTGCTGTATAAGTGCTGGGATTGAACCCAGGTCCTCTGAAAGAGCTGCCAATGCTCATAACCCCTGAGCCATCTCTCTAGCCCTTAAGTCATGGCCTTTTATCTCATGACGTAATCATGTCTTGGTTATTCTGAAGATGAGACTCACCTCTTCCTTTTCTGACAACATCTTTTCATCTGGCTCCTCTCACGAGAGCTTTTCAGTTCTCCACTGACTACTCTGCTCTTCTGCCCTGGTTCCTTTCCTTGGTTCCAATCCGGCCATCAGCTCATTCAGCAGAATGTATGTAATTAAAGCTGTCCCCTCAAAACTGTGAACATCAGCATCTCTCAGTGAGGTCAAGTCAAGGAAGGCTTGTTACCTAACAATTGAATGTGTTCATATGGCAGAGGGAAAATGGATGATGGAGTTATCCATTTCTGAAAGGGCCCAATGTTGAAAGGGCCAGGAGAGGGACACATCCTTAAGCTGAGCAGTATCTACATATGGTTAAAAGGAAAAGAAAAATGTTCCCGGGCCCTGGGCCATGGTTGCACTGGGAGAGTGAGGCAGAAGTTCTGATTGAGAACATTGATTTCCCACAGATTGCTCATGTCTTAAGTGAAATTTGGAGAGATGCCTTCCACATCAAAGGCTGTTTCTTTTGGCTAATCGATTGAGTTTGTTATGCCCATCCTCCTTTGAGTCTTCCCTCCCCCTCTCCCAACTGGAACATATGTCAGATTCCTTCATTGTCGGTAATTTGAAAGCTTGGGACAATAAACGTCCTTTCTGTTGTTGGTTCCCCACTGCCTAAGTACCAGGAAGGGTGGTCCTGGGGAATGTTGCTGTAGCAGAGAACAGCAATGATTTGCTCTTCTCTGGAGAAATATACAAAGTCGAATCAGTCCCTCCTTATCTAAATATTATCTCCAAAAATTGAAAAGGGCTGATGGGAAGAAACAAACCCCACCTCGCTCAATCCTCTGCTCACATTCACATCTGCAACAGCTGCCTGGGCCTCTCGGAGTAGATTTTCTCCCGTTCTGCAGGGCTGATTTGAAACCCAGGCAGAAAATGAAAGTGAGAAAATTTACCCCTGGCATTCAAAGAAATGCTTTTGGTCAAAGTGTTTCTGACCATGACTCATTTTCAAAAGAAGCATTGAATTCACTTTGTCATCTCTGGCTGGATCGCGCTCAATCGGCCCTTTTATGATTTTTAAAATATCCTATATAGCTAGGACGGCATTTATTAGGCTCCAGCTATTCAATATTGCATTTCAATGTATAAAAGTCACTGTTCAATTGAATATTGAGTTTTCTAAGGAAATAAACCTACAGAAAAGAAATTTGCAAGAATCTAAAATAAATGAGTTTGAGGAAGATCAAACTGCCCCTTTGGCTGTTTCAAAGATCAAACGATCTCTCCTTTATAGAAATCAGGAACAGTTTGAATAGCTTCTCTCTGCTGTTGCAAAGTCCCATTTGTCCCTGCCATTGATAGCTTGGGACTGCACCATAATGGCACGAAAGGCCATGGGGCTAGAGAGAAGATGGTTTCATTCTCCAGTACTTTTGCACCTGAAATAACAGTGTTTTAATTAATTTAGTCTGAATCCCAGTAGAAGGAGTGCTGAAAATATGTCCTGGGCTCCTTCAGAAAGGAATAGTGGTAACTATGTAAGACTCAAGAGGATCTCCTGGGGATCATTTTTAAGGGAGAGGCTAAACTATAAATAAGGAGACTGTCTTTGGTCACAACTCATGGAATTCTGCATACCCTTAGGAAGGACTAACCCAACCTTGCCTCCCTTTCTTCATGAGTAAATGGAGAAAGCATTAGGTACCCCACTGGCTTTGCTCTTTCCAACTTGGGTCATCATGTTCCTTCAACTGACTGAGGAAATAGGGAAACTGTATTGCACATCAATGTCTTACAGGAAAACAAGAGCAAAATGTTAAGTGAACAAAACCCATAAACCCCAGCACATGGTTGGTGATGAGGAAACAGCAGATAGGTAACATGTAGATAGCATGTAAAACCCCAGCACATGGTTAGTGATGCAGAAACAGCAGATCCTTCTCTCCCCTTGTCCTGTGACCTACCCAGAGTCAGTGTGAGTTGACATGTAGCTAGGTCTTGCTGGTCACCATTCTATGTCTGATTACCTTCTCCACATGAGTTCTCGTCCCAAACGACCTCAGGAACACACTTTCCCTTTCTGCCTGTTCTCTTTTGGAACCAGTATTGTTCTGGTTGTACAGAAAGCTCCATAGGAGACATCTGTAGTATAAAGGAAGAAGCCCAGGTGACTGGGTGAGGAGGCACTAGGGAGCTAGAGTTAACGGCCAAGCCTTCACATCAGGAAGGTTCTTTTCTGCCTTAAACATCAGCAGCATGGCCGCCATCATGAACGACTAACAACTCCCTTAGAGTTGGAAAACACAAGCTGTTGTCTTCCTGTCTGAGGAAAAAAAAAAGTCTCCATCAACACTGGAGGCCATACTTGTCTGAATACCCACCATCGCAATCTGTTTGCCTGGGGTTGGGTACCAGAAAGAAGTGCTTTATAAGCATTACTTACCTATGAAGCAGCCGATCAACTGACTATATCTGAGAGGTCCCTGTAGTAGGGCATCTGGTGGCTTAAGTGGAAGGCATGATTTCTGCCAGTTTACTTTAGATTTTACTCGGGCTGTCTTCAGAAGAAGGAGCTTTCAAAACATCTACCCTGGAAAGCCTAGAAGTTGGGCTACAAGTGGACGTTCCAGGAATCCTATTACAGGAGGACTAAGACCTGGCTGGCTGGCTGAGAGGGGTCATACCTCTGCCATTATCAAACTGGAGAGCAGGGAGGTCATCTTTAAACTGGGACTCTTGAATACTGTCCTAACCCGCAGTGGCAAAACAGGTACCTTGCACTTGCTGTGGCACTAGGCTCTTAACTCCAAGCTGGAGCTGTCTTTTTAGTGTCTTTATCACCATGCTGGCCTGGTTAAGGGTAGGACAAGAATGCCCTTTGTGGGACCTAGGCTGCAGGGATTTCTGGGAAATGAGGCCATTGGTTCCCCCCCCCCCCCCACACACACACAGCCTATGAGGAGCCTGGGATGGAATGGTAAGAACCATTTGTAGATTCTGCCACATAAGCAATGCATTCAGGAGACCAGGCTTGTGGGAGAAATAGATGGGAGAAAGAACTTATTGGAAACCACTCTCACTGGCCTCTCAGTGTTGCCTAGGGCTGGTCATTAGGGCAAAGCACTTTAGGAATTCTATACCAAATAGACAGTACTGTTTCTTTGGGGTAGCTGATCTGGAGCGCTTCACATCCACTTGTTTAACAACTCTCTTTGAGTCCTGCATCTTGGCCCTGGTGGTGGTAGGCGCATGCGCGTTCCTTCTTCAGAAAAGGAAGAAATGCCAGGCCTTTCTTGTTCCATTTTGGGATTCACTTGTGACTTCATGCTGTTGTCTGCTAGGTTCAGCCAAAGCCTCAGGATGAGTGGCAAGAGCACCTTTGGATACCCGCTGAATACACGGATAGTCTCCCTGCTGCAGAGAACCAATGGGAGCCTGAAGCTGCTGGATTTTGGTGGATCCTGGGAGCCTCTGAGTATTTTGGAAGCTGGCAGTCAGTGACACTCCCCCCGCCACCATCTTTTTAACATTCAGTTCAGCAAAACACCTTAAGCTTTAATAAACAGCTTCTCCTTTAATGGTGTTGACTCCAAGCTAATACCAGCAACCGGCAAATCAAGTGAAGGTAAATTTCTCATTAACAATTTATTTAACTTTGTTGAGGAGAGCAATTCCAACTTCTGTTAATTGAATTTGTAGCAAAAACAGAGATCCATTTTACTACCACCCCTGGGACCTTAATCAAACTCCAGGAAAGGTAAAGTTTCTCTCATTAGCAGATGAAGATAAAAAAAAAAAAAAAAAAAAAAAAAAAAATCCAGATGAAACAGAAGTACTAGAGCAACATGAAGTTCCAGAGACATAACAGGATTATCAAGCTGAGGCAGAGGTTGGCTTTCTGTGGTGGTTTGAGTTTTATTGGATGCTAGAAGAATTCCTGTGACGTGGAGCTAAGGCTGAACACATACCAGCCTTTGAAGGTTGGCTGCAGTATTTTGGTGCCATGTTTACTTTCTCCTTCCTCATTTAAGATGTCCCTCTAAAACCTGGAAGATGCAGCTGGGTAGACTGGTGAGGGCACTTGCCTCTCTCAGCCCATCCCTGTCCCGAGGCTCCAGTGATGCCTGTATTGGTTTGGTTAAGAAAGGCTGAACAGGACTGCCTCAAGTGACAGCCCCTCAGGCAGAGGACACGCAGCATGTCTGTGATGAGGCTGGGATTGAATTTGAAGAGATTTAATAATTCTTCTTAAAAAAAAAAAAAAAAGCAACTCTTTTTTTTTTCCTTTCAGACTTTCCTCTGGAAGCCTGGTTAAATGTGTACTATTTCTTCTTAAGTGATTTTTCGGGTCGTTTATTTCAGATTTATGAGCACCAACACATTTTAGAAGGTATAAGGGAGATGTTTGGTTGTGGGCTTGGTGTCTAAATCATTTACTCCAGTGAATAACTCCTTTCCCATTATATTTCTATGTAGGAAGCAAGAATTTTAAAGTCCTTACTATGTGCTGAGCATGGTTAAAGGGTCTAGAAATACACCAGTGAAGAAGGCAGGCTTTTTATATGCCCCTTTTGTTTGTGGGAACATAAAGTGATCGGCTTGGTAATCTCTCTATAATTGTAAAGCTATGAGGAATGGATTTGAATTTGGATTACTCTTCCTTGGCCATTCAGTTCCACCTGCTGAGTTACAGTCTAGGTAAGAGAGGCCTGAGGAGAATAGCTCTTCTGCAGTGTATGCGGGTATGTGTGCATGGCATGCGTGCGTGCATGCATACATTTTTGTGTGTGTGACTTGATTGCACATTGTGCACAAAGTGTCACCTTTGTAGCTGACAATATCATGCTGCAAAGCAAAGATTGGATACATGTGAAAGTCATATCTCTAAGTGCTGTGAGCACCCAAATGCCGAACGAAGACCTCTTGTTAGGGTTCATAGCAGCAGTGGCCATCAACAGGTGTGTCCCTTAGGACAATTTGTCTACTCCATGCATGGTTTTGGGAAAGAATGAATAAAATACATAGGAGGACACAATGCCATCTCCTCTCAAGAGGGACTTTACTTGGTTCATCCAAAGAAGAAGAGAATTCAGTAGGGCAGTAAGCTGAAGACGTTAGGAAGCTCTTTCTACCCTTCCCATGGTCCCTGCATTAAACCCAAGGACTCAGAGACTGTGACAGTTACTGTTGACTAGTAACTGGCGCGATCTAGAGTTGCCTAGGAAACAAGCTTCTGGGCATGCCTGTGAGGGATGGTTACTTCTGGGCATGCCGGTGAGGTGGGAGAGCCCATCCTTGAAGTGTGCGGTGCCATGCCCTTGCGAGGGTCCTGGACTGCATAAAAGGAAGGAAGGGAGCTGAGCACCAAGCTCTCAGCACTTGGCTTCTTGACTTGTGGATGCAATGTGACCAGCTGCTTGCAGCAATGATAACCACTTCCTTCCCTAATTTGATTTTGTCACAGTGACAGGAAAAGCAAGACAGAGGGTAGCCAGAGAGCAAATAGTTCTTCCGCACCTGACAAGCTGAGCTTGAAGCCAGCGTAGTAGGCAGGGTCATGTGACTAGGTGGAGCCAGAATTCAGGCTGAGCCTAAGGCTCTTCATTGTATTTGCACTCCCTTTGCCATTACAATGTACAAGTATGCTAATGATATGCAAATATAAGCCAGTGATGAAACAGACCACCTCCTCAGGGTGGCTTCTTTGTGGGAGGGGGCAGCTCCCCCTGGTTATATCCCTTTTTGCTTTCTTAGCCTTCATAGCACACAGGTACCTCTCTACGTTGACCACACTGGCTTCCCCTGTACACAGTCACCATCACCAAGGAAATTAAAATGGCAGGAACCAGGAAGCACTTTAAGCAGTAAGATTTCACTCATTCCAGTACACAACTACTGACATATCCTTCAGACATACATCAGGACGTTCTACCATTCTCTTTGCCTGTCTTAGCTGGGATATCTGAGGGAAATGGGCTTAATTCACCACTCTATTCCTAACTAAAACTTGGTTCATGTGGTGGTTGAAATGGCTGCCATAGGCTAATGTACTTGCATGCTTGGTCCCCAGTTAGTGAACTATTTGGGAAGGATTAGGAGATGTGCCTGATAGGAAGGGTGTCTTATAGGAGGGGGCGTGGCCTTGTTGGAAGAGGTGTGTCACTAGGAGTGGGCTTTGAGCTTCCAAAAGCCCATACCTTGGCCAGTGTCTCTCCGTTTGCCTGCTTTCTGTAACTCAGGATGTGAAATACCCAGCTCTTGCTCCAACACCATGCCTGTCTGTTTCTCACCATGATGATAACAAGCTAACCATTTGAAACTGTAAGAAAGTCCCGAATTAAATGCTTCCACTTTCTTTTATAAAAAGAAAAATATGTGTGTGTGTGTTCATGGCAATAGAATAGCACCCAAGACATTTCAAGCTTTACATTCACACACACACAAACACACACATACACACACACACACACACACACACACACACACACACAAAGAGAGAGAGAGAGAGAGAGAGAGAGAGAGAGAGAGAGAGAGAGAGAGAGAGAGAGAGAGAGAAATGTTCTATGGAATACAGCATCAAAAAGGCATGGTTCATGTATGATTTACTTGAGAGTAAGAGGGTTAAAGGAAATGCACACTGAGGAAGAAATTGCTTACATGTGTTTCTGTTCATTTTTGCTTACTTAAAAAACAAAAAACTCAAAACATCTTTAAATGTAGTTTAATCCGCTTTCCAACTCTAGACTTTATGCATCAAGATTTTGTACAAAAGGAATTTGAAAAGGACCGTTCACACCAAACCACTTCAGTGGATTAGATCTGCAGTTCAGCACATTAAACTGAAAGTGTACAAGACGCCTTGAAAGCCTTTTGTGTGCATAGCCACTATTTGAGGGAAATATTAAGAAAGATGGGATTCCAGCTACTCTCTTTAAAGAATTTTAAAGAAATTAAGACTTTTTTTTTTCTATCTCCCACTTATCTTAGAGATGAGCATGAAGGATGACCCATCTAATCAGTTCTGCAGAGTCCAGTGTCCTTTCAGGAAAAGCTGCCACCATCTGAGATACATGGACCATGAAGAGACTTCCCTAAGGGAACCCATGCAGACAGCTGCCTTCCACAGGCAGCTTCAGTTTAGCACTCCATTCTTACCAGGTAGAACATCTGGACAGGAAGTTCAGCACCCACCCATAATTCCTCAAGGAGGAAGGGATGCTACACAGCATGGATAGCACAGCTGGATGCTTGCAAGGCCAAGCCAATGACATTTCTCATTGCCAATGCATGCATACTGGATTCTTGGGCTCTTGGTAACTCTGTCATCACACCCCAGAGTCAAGGCACCATTGGAACAACATGCCTTGTAGCAGTTGGGTAGAGTCCCGATTCACCAAGAAAGCCCCATTTTGTGAGTTGTTAAATGTGAAGGTTGTGGATTGACAGGCAGAGACTGATCCTTGAGGAGCCATGACTGCTCTAAGCCACAGGCTTATCCAAACAGTCTAGAGGACATCTGAAAGTGGACGATAGAACCTCTAGTTTTTCAAGTTGCTAAAAAGTTCCTGGTGTTGTGGCGGTTGCCTGGGCTACCATTTAGTGTTGACAGCTCTGGCCCCTTCCTGGTAGCTGAAAGTCTACACAGTAACCAATGAGAGAAGAGCATTCCACTTTGAGTTTTCCATTAGGCTGGTGATTCATTTGGAAACCCATATTTTATGAAGGCTGTGAATTCAATGCCATGTGGTTGTTGAGGTGTCTACATTCAAATTGGATTCCATTAACTTTATGGTGTGATTAAGTGCCTGGACCATCAGACTAACGATTGAATTTATGTGCTTTCTGAAAGCACCTTTGATGACTGGAAGCTTTGATAAGTATAATTTGATTCTGGAGATTGGGAGAGCAACCTAAAGAAATATCACCTCAGATGAAACAAGGATCTGGATGCTGAGCTCTGAGAGTGGAGGTGGGTTGTCACCTGTGGGTACGGTGGAGCTGCTCTTCAGCATGCATATTTTTTTCCTTCTAGAGTCCTTGATTTTTACAGAAAGATTTAGATTTTCAACCATTAAACCACCTAAGTCTTAACTGGGGTTCTTGTTTAAAGTGCCAGTTCACTGTCCCAGAGAGATAGACCAGTTGGTAAACTGCTTCCCTTGCAAGCATAAGCCCTGAATGTGATTTCTAGGAGTCATGCTATAAAAAGTCACATGTGGTGGCATACACTTGTCATCCCCACAGTGGGAGGCAGGTGCCTGGAACTCACCCAGCTTTGCCTACTGGATGTTATAGGTCAGTGAGAGACTCTGTCCCCACAGTAGAAAAAGGTAGGTCGTACCAGGGGAACAACTCTGGCCTCCACACAAGCATGCACACATAAATATGCATACCCACACACATGAAGGAACACACACACACACACACACACACACACACACAGACGTACCAGTTTAATTGCCTCCACTTTGTGTTTCAGAAAGGTGGCTGTGGGATGCGGGCTTCAATGACTCCATCAGGAACAACTACCGTGCACTTGTTATGTATGTGGAGAATGCATGGTTGGTACCCAGATCTAGACTTCGCAGATTTTCTGCTCAGCAATTGTTCCATCATCTACTTCATTTATCCTCATCCGGATGGATATTTATGACATGGAAATTATCAGTGGTGTGAAAGCTACACATGCCATGTTGGAAAAGAAGACTGTGGGCTGGCAGAAAGAGTGAGTGGCATATTGCAATTTACCAAAAATGAGTCCTGACATCTCGCCCGAAATTTAAAGCACTCTTTAAGACAGAGAGGTTAAATGCGAAAGGCATAGTTCCTCCGTGACTGAGGCAGCCTTAGTTCCTGAAGGGCAGCGGACAAATATTTTTATTCTGCTTTTCTCTTTAAAGAGTTCTTGGCATTTAAATGACTTAAGCTGCAGTACCTTTAGATTCAAGAATTGTTGAGCCCAAACACCTTGCTATTGTTGATAACTTGGGTTTATTAATTTGTGAATTTTTTGTTCAGTTTCCTATTGAGTTATTGAATCATTTGTGTTGATTTAAAAGGGTTGTTTCTATATAAAAATCATTAATTTTAATGCTGGAAATATCTTCTTCAATTTTCTTCTTTTATGTTTATGGTGAATTTTTATTCTTTCCCGTGGAAAGATTTAAAAACTTCTGTACAAATATTGGAGTTTTTTTCTAGAGAGATAAACATCTTAGAAGTTAAAGGTGTGTTTGTTTATTTATTTTATTTTTTAGTATGTGCCTAAGCCTTCATGACTTTAAGTGCATCTCACAAATGCAGGAGCCCACAGAGCCCAGAAGAGGGGGTCAGATCCCTTGCAGTTACAGTTACTGGCAGTCTTGAGCTGCCCTGATATGGGTGCTGGGAACCATCAAACTCTGGCTCTTACCTCCTGAGCCATGGTGGCTGGAGAGATTACTCAGGAGTTAAGAGAGCTTTCTGCTCTGGCAGAGGACATGGGTTCAGTTCCCAGCATGCATTGCTCAGCGGTTAAGAGCACAGGTTAAGAGTCTGATGGTTCCTAACAGCCAAGTGAGGGAAATCACAGTGGCCTGTACTTTCAGTTCCGGGAGATATGACACTATCCTGTGGCCTCCTTGGGTCTCTGTCTCTCTGTCTCTCTGTCTCTGTTTCTGTCTCTGTCTCTGTCCAATTTATCCCCCAATAAAATAAGATAAACCTTAAGTTGTCTTTTTTCTCTTTCTTTCTTTCTTTCTTTCTTTCTTTCTTTCTTTCTTTCTTTCTTTCGTTTTTTGTGATAATACTGCACTAGTCTTGTTATAGTTTACTCCCTTGTGAGAAAAAAAATGAAGCACTCAGATTTTCTCATGGCTAATTTGTAGTTTTATACTTTCTGTAAAATTTCACACATGAAATGCAAATGTAAACATTTCCCCCATGCCATAAAGTGTTCTAGAATCATTCCTTGTGGGATACATTCCTGTTGCCTTGTCGCTGTCACTAGATGGATTACGTTGCCTGTTCGATAATAGACTGAGATGTTAGGTCAGATCTCTTTGTGGAATGACTCCAAAATTAGAGACCCCACCCCTGCCCCCACGCCAGTAAACTGTGTCATAAAATAAATCCAGTCCTTGGCAATTTCAAAGCCCTCTGCTGTGATTTGATAACTTGGTTTCTATTTTTGTGTGATATGCTTCTAAGAATCTGGTTTTATAGTGTTCTCACCTCTGAAAAATGCTAGCGCTCCTGCTGCCGGTGAGCTTTCTCGTCTCGTCTCTCCTTCTACTGCCTCATCACTCACACCGACCTCAGACCAACATCAGCAGATACGAAACTACTGCCCGAGGTTTTCCCATGCAATTGCATTTAAAACTCAGCCCTTCTACTGTTTTTAAACACTGTGCCTCATACAGTGTCCTTCGGAAGACTAGTATAATTTTTTTCAGACAGGTTATTTTTCTTGCTGTCATCTTAGGACATCTGTTGTAAGGGATTTTCCCCCCGCCCCACTATATTCCTCACCATTATTAATTTATATAATATTTAAAATATTTATGTGTCATCCTACATCTTATGATGTTTTTTTTTATAGTAGTTTTCCTCATGGGTTTTCAGTTAAGTAATCTGATTATTTACACATAATAATGATTTCAGCTGTGGGTTAATTACAGTTCTAATCTCTACATGTTGTCTTATTGCAGTCGTAAGAAAAGCAAAATAGTGGTGCTGGGAATAGTCAACCAGCCAGCGAGTCTGTCTGCCATCTGCTGCTTCTTCCACAAAATATTCATGAAGTACCAGCTCGGAGCCAGGCACTGTGTTCATCCTGGAGAGAGTGCGTCAGACAAGATGGGTGCTGTACCTGCCCAGCTTCCCAGAGCAGTGGTTCTCAACCTGTGGGTCACGGCCCCCCCAGAGGGTCACATGTCACATGTTTACATTATGATTCATAACCGTAGCAAAAATTATAGCTGTGAAGTAGCAATGAAAATAATTTTATGGGTAGCAGGGGGTCACCACCACATGGCTAACTGTATTAAAGGGTCACAGCCTGAGGAAGGTTGAGAACTGCTGCTCTAGAGCACCAGCCATACTGGAAGCAGGCGCTAACTAGGTATCTTTCGCCACAGTTCTTAGCTCCTTTGCTACTATTATATACCCAAGGTTCAGATTTGAAGCCATTTTGAGATATTCTTTAATGGTGTGCTTTTTCTATGACTCTGTGTGTGTGTGTGTGTGTGTGTGTGTGTGTGTGTGTGTGTGTGTGTGAAAGCCAGAGGCCAACCTCAAGTACCATCCTTGAGTGCTGTCCATTTTTAAAAATTTTATTACTATTACTATTATTTTTATTGTTGTTGTTTATTAAACATTTTTATTTTTTACATAAACATTTATCTTATTACATGTATATATAATAAACTACCTATAGCAAGAAGAACCATGACACAATCAGGAATTATATAAATGTTACGTTCTTAGTGTTTTGTCTATTTGTATTTGACAGCCTTAAAGAAAACGTCTTTCCTATCTTGGTGCATCTAAAATATTATTATTATTTTAAAGACAAGGTCTCTCACTGGCCTTGGGATCTTCCTGTCTCGGATCTCTTGCATTACATGTGTCCCATCGTGTTTGGCTTTTTGCTTTTTTTTTTTGTCATCCATGTGGTTTTGGGGGAGCCTAGGGAGCACCACAAACCTCTCAGATGTAGACTGCCACATGGCCTCATTTATACTTGTCACAGGAAGACAAAGTTACTGTGTAAGGCTTTCATTACTGTCATAAATATGGGAGACAACAACTTAAGACAAATAATGCTTGCTTTGGTCTCTGGTTTCAGAGGATTCAGTTTATATCACCTGCCTCAGATGTCCCTGAGCTGCGTTAGGTATATAACAGGGGATGGTTTGGGGGAGCAGAGCTTCTCACCTGTTAGTGGCCAGAAATGCCTACCCCCAGGCACCTGGTCTCCCACCCACCCTGCTGTCTCACATGATGGACTTGCCCAGGACAGCCTCACCATGTAGCCAAGCTGGCAATCCAGATAAACCATCACATATTAACATGTCCGGAAACAGAAACATCAAAACAAGCTCACCTGCCCTCTCAGGATTAAGCACCCAGCACTATTTTGCTGGTATTTGCCTAATTCCACCACAATACAGTGTAGTATTATGGTATGGTAAGAACTTCTGCCTTTTGTCTTTTAGGTCATAAGAAATGTCTCAAATGTCCCAAACTCATTTCATCATTTTGTCTCTTCAGTGTTGGTCCTGGCCCCCCGATGTCTCCTGTAACCCATCTGGCTATCCTTTTGTGGAAAATTTGAGGAATATAGGGGTTCACCAGGATGCCTTGAGCAAATTAGCTGAATCTGAGAAGGCCATCCTGGATAAAAATTCGTGATGACCATGTTATCCAAGCCTCAGTAGAAAGTAACTGGCCACAAGTCAAGGTGAAACCAGCACCGTTATGTGAGGAGCAGGACTGCCTTCATGTGTTTCTATCTTTCACAGATATGTTGGGAACAGTAGCTTCCTCTGAGACAAACACTTTTTTTCCCTTTAAAAATAACCCACATCCACACGCAGAGATAACGATCACCGGCAGAAGCATAATAACTGAAAACAAAGACAGGCCGAAGCTATGCCCTCGCCTGTGGGCGGCACTCACCCATCTTCCCTCTGCATCTACGGCTGCATACGAGAATGCCCAGAGCGCTAAGACATACCTGGAGCCAGTGCTACAGAAGGAGACTATCTGGAGCGGTGGACGTAATCCCTGCTCACCCAGGACCACCCCCTTTCTTCTCTAACAGAATCATTCGTTTTGTTCAAGGACTGGCTTGACCATGTGTTATGAACTACCTTCAGCTGCAGCTGAGGACTCCCGCCTCACCAAACTCACTGGCAACTTTCTCTCCCTCATTGGTCTCTGTTCGTGTGGCATCATGGTTCTGGCCAAAGGGGTACAGGTGGTTATGGGAAATGTTATTTTTCTTCTCAGACAGACACACAAGGGGCTGGAGAGATGGCTCAGCACTTGAGACTATGCACTGCTCTTCCAGAGGACCAGAGTCTGGTTCCTAGGGTCCAGGGGAGATTGACAACCACCTGTGCCCTCTCCTGGCTCCTCAGTGCCCCCTACTCCTAGAGACATGCCTGCGCTCACACATATAATAAACATGTCAAAAAAGAAAGACATAATTGGGATAATCTTTTTATTTCCATCTTTGTTATTAATTAAATTGGTTCTTTGGCATTTTCTTATGTGTGTAAAATGCATTCTACGTTAATATTATGGTTTTCACTTCATACTATTGTTTTATAAGATGTAATTAGGCAGTCCTTGTGTATTGCTTTTATAAAACCCTTTTATTTAAGCATACCAGGATGTTGCTGTCATCCTTAGATTACAAGGGAACAACCCTGAGGATGGAAACCAGGGCTGAACTGTGTGCACCACAGAGAGACAATCAGGGTTCCCAAGGATGCCCTCGAAGCTCCCTGTATTCGAGTTTCGTTCTTCTGGTTATGAAATACGGCTTATGGTGGTTGATGTTTAAGCCATTTCAAGATTTAGATTTCCCTTATAGAAACGCCTAATATGACTGCCATGGTCACTACAACATGTAGAAAAGTGGTTAGTGGGCATGTCTGAGGGAGGAAAAATCAAGTTGTTTTATTTTTTTTATTTTTTTAATTTCCATCTCTGAACATGCTGCCCTTTCTGTTAAGCCACAGCTAAGGACTCTGCAAAGCGGAATGACGGTTAGGAAGTATGTGTCAATCTTCTGAGCTGGATATAATTAATATCTATGGCAGCCAACATATCAATGCTGGCTTTAGCAAAGGCATGGAGTAGTTCTTTGGTATGTATTTTTAGTGAATTAAGTAGTTCATCAACTAAGGGAAAGTTCTAGGCCAGAGGGAAAGAATGTCAGCAAATGGGTAAAGTATATATATATATATATATATATATATATATATATATATATATATATATATATATATATATATATATTCTAACGCAACTGTAACATTTATAAATGCAGTAGCCTTGCTTACAGGAGAACAGGTGGGATATGGGCCCCTGTTAGGAAGTTCCCAGATGTCTAAGTGGTTGTACTTGTGGGACCAATTATGTCATAGACTGCCAGCTTGGGAGAGAAGTTCAGGTTCACGTGAGTGAAGAGGCAGTTACCTCACACAGTACAAGGACACACAGGCCTCTAGTTAGTGAATCAGTCAGTTGTCACATCTCACAGAAGGTGATGAGCAGGAGGCATGCTGTGAGCCAGTTCAGGCAGGTTAGATGGAGACAACAGTAATCTGAAGATGGGTATTGCTAGGGAACAGCGCTGCCCCCTCCCGACCCCAGCCCCTATTGAGTGCACAGCAGTTTTGGTTTTTTTGAACCTTGGGTTTTTTGTTTTTTTGTTTTTTTGATCATTGTAGGGTGACATTTGGGACTGTATTGGACAGGGTTCTTTAGAAGAACAAACTGGAAAGTGTGTGTGTGTGTGTGTGTGTGTGTGTGTGTGTGTGTGTGTGTAGGGGAGGGGATTCTGTTCAACGGTTCACAATTGAGCAGGTCTGGTAAACCAGTAGTCTGTGCAATGGAGAGACTGAGAACCTTATCAAGGTACAAAACTTGCCTTAGCAATTCCATCCTGGTGCTCAAGGCTTGTAGTGTTCGTAGAGAGTCTCAGGTCTTCAGTCCCCATTACACTGAAAGGCCAAGAGGCTGGATAATGATGTCATTGACAGACAGACAGACTGCATCATCATCATCACCATCACCACTATCACCATCATCACCATCACCACTATCACCATCATCACCATCATCACCATCACCAGCAGCAGCAGCAGCAGCAGCAGCAGCAGCAGCAGCAGCAGCAGGGAGGGGCACATTCAACATCAAGGAGCAAAGGTACATAGGCGAGAACTGCACCATTTTTATTCTTGGACCTCTTTATATCTGAGTTGTTGTCTGTTGGAGGGTGCTACCAACTGTGGGAGGGTCTTTCCTCTCAGCTATTGCTTCCTGGGAATGTCCTCATAGTCTTGCCTATGAAAGCATAGCCATGCTTTCCAAGCTGACAGTCAAGGATCAGGACCAGCCATCACAATGAACTCCCTCCCTGCGAGCTTAGGGCCTTCTTGAAACTGAGCCCTTTGGGCCACATCCATGGATTCCTTACAGCCAGTCTTGCTTCCTTAGCCGACAGAAGGAGTTCTGAGCCTGGCAAAGCAGAAGGAGGACTCTTCCTCTTTGTGAATCTTGACTCCTATAAGTTTAATGTGACCGATTGGCTTTATCCTTAACCCCAAGGTCTAATTACAGGTACAAAGGGGAATGAAGAGAGGCAATGAAAAATAACAGCACAAATTATACCGTTTACAAGGAAAGACAATCGTTGCTGTCACCAGGAGGATCTAAGAGACTTGGACCACTTGATGGAAGGGTAGTCTCTTCATTGGAGACCAGCTAATTGACTGACTGTATTATGTATGAAGCTATCTGTAGAAATTTCTGTTCACTTTAATACTCATTGTTTTTACTTATGTGTTTGTGTATGTATGTTTGTGTGCCTGTATGTTTATGTGCACCAAGTGTATGCAGGGGCCTGCAGAGGCCAGAAGAGGGCATCAGGTCTCCTAGAACTGGAATTACTGGTAGGTTCTGAGCTGCCTGGGTTGGGTACTGGAAACCAAACTTGGGTCTAAATACTCTTAACCATGGAGGCATCTCTCTAGCACTGAAGTCTTAGTTCTAAAATAACTCAATATGTTCCCTGCTTATAAAGTAACTATATTTTCAGAAAGTTTTGAGCTTTTCCAAAGAATTGAGAAGTGTGTGGGGGAGATTGTGGAATGTGAGACTTCCACCCGCCTCAAAGGTAGTCTCCCTCATCACTGTCTCCTTCGTGAGTGTTTACTCTTTAGTTGTTAAGGTGAGTGTTTTTTAGTATTTTTGTGTGTGTGCCATTTATAAAGCAGGGTCATTTCATCAATGACAAAATGTAGCCAGGATCATTTTTCTTCCTAATTACTTTGTTTTATTCTGTTCAATATTCCCCGTTTAAAATTAATTAATAGATATTATTTTTTGTAGAACTGTTTTAGATTTCTAGACAAATTGGGCAGGTGTCATAGACTCATGTAGTCTCCCTCATCCATTCCGCCCAGTTAGTACTAATTATTAACATTGTCACTAACCTTACATTAGTATGATGCATTCGGCCCAATTAATTAACTGGTAATGAAGGATTTTTGTGCAAATCCATTATTTATTCATAGCTTTTCTATTCCCTCTGTGTTCCATCATCCCATTCAGCTACCAAAGTGCACTAGGCTATCACGTGTCCTTAAACTCCCTTTCACATGAGGGGCTGTTGACACTTTAGGGGGGTCACAGTGCTGAGCATTTTATGGCTACACTTCTGCATGGTCTTTGGAAAAAGTGGTGCCAGAGTGCCAGGCCAACTAGAAGCAACAGGAAGAGGATTTTACCAGGGCCGTGGCCCTCCACATACTTCTTTTCCCCAACTCTGTTTGAGTAACAAGGGGCTCTGTTTGGCAATGCAACAGAAAGGTGACTTCACTTGCATCTTTGCTGCATGGACTTTAGTTGACTCCTCTTACTCCTTTTAGCTCTACGATCACCACTTCCAAGCCATCCCCAGAGCATCCTAGGCTGAATGGACTCACATTTCTGCCTCATGCCTTTCTGTCCTTCATGCATGTCACCGCTTATTGTATGAAATCACCCTGTTTGTTCACTTGCTTATCATCTGCCATTGGATGATGACTATTATTAGCTGCATGCCGTCAAGGACGTTATCTGTCTTATTCACCCTAGTACCAAGAAACACTCCCCAAATAAATTAGATTAGATTGAAAAGGAGATCCAGACATTGAGGACAGTCTCATGGAAGATTCTCTGAAGCTACAGATTAATGTAGACGCAAAAGCTATTTCACAATTCTAATGGAGTGTGAGGAGCCAGGCTCCTCACATGGCTGCACACGGAAAGGGAAGAAGTCCTGAAAGCCAACTGTATTTTTAGCCTCTGATCTTTGTGTGGGCGTGTAAATCCTAGCAAGATGAGCTCATTCTGATTTTGACTGATTCTTCTTAGGACACTTAAATCAACAGGTAGTTTGGTGGCCATAAAGGAGATCTGACTTAGTTATCTAATGCGCTAATTAAGAAAAAATCCTCACTTGACTTTTACGTCCTGTGGATGATATCCTTCCAACACTCTGAAAGACTCAGAAGACTCACGTTTATTCTCTAGGGCAGCAGAAGCCCAATGGAATGCCACTGGGGAAGGAGCAAACCTGGTGACTCTCAGGATGGCTGAAAGGTACCATTCAAGCAGAGGCTTTTTGTTGGAGACTTGGAGAAATGACTACACAGCATTTGTCAGGGGCGACCACACCTGCAAAGACCTGAAGTGATGGCAGCTGTGGCTTGCTCAAAACACAGTGAATACGGTTGCTCCGAAGCATTGCAAGGCTAGATAACCCCCCGTAGACACTTCTTAACTTGTGTAGATAGTGAGAGCAAGGCCAAGTCTTATCTCAGGCATATATGGATGTGATTTTTTAAAAATATATTTTATTAATTTATTCATATTACATCTAAATTGTTATCTCATTCCTTGTATCCTCCCATTCTCCCTCCTTCCCATTTTCCCCTTACTCCCCTCCCCTATGACTGTGATTGAGGGGGACCTCCTTCCCCTGTATATGCTCATAGGGTATCAAGTCTCTTCTTGGTAGCCTGCTAAGGGATGTGATTTTTAATTGTCTCCTCAGGGTCTCCACTTAGAATGGAGAGACTCTACAACTTCAAGTCATTATATATATATATATATATATATATATATATATATATATTTGGGCATGGTGGTGCAAAGCCTTTAATTCAAGCAATTGGGAAGCAGAGGCAGGCAGATCTTTGTTGAGTTTGAGGCTAGCCTGGTCTACAAATCGGGTTCCAGGACAGCCAAGGCTACACACAGAGAAAGCCTGTCTTAAAAACAAAGCAAAACAAAACAAAACAAAACATATCCCTACTATATAATCTCATAATACTGAAGTCTTCTCATGAGAATATTCTCTTTCCCAGGGACCCACGGATGGTAGTCTTGGTACTGGAGGGAGCAATCTTGTAGAAACATCAACACTATTCTGATTTTTATGTAAAGCCTGTTAATGTTGTTTCCTGTCTTTTCCTCCTGATACAGGGTTTCTCTGTGTAGCCCTGGCTGTCCTAGAATTCCACTCTGTAGACCAGGCTGGCCTTGAACTCAGAGCTCTGTCTGCCTCTCAAGAGCTAGGGTCAAAGGTGTACACCCTCTGCTTCCGGCAACAATTTCTCATGCTTTATTTTAGGCTAACAATTAAAACAAATGTGTCCAGTGACCCTACAAGTGCTCTGATCTGGGAAGTTATATAGCCTTCATTACAATTATAGGGTCTTTGCCTGTGCATCTCTGCCTGAAATGCGTTTTCTTGCAATTTTCTTTGAGTAACGGCCTCCCCCGGCGCCCGTCTCTGGGGTCCGAGCCCCACTGTGAGTACTTGCATGGGACTCTTGAATGGCTATTCCCTCTCTGACTTCTCAAGCTGGACCAGGATGCTTCATTCAGTTTTCCCCTAATTCCCTGAAACTTATTTTGGCCATAGTGTTCACTGTTACAGATACTCAGGATGAAGATGAACTGTCTCTGGATGTCCAACCAATGCCTAGTCACACAAGCCATGCTCAGCTGAACAGACAACAGAGGATGGGTTGATGGGCCTGGGGTAAACATCTGGTCCTCTCATGAATTTCCTAAATGCTGGATGTACTGGACATGTAAGTAGGTTCTCTTTAACTCATATTTACCATGAGAAGATGAAGACAAAGGCTGAGTATATCAGTTTTATAATTATGAGCACCCAGGTTCAAAACTCTTTTCTACCTCTTGCCAGGTGTGCAATAATGGGAAAATGACTGTAAAAATCCTTCTACATTCCATGTTTATCCTCTGCAAATTATGTGCAACGGGATTTGTAGCGGCGACCCACTAATTATTTTTTAAGTATTGATTTTATATTTCTTTATGTATGTGAGGGCTTTGTGTGCATCTATGTGTGTGAACTGCCTGTGTGCCTGGGTCCTGCATAGGCCAGGAGAGGGTGCTGGATTTCTGGAAATGGAAGTATGACCAGGTGTGAGCCACCGTATGGGTGCTGAGGACTAAAATCTGGCTCTTCTGCAGGAACAGCAGCTTCTCTTTCCCTCTGGGCTAGCTTTATAGCCCTGGTCCACTGATTCTTAATTGTGTAACTTGGTTTAAATTATGTCCGTGATTTAGTCTCATAATACCTACTTGTCTCTCTCATGGCTACAAAGTAGATTAAATATGTCTATCATCTCTCACTATGTAACATCCCCCCCCGACTGTCTCATCTGCCTGTCTGTATCTATCATTCATCTGTCTATATGTATGTATGTATGTATATATGTATGTATGTATGTATGTATGTGTCACTTGTCTGTCTTTGTGTATGTATGTGTCATTTGTCTGTCTCTATGCATGTATGCATGTCTCTTTGCATTTATGTATGTATGTATGTATGTATGATATATCTACATATATCTTGCACTGTTTTTGATTGCGTTTACATGCCTGCAATACTTGCTCAAAGACGCCTCCTTTTAGGTCCACACTACATACGTAATTGCTGCTGAAGCTTTGCGTGGTCATTTCTAGATGTTCCTCTACTGCCTGTCCTTGGTTTGTTCAGAGCCACTGCTGTCGCTGGGGAAAAAACATCTTAGGGAATGTGGTCCAGGGGCCCTCCTGGTGCTCTGCCACAGCCTCTCCTGTTTTCTGTAGGAAGAAGAGCAGGGCGTGGAAGGAAGTCCCAGGTCTCTGCATGAGAAGCAGGAGTGCCTTTGTGTTAAGAATTTCTTCTGTCTCTGGAGTTGGGGATTTAGCAATGGTTTCAGCTTCCTCTCTGTCCTAGAAGAGCATGTTCTGGGTGGTTCCTGGGATCCATACTCTCCCAAGTGCCTCCCAGAAACCACATCCCTCAGCTATGCATGAGGGGCTCCCCTCCCTCCAGCACTGTCCTGTCCTCATTCTAGAATGTCCCTAAGTCTAGGAACATAGGAAGGGGCATAGGCAGTGATTAATTAATCTTTCTAACTAGGGACAAACCAGTGGCACACAGCTATTTTCATCCTGGAATCGCATTTTCATGAGGGTATTTAACGGCTTGAGGTTTTTGTTTTTTGTTTTTGTTTTTGTTTTCTTGCGATTCCCCCCTCCCCCACCACATCATCCCTGTGCAGCATAATGGTTAATTTTAGGAACTCTGAGTTTCATTTGTATTTAAAAAAATTTTTTTTTACAACCTATATATAGGTTGGCCTTTAATAATCATTTATACATTGCTTCTTTTTATATAGGTCACGTGGTCCCCTGGGAGGGTAACAAGATTAGAAACAGCAAATACAGTGCAGAATAAATTAAAATGCTTCAAACTGCATTATGTAATTTCAGAAAATTGGTTTCACACTGAAACATTTAAATAAGAAAGCCAAATGAGTTAAATAAGGGGAAAAAACCCCCACCAGTCCTATAGCACATGCCAAGATGGGCATTGTTTAGCAAGTTTACCGTTGGAGTGACGGATGGCCTCTCCTCACAGTGCTGCACCTCCATGATAGCCAATCTGGCCAATAATGGGTAAAACTGTTCTTATTTTTCTACATTTTTTTGGTTATTTCCAAGTGCCAGTTTCATTCCTATGGAAGAGGAATAGTATTTATTAGTCAAATGCCATAGGGCCATCTCAACAATAATTGTATTTTCATATCTAATTCTCCAAATTCTTGCACACAAAACAGCGCTGTTGCACTTGGCACTGCAGGCTCAGGGGTGGGCGTGGGACGGGAGAGGCTGGACAACCAGCCGCTTAATCAGTCTGGGTAATGAAAAGTGGGTTCTTCTTTCACAGCTGCATGGAGGTGACAGAGCCCTCAAGAGACTCCATTATCTGGCCGGTTTTGTTGGTTTCTCTGAAGTTCAGCATTGCTTTGCTCGCACTGAGTCCTCAGGCCTTTTTCAATTTCTCTATCCGCGCATTAAAGGCTTCTTCCTGTACATGCAGTTTTTCGTTTATCTCGTTCTGTGGAGACAATCATAAAAAAAAAAAAAGTGGTTACGACGGAGCTATCTTTGGCTGCACATTGTCTTTGTGGTTTTGACATACTATAGTGCCTAAAGACAGACATGATCCCTCACACACCTTCCTGTTTTGCAGACAGAGCCGTGTTCCAGCCTGTGGTGATTTGATAACACTTTATCATATTTCTTTGCACATTCCCGATGTATAGTATGTCTACTGTGGACAGGAAGTGGTATTTGCACAGCCATTTTTCACACAGCCTCATGCTGTAAGATAGGACAACTGATCTGCATTTCTAGACACACTTGCCAAGAAGGGCTGAATCAGAATAACTGCTTTGGGTTTGGTTGGTGCGGTGTTGTGGGCCCTCCGCCCTTTGCTTTGACCTTCCCGCGAATGCATTCTACATGGGGTTCCTGGAAGCTTGGTGTGTGAAATAAGAGCACAAATAATCTCACAAGGAGGACAGCTCTCATAATTAAGAACATTCATTGTACATTACAATTCTTGCATGCCTTCCACTTTGTGATATATATTTGGCACCAAAAACATCTCTCATAGTCCGTTGATGACAGGTTTTAGTAAACATGGCAGCCTCTGAGCAATGATATTCTGCACACTAACACACCTACCTGTGTAATCCCAGAAATATACCTCACTATATTTGTACATTTTCTCAACACTAATGGGGGCAGGGGTTGGAAAATGCTTTCTTTTCACCAAGGTGAATAACGCAGTTGCATACAGGGACAATAGAAGTTGGGGGACTTGTTACTGTTGAGTGACCCGAGGACTTTGTACTCTTGTGCATATGACATAATTTTAAATTCTTATGGTAACTATTTCTGAGAAACTTTTATTATCTAATTGAAATTGAATTAAAAGCAGTACTGTTTCATGAGCAGATATGATTAAAAATACTTTTTACACATTTATGTAAATTTTGAGAAAATAAATGTCATAGGTGATTTTGAACTGCTTCCCTGATTATCATGAAAGGAGTTGCTATTTCTGATGGGTCACATTGGTGTCAATAATTCTAGATTCAGGATTAGTATGAGTATAGAATGGGTAGGGAATTCAAGGTGGTTCTTCTTCTTCTTCTTCTTCTTCTTCTTCTTCTTCTTCTTCTTCTTCTTCTTCTTCTTCTTCTTCCTCCTCCTCCTCCTCCTCCTCCTCCTCTTCTTCTTCTTCTTCTTCTTCTTCTTCTTCTTCTTCTTCTTCTTCTTCTTCTTCTTCTTCTTCTTCTTCTTCTTCATAAACATTTGACTTCTGATTCTTCATTTTTCCTCTTTGTGAGCAGATAAGGGAAGGGAAGAGATAAAATGGTCCCCTAGTCACCCTTTTCCACAGATACCCCCATGCAGTGCTTTGGCAGAGCTGGGAAGAACATGTTTTATGTGCTATCATCAACTAGCCTATGGTCTAGTTTGACTCCATCAGTTTGGACAAGCCACCTACCCTTTCTTTTTCTAGAACATGAAGTAGCTAATAGGGGTGAGTTAACATTGCACGTTAGCTTTGCATTCATAATCCAACTCGTTATTTCACAAGAAATATACTTTGCTAATGGCACAGCTAACTAATATATTATCAAGGAATTGTAAAAATTGTTACACCTTATGAATTGACAGACATTTATGGTCTATTGCACCATGTAGACATTGAAATGGTCTGAAGAATAATTTTTATACTGTTCTAATGGGTCGGGAAGATGTGCTCTAGCCAGACCCAGACCATGGGCTTCTCCTCTCATAGATGCTCTTCTGTGTACAGCCAATCACCTTACGTTTCCCAGAGAAGGTCCAGGAAGGTAGCGTGAGCCTAACAGAGTACAGTACTGGCAGGAGAGAAAAATTCCGGATGGTCAGACCTTGGCGATCTGTGCTTTTGTTGAGGTGCTACAAGCAGAGCCTGAATGAAAGAACTCCACCTCCACTCACTGGATCTGCTCGTTTGCTGCGTCTCCTTGTTCCTCCCCAGAATGTTTCTGACTAGACATGTTGCCTTTAGCTCAGGGGCGGGTCCCATTCTATCTCCTTTAGGGACTGTTTTGAACGCCCCGCCTCGTGTTCAGTAGCTTTCACTGACCACTACCTCAGATGACTTTTCTAACCCGGGCAGCTCACAGTTGACCTACGACATCGTCAACGGTGAGGTGGCAAACTCTGTTCACTTTTTTTGCTCTCCTTATTTTATTCCTTTGCTGTGTCAGGGCCAACAGCCAACATTTAACATAAGAGTTCAGCATTATCATTCCTATTTCTCTAAAACATGATTCTTTAAATATATTATAGTTTGTTCCATTGGGTCTTGTTTTTATTATGCAGCTCAGGGCCAAACTAATTTCATTTCAAATGTATCTTTAAAATGAAAACACCTAAACTATATTGGCTTAAAATGTTTGGTCTATTTCGTGTAATTTTAATTGACATCTGAGGGCCAAGGTAACTTCATTCTTAATAAACCTCTAAAACTGCAAAGTGGATCATGGAAAGAATAAGTGGGTGAACATAAAAAAACGAAGGGCTTACACTCCATTCCAGAAGGTTCTATATTAGACAAGTTGATATTGGCTTGGAATTACAATAGAGGCATAGCTCTGAGACAATGTACTGAAACATGAATTCTCTATTGACCTTTTCTGCAAAAGCTGCAATAACTGTATGACTTTTATATAAAGAGGAAGAAAAAATATATGTATAGAGAGATTAGAAACCCTGAGAGCAAAATGCATTTACTGTGTGTGGCAGATGCTTATATCCGGTGCCCACTGTCGCACAGTTTTGAGAAGAGGTGTGGCAGGTTTTAGAACTAGGGTCACTTAAAAAGTGGAAAGTAACTCAACCCATGTGACACCGAGGGGAAAAACTGAAGCGAGGCTCAGGGCAATCCCCCAGCTTGGAATTTGTCCAAGACGAAGGCAAGCAAGGTGGAAAGCATCAAGCCACAGGTGTATTGGTGTATTAACAGTCAAAGTAGCGTTGGCCTGGTATTAGATGTGTGGTTTCCTTGGGTGGCTCTGGAGTTACAACTGGGACCAGGCTCATAGCACCTCTCATAGCCCCTGCTGCACCTGGAAACTATAGACAAATGGCATTTTGTCTCTACCCCCATCCCCACCCCTTTTGTTGATTTGTCACCGAAAGTGCCCTCTTCCCTTGCCTGGAGTTTGTCAGGATTACAGAGAGAAAATATGAAGGCTGGGTTGCTATCTTGAGACACTACAGGAATCCATATCATCTTGTCATTTTATTGGGGAAAAAATCAGCAGTAATTTGAGCCAAGCTGTTTCGATCCATCCAGCACAGAGATGCTCACAGTACCTACAGGGTCTGGGTGTCCCCGCTCTGGTCCATGTTCTCTCTGTGCACAATTGCACTTAGCTATACAAGCTATTGAACTTCCAGGATGGCTCCATGTTAGTGGGAAGATAACAAGAGCTTATACCGACCCTAATCTTTCTGTCGGAGAAGAGAGGTACCGATGCTGCACACTCCAATACTTTAAAAGAAAAGCATCCGTGAATGGTTAAAACCACGCAGCTCCCTTAGTGGAGCGTGGCCTTGGTAAAGATGTTTTCAATTGTGGGTCCTGCAAACAATTCTCTTGCTTGTCTAGTAGTTCCTCGGCAATAATTTCAGAGCTGTGGGATTGCAAAGGAGCCCTGGGCCATGATTATACATAAACTATATTTAGAGGAAATGTTATCAAATCTAAAAGGGAGGTATGTTCTGAACTCGGCTTAATTCAGCTGCACTCTGCCCTTCTACACAGTAACCAGTTATTACATTCACAGGGATGTTAACAATAGCCCTTTGTGTAGAACGTGTTCTTCCACTATTTCTGGTAAACACCAAACACCCCTTATTAAGTGGGGGACTTTGGCTGGTTCTGTTGGCACCAGATCATTAGATGCTCGTGTAAATATTGCAATAACACTTGATGATTCAACAAGCAACGAGGTACGCTTAGGACAACCTAAGCCTTGCCCTTCCCAAATTATTTATTAATACAGTGTGCTTTTTATATATGGGCCTGAGTTCAGATTAAAAAAAAAATTAAATCTTCCCCTCGGATACATAAGCGTTATTGTGGTTTACGGTCTTTTCTCAAGATAAGCAATTCTTTAACTCTAAGCATCTGGCGTAGGGAACTGTGGGTCCCTGTAAATCTTTACAGGGAGGTGGTACTTGTTATTTGTTTCTTGGACAGAACAGGGATGTGTTAAACACAAAGTAACCCTATGAGGGATGATGGGCAGCTGCCCAGAGGTAGTGCCTACTCCCCATTCTCAGGGTACCCTTGGTGCAAATGGCTTAGCAATTAGTAGTATGTGAAGGCAGGAAGTTCCTGAGAGGAACTTCAAACCTGAAACTGGATGAGGTGACTTAGTTAAGCATAACGGATTGATCTGCAGTATGAACTCTTCATTGATCTGAATTGTGAACTCCTCAGAAGCCCTTGTGTGTTGCCCACACTTGTGTAAGGCGCATTTCGTGTGGTGTGGCTCAAAGTCTTCACTGTGCTGTGTTTCCCCCCGCTGGGGTTTCAATGTCAAAAGATTTAGTGAGATGATAGGACACAGCACACGAGGTGCTGCTGGCAAACCTTGCTTTTGTCTTCGTACCAAATCCACCATCTTACTGAGTCCACGAGACTCAGCAGAGGATTGTGGGGCCTTGTGAGATAAAGTGTGCAAACCGTTAAGTCTGGCTCTTGCTTGGCCAGAGTGGAGCAGTGCTTACAGATGCTAAGGGGGATGCCGCCTAATTCACTGAGCACAACGGGGAGTTCACGGCCCATTCCAATACCTGAATGTTGATCAGAACCTCATCTGTCACTCGAGCCAGTGCTGACTTTACATCATCAATAGTGAAGCCAAGTAAAGGATCCACCTCTGCCATTTCACTCTCCAGCAGGGACTCCTGAGGACCTTGCTCTTGATCCATCACCTAAGACATCGGGAAGACACGGGTTCAGATACCGAAACGAAACAACATTCAACCCAGAGCTTGAGTGCTCAGAGGCTTCCGGGCAACCTCAAACTTGTACTCTGTGCCATTGGCCTACCAGGAGCAACATCCAGCTGGAAGGAGAGTGGGGTTGTATGTTACCACATATCTTGGGGATCGTAAGAGACTTTGGGGGACTTCAAAGGTGGAGCCTGGGTAGGACTTGGGGGAGGAGAAAAACAGAAGAGCACCTGACCACCATCAGCTGGCCTATGTGTGAATCAACTCTAAAAGGAATATTTATATTGACCAGGAAGAAGTCAGAGACAAAGGCAATGGGAGAACATGGGGTTTCTTCTGTCTTGTGCTCTCATCATGCCTGGCTGGGCGAGGAAAGGCACACTTGAGCATACCTTCAGTTCTGTCTCCGATGGTGGCAGCGACTCTATGAAGGTTGAATAGATGTCCAGTGAGATTCCTTCTTCCAGGGGGGCTGGGAAAGGGTAGTCCGCACGCTTGACAACCTCAATGGTGTGCTGGAAAGAAGAGCTTTTGGTGAGTGGCACCGTCTCAGCCAGTTCCCTCACCAGGTCAGCATATTTCTAAATCTAATATCTTATTTAAGTGTCATCTGCTTTGTATCTTTGACACCACTGCCCTCTTCACTGCCAAGCACTGTCTCTCACTCATGATTAGCGTTGTCTCCTTGTTTCTGTATCCTGCACTTGAGGGTTTATTTGTTTGCCTTGGTCTCTGCATCATGGCCCTACCTCTTACTCCTGTTTATGACAGTAGGGAGAGAGCCAAGCTTCAGACCCCTGTGTATCTGTCTTCTCTGCTGATGGCAGAGGGCTCGGTACTTAACTACACCCAGTCGACAGCTGACTGACACAACTTAGCAGGATGCCGATGCTCTTGCAGATACCAGCAGTGTGGCTATCAACAACTCAGGGCAATAGGCTTGGCCTTGCCAATGACCCAAGACAGGACACAGATACCACACAGAGAGAGAGAGAGGGAGAGAGAGAGAAAGAGAGAGAGAGAGAGAGAGAGAGAGAGAGAGAGAGAGAGAGAGAGAGAGAGAGAGAGAGAACCTAGCAGTGAATACAAGAGAATCTGTGGCGTTCAATGTGTATATAATACCAGAGTGCTGTGAATCAGCAAAGGGACTCACTGAAAACTCGTGGCAGGCAGACTCCCCTGGAAGCAGTTGATGATACTTTGCCAACAGGGTATATATACATGCCGTAGAGGAAGACTGTCAACAAAGGCCGTGTAAGACAAGGAGAGCCACTGATGCCAACACTGGCAGGGTCCACCCAGCCACCGCTAGGTAGAGAGAAAGAGGAGATGAGGGCACTAACGGCATTAAACCTCTGGATCATTTAATTAGTTCCTCTTGTTTCAATTCCGTGTTTAACAAGCAATGCTTTTTTGACCATAATTTAATTTCCCATCTCAGTCGCTCTGTAAAGACATGCCCACTTGAGTGTTCTAGTTTTTATGTCTTCTACGTCCCTCACTATAAATCAATAACTTGTCCCAATCTACATAGCAAACTCTCATGAGCTTGTTGGTGAATCTCTGAGATGACGTCACTCACTGCTCTGCTGACGGAGCTGGGCCTGAGCACACGGATTTGAAGACAGAGCTGTGGAAAAGCAAGCCCTACCCACCTACCATCTTAGGATGCGTTTGGAAAAAAGAATCACGAAGGAACCATACAGTCATTTCTAATGTCTCTGTGTTATACTCCATCATTTAAATATTAATGTTTTTCCCTTACAGGTTTTTGGGTAGTGCTGGAGGAAGATTTGTTTCTGTGGGTTTACCAATGCGTATGCATTTGAACTGAATTTATATCATTAGTTTTTGTGTGAGCCTATAGGAAGTTGCTATTTAGTTGTAGATATATCCAGGCAAGGAGATTCGGCAATGGAGAGGTAAAATCACCAGTATAAGATCAAATAATTTAGTGACCGTGGTGGAGTTAAAGCCTGGGGCAGTGGCCCTTAGCTTTGGCCATTTTAAGTAAACCATAATTTATCATCAAGTGGCCATCCTGGAAAATTGATATTGCTAAGCATTTAGCTTTTATTCTATAGGATGATGTCATTGCTGCTTTTATCCTGAGTAGATTAAATGTTCATCAGAACATTGAGGAGACATCAGGACAGTGGGGTTTTCTTCCTTCCACATTCACAAGCTGTTGCTTTTTGCCAAGTGAAGGGTAAAGGACCCTTACCTCCTCACTGTTATGTGCCCCTTGTCATGCTTGCCTTGCAAACTCCCAACTCTTCTATTGGTTTTCACTTTTTCCCAGGCAAGAAAAAAAGAGAACAGCCATACTGCATTGTCCACTGAAACCTTTCAGGTAAAATACAGAAGCTGCCCGAGGGAATCGGAGACCGACCTGGGAAGGAACTGGGGGGTTAGCCCGGAGGCATGGACTGTAATATATGGTGAGAAACACAGTGCATATAGTGCAGGGTGTATTGGGGGCTGATGATGACAAGTGGGACACCGAGAAGAAGAGTCTGAGCTGACTGTATTGGCTGCTGATACTGAGCATGCGCTGACGGATTGGCGGGGTGGGGTGGGGGTGGGGATGCACTGAGCTTGTGCTTTTGGGTTGGGGAGATACTTTTCTTTTCAAGGAGGTAGAATGCTGTCTTGTTCTTGGTCACCACATTCCTGCTGTGCTCTAGGCATACAGGCTGGGGGATTTCTGTTTGTTTGCCCTCACCTCATCTACTGACATCCTTTACAGAGAGCCTTGCCATTTGGTGAAGCGGAGCCCATGGCCTGCCCTCTGCTGCCCCAGGCCTCCTTAGATTCTACACTTAAATGCAAACAGATGTTTGTGTTCAAGTCTTAAACTGTTTTCTCCCTGACACCTCTGTGGTCTAGATTGATTGACTGAGTTCCTTTTAAAAGACGTGTATGTATGTATGTATGTATGTATGTATGTATGTATGTATGTATGTACATTTGTATTGTGGTGTCTTGGATGCTAGAAGATGGCATCAGATCCCTAAAGAGCTGTAGAGTTTTGAGGTGCCTAACATGGGTGCTTGGAACTGAACTCAGGTCCTCTAGAACTCTAACCGCTTAGCCATCCCTCCTCCTCTTCCTTCTTTTTTGTTTTTGCTCTCCCCCCCATCTCTTTCTATATGTGTGCATGTATGTGAGAGTGTGTATACACGTCTATGTGTATGTTTGACTGTATGTACGTGTATTTGTACATAAATGTGTCTGTGTAAATGTCTATTTGTGTAAATGTTTCTTGTGATGTGTAACTATACATGTGTCTATGTGTATATATGCGAATGAGTGTGTGTATATGAACGTATGTGTGTGTGTGTGTGCATCTGTGTGCACATATATGTGATGTGCATGTGTATGAATACACATGTGCATGAGTCTATGTTTGTAAACGTATTTCATCTGCATATGTATACATGTGTGTGAATGTATGTGTTAATGTGCGTGTGTGTATGTGGGTGTGTGTGTGTGCATGTAATTACCCTAGCATACACATGGGCTCTTGGAGCTCTCTGGCTTCACACTTCCTTTCTTTGGTAGATTGAAGCTTGCATTTATTCCCAGAAGCTGAAATTATGGCTGACAGTTGAGGTTTTCTTTCTCCTGATTTTTTAAATGTGTGTAGTTCATATAACTATTAAATTGATTCAATTCCTGCACAGGAGGGGGGGGTGAGAATTTCTTTTCTTTGCATGCTCTGCATACTGTTAATGAACCAAACCACAGCTGCTTCTCTCTTTCACGAAGAATTAAATTTAGCTGTGTTAGGCAGTAGACGAAGGTGCAGTTTTAAATACAGAGTTTGAAATAAACAAAAGGCTCCCAAGTACCACAGTGAGTTTTTCCCTATGGAAAGTGGTCGCCTTCCTTAAAAAACAAGTCGAGGGGAAATTAGAATCAATAATTGTGGTGAGCGCACGGAGCCAGCAAACATGCTTAAATGAAACCTTCTGATGCAATACTTTCTTTAAAAAATACAATTAGGCCTTTGTATTTTTTTTTTTTTTTAACAAAACCTCATGTTTTACAACATCACTGGCTCTGTAATAAAATCTATTTAAAACAGAGAGGCATGGTCAGCTTTATTGAGTTAGAATTTCTGAGAGAACATTATAATTTCCTCAAGTCTATGAATAGTTGAAGCAAATTAAATAAAGCCAGTTTTATAACTATTTTTATACATTCCTGTAGGATGGCAATTGTCTCATGTTTTTTCCCCCCTCAAAAGTCTAATATGTTACCTTTTAAATCTGGAAAAATAAAAACAGAAAAAGGATAAAGTAAGCTTATTTAAAAAACAAAAAAAGCAAAAAACAAAAACCAACCTATTTGGCCTGAATATAACCAGCTCACAGCCCCACCCCTTTTCCACAGAAGACCAGCACCCATGGTATTCAGAACCAAGGGCAAATGCTAAGGATGACTTGCCCCAGGCCTAATGCTGAGCTTAAAGGCAGGACTTTCTGATATATACACACATCCATTTGACCAAATGACTGGTTTTACTTGCCTTTCAAATAACCCCTAAATATTACTTTGGATGTAAAAGCAATCAATGTGTTTCTCTGGCCATTTCTGGATGCTTCCACACAAACAGACGTAATAAAAACAGCCACGTTGCTCCACGTGAATACCACTTATATATATATATTCTGCTTATGAGCAGGCCAAAAATTAAGCGCTCTAATAAAGAGGAGAAGAGATTTTCAAACACAATAATGGATTGTTTAATGAACGTGCGATAAATAACGTCCACAGATGTGGTCACTTGCAAATTAGTTTTGCATAACTTACTTTCTGTATTTCCCCCAGATGTTATCTGTTACATGGAAATTACCTGAAGCTGGCTATATTGTTCTTTGTGTGTGCATTACATTGGTGTTATTTAAGATGCTTTGTAATCTGTGCTTGACTTGTGCTACGGTATTTACGGAATATCAAATGAATGGCTTTCTGGTATAATTTAGCACTCATCAGTACAAAACCTCACCATCAAATACTCTGTGTGTGTGTGTGTGTGTGTGTGTGTGTGTGTGTGTGTGTGTTTTAATGTAAGTCCTTTACTTATGAGCCAAATCAAATCACTAGAAATCTTTTGAAATGTCCTGTTTTTAATATGAACTGAATATCTACCATGGGAATAAATGCTAGGAATTTTGACCTCTACTGGGGGTCATTTTGACTCTGAAAATATGCTTATAAGAAATCAGACTCCATCTTCAGATCTTAGTGTGTCTGAGCAGTCCTGTAAAGATGTCACATGGTTCATGTTGTGGTGCCCCATTCTTTCTTCTAGATTTTCCGAACTAACAGTACCAACAGTATTGACTCCCAGCCACTGCGTCTCTTCGGAGAATGGTTAAACCACAAATGGTTTGTGGATTATGTTTGTGCCATTAACAACTCCTTAAGGTGGTAAGTTTGCAGTTATTAAAATCTGTTATTAGATCCTCTGCGATGTTAAAGTATCTACCGAGATTATAACTTTCCACTCTTTTGAGTGGTTGAGAAGCAAGAGAAAAGAAAATCTAGTCAGTTCTGTTGTGAGCCAAAGACAAAAAGTGGGCTTGCTTTGAAAAGACATTTGTTTGGAATTGTTGGGGGATGACTTCATATGTAAATCAGAACTTACTAAAATATGTCAGAAGTTTCAAAAAGCGAACTTGATTGCCAACTTTCCCCACTATTAACTGAAGGGAAAAGGCACTCACAAAAAAATTCCTGTAAAGTTTTAACTGTTCATCTCCTACCCAGTCCCTGGCCCCCCCTTCCCCAACGGAAAGGCATGACTCATTTGCAAGTCTAATGAAGACGTGCTCATGTGCTTCTGGACAAATGTTAACAACAACACATGGAGCCTGGTTACCCACAATATACTGTAACTAAAATCCTGGCCTGTGAATGGCACCTGCAAGGTCACAAGGAGGCCATAAGCTTAAAATGAAAAGAGAAAAGTCACAAGCTGGGATGGTCAGAGAAAGTAAGCAATCCACTTCTGGAATCGTTTTCTCTTTGTGTTCCGGCTGTTACAGACTAGTCCTATGCCCATTGCTACAGATATCGCTTTTGTTGGAAGTGCCTTGCACCCTGGCCCCCCCGCCCCCCGCCCAATCGTCTTCTTCCTCCTCTTCCTCCCTTGGGTTTTTGACTTGGAAATGCAGAAACAGCAGATTAATTTTTCTCTCCTATGCTTAATATGCAGTATTTACGTTTTGAAAAGGTTCAAAACGTTGCCAGGCTCCTGCAGGCTATGAGCTGACATCTAATAACAAGTGCTATTTTTACCCGCAGCACACTGGTAGCTTGAACATTTATAACTTAACAGAGCTTCGGGACCGGCAGACCCACACACACACGCTAATCACCTAAACAGAGACCTCGGTAACAGTGTACAACAAGCCGAGGCAGGAAATGAAGACGCCCCACTTCAGCTGAAGCCGCAGTGAAGAATTTAAATTGGCAAGCCCCAGAAAACCAATTTGCAACCTGGCTAGGGTACACCAGTTAACACCTTAGGCCCATTTTTATGAATATACTTCGACTCGGTCTTGTTTGTCTTAGGCTTGAAATTTTTTTTTTTTTTTTAAGTTGGACAATTAAATAAACTGATTCTAGAACCTTTTAAAGACCTCTGGGATTTGCACGGGTTCTTCTGTCCATGGGACCTGGGTGTGCCTCTCCTCTGGACTGCCAATGGTCAGGGCCTTGCTAATGACTCGAAAAAGACCTAACTTCTCTAGTGTAAATGAAATTTAGAGGCAAAAGATGTTTTGTTCTGGCTCTGGTGCAAACATCTCCTGAGGCATAGAACTGTTCGTCAGATGCCCAGATATTTTCTGAGGATGCAGTAATCTGGAAGATGGAAAGCTGAATTATAGACTCCGGGCCTGGCTCTGTTCCTAATTGTGCGATGCGAAGAAAATCCCTAGGCCTCAGTTTATTTATCTATAAAACAAGGGTAATGATAATTGCTACCTGGCTACTACATCGAATTGTTTCAAGCACAAATTAGATAATGCGGATAAAAATGCTGGGCGTTCTTCAAAGGGAGAGGTATTATTATACCTTATTATTATTTATAATGACTGTTATTATTCAAAGGATCATCTTGTTGGGGGGGATCACTGGAAGACAGGCTACAGCAGCCGTATTTGACAATATGGGTCCATGCTATCTGTTTTTGTTAAAGTTGCGTGGGCAAACTGGTCAGCTCAGTAGGATGTGCTACCACAGTGCTTCCATTGAGTGAAATGTCAAACACACCCAATGCCAGCTCATTGGATGAGCTCCCTGGGCCCAGTGACATTCTCTTTGGTATTATTAGGTATTTCACAACTGTGTCACGTTATCAGAAGGTTAAGCAGCTCATCCGCTTAGTAGAGAAAAGGGTATTTACTCTCTTCCTTGCCTGATTTATCAGTCTATCTTTTGTTTTTCTGTGTCAAATGTGGTTTGTGGTGGCCTAGATCTCACTTGTTCCCTTTGAGACATTTTTTTTTTTTTTTTAAATCAAAAGTAAAGAGTTTGGACATTACAAGGCAGGCTTGTGAGGTCTTGCTTGAGAAAATGAAGTCTCAGTGATCTTGAAAGCACTAAATTTGGATTTGTACTTTTAATTCTTACCCTGACTATCTGGCAACTTCCTCAGAGTGAGAGTCGAGAACTCAGTTATAAATAGCCGGGAAACACCGAATGCGTTTTCAGAATAAGTTTTCAGACCACCTGCAGTATGCTTGTTTGCCCAACCATGTTACACTCTATGATAAGCACTCAGAAACAATATGAAATATTAAAAAAAAAACCCTATAGGCATACATTCATATTTGTTGGCTTTCATTTAGGACAATATATTATTTTTTAGGGGTTTAGGATTGAACATTGAAGCACGTTAAATTATCTCTCTCTTTTTTTTTAAGGGTCTGACTCACCATCAGTCAGTGAGTCAGAAAGGTGAGGTAGGCTATTATCTTAGTAGAAAGACAGTTTTGAATTGTCAGATATAAACTCAGAATCTTGATTTTTGCCCTTTTGGCGTTGGCCCTGCTGAGGGCTTACGTACAAATGAAACTACTTCATGGTTTTCGAATTTTAGAATATTCTCCCCATTTTTTTTTTTAAACAGCTAACTACGTGTAATTTGCAGAAATTATTGGAGGCAGCAAATTACCATGGTTAGAAGAGAAACAACAATGAAGATATTAAAGCATTCTCTTCTTTTTCGGGGGTGGGGGTGGTGCTGATCAGGGCTGCTTTCTGTTATTTTGACAGTTTAAAAATCGCCGAGTGAGAGGAGGCTGAGTCTATTCGGATGAAGCCATCACATAATTCCCAAAGAGTTCTGAGTGAACTCCACTTCGGTTCTAGAGTAGTCAGAAAAATTGGGAAGGGGGAAAAAAAATAAACCCTTCTTAAAACCACAGTGAAATGAATTTCATTTAGAAATCTAACATTTGGGAGGCTCAACATTTAGGGTGTTTATAAAGTGCCATGAAACTTAGAGAGGTCAATGCTGTTATTGTTCCTGACTTTGAAGACCCGAGACATCTATTTTAAGCAATCTGACATTAAAAAAAAATGTGCTGACAAATATAGATTTGAAAAACAACACAGGAAGTTGTAAATCAGCCGGTAACCCTTTGCATCCAAGGAAGCAAGAGACCATGAAAATGTAGCCATTTGCTTTAGTCAACCTCAGCCTTCATTTTTTTTTTTTAACTAAAGAAAGTTTGCCAAAGGCATGATGTTTACATTTTGGATTTTTTTTTTCCTTGTTCATAGTTCGTGTGCTTCCCTCGTCTCCAATAGGCTCATAAATTATTGCTAGAAAACATGTTGTCATAGCTATAAATATTTCCCTCTCTGGTTAGCTCTGCTTGGTCTCCCTGTTCCTCATTTTAATCTCTGCTGGCTGATTCTTTAATTCTATTAAGTGCTGTCTTCTGGCAGGGAAAGGGTTTCCCGTGTAGAACACATCGCTTCGGATCACTTTCTGGAGCTTGTTACTGTAACTCAGGCTTGCTGAGGAGGAGCCTGGGCCCGTCATTTCCCTGTTCAGCCTTTTATTTTATATAGAGGGTTTGTATGCATGGCAAGCATCTGGGGAAATCATGAGTTTCCTTGCAAATAACAGACTGGAAGGAACCCTAAGGTTCTGGAGTGTTGCTGTTGTTGTTGTTGTTGTTGTTGTTGTTGTTTTAATCAAGCAAGAAATCTTAGAAATTAAATAGAAGCCAGGCTGTCTGTTTATACACACAAAGTTCGCAAAAAAAAAAAAAAAAAAAAAAAAAAGACCTTATGCCTATTTTTAGCAAATTATGACAGTTGAGTCTTAAATATATGTCTGAAATATTTAGGTGATATCTTGATTCTAGGTGGAAGGTTCTAGAAATCTTCCTCCACCATCCCTCCCCAAACCCCCCTTACTCCACCCTGCCCTGCCCTATGTATATTGGAATCCTCCGTGGCTCTTCCTGCTCCCCTTGAGAACAGTTTCTTTGTGATGTCCTTAGGCCATCTCTGTTCTAGCTACCGAAATTACATTCCACGTTGCTGGATTTCCAGCGACCTTTGCTCTGTTTACACAAGACAGAAGTTGCCTGGACCCAGTGTTTTCCTGCAGTGATGTAGGATCCTCAACTCTACATTCTTCTGTGCTAACTGGAGTTTTACTGAACAGGCCTGGGCTTGTCCACTTACACTGTTTTGTTGTCTTCTCAAGCTCCCTTCTCCTTCCATCTTCTCTCCCTGACTGATATCAACAGCTTCCCGCCAGCTGGACCCAAAGCTCACTGGAGACAGGTCCAGGATGTCTGCTGATGGGACCGCCATACCTTTCCCCCTTGCTTTTTGTGACCTTGCTCATTTGCATCTTTGAGGTCCAAGCTCTTGCCTTCAGACCTTGGGCTGCAGCTGTAATGAGTTACCAGCCTTTTCCAACTCCTTTCCAGCCTACAAGGTGCCTGAAACACAGTGGGTGCTCCATACGTATTTACTAGATAGAAGTTTGACCTCTATGTGTGACACACACACACACACACACACACACACACACACACACACACATGCCCACCACCACCACCAAAACA
The DNA here is from genome assembly GCF_903995435.1 of Acomys russatus. Lineage (NCBI taxonomy): Eukaryota > Metazoa > Chordata > Mammalia > Rodentia > Muridae > Acomys > Acomys russatus. Next base: position 45,620,098 of record NC_067147.1, read on the forward strand.
TTAAAGAACAGAAAGATCAAAGGAACAAAAAAAAATTAAAGAAAGGAAATGGAGGGATGGGTCTTGTTCACGTCCATCTTCCCAGAGTGTGCCCTCTGAGGACGGCCTTTTCTCTGCATCATTATTCTAGCTGGCCCTCTGGACCCACCCGTTCATTACAATGACGTTGTCCTCCTTCTCTAGGGTGGCGCTTGTCACAATGGCCTGGAGTTGCAGCTGTGTGTGAGCCATGTTGTCCTGTTCTATGGAAGTAACCAGAAAGCGAGGGAGCGTGGCTTGCTTCTCTCAGTGACCCCCCCTAGGTCAGGGGCATGCCGTGAGTTGTAGGCATTCTTTTAAAACACGTCAGGGTGGTCTAACTTCTGTTTGACGGTGGTCTGTTTTGTTTGAGAAGCAAATTTTGGAGTGATGAAGGTGTGGTGAGAAGTGGTCCCATGTGGAAGCTTATCACTGGTTTGCTGCTATTGAAGGATGTTGTTGATTGACAATTAAGCTCGCATGAATTGACCAGTGGTGGTGTTTTTGCTTGTTGCGTGTGGTGCATGGGTGTTTGCATGTGAGTGGACACAGAGGTGTGTGTGTGTGTGTGTGTGTGTGTGTGTGTGTGTTAGTGTGCTTTCAAATTCTGAAGAGCCATCATACCTTCATCTAGAGCTCAGCAGCTTCAGAACCTGTCTACAAGGCAGTAGAGATGTGCTCCAGGACCACGGCTCCCAGGTTTTGTACTGCTTTTCCATTTTGCACCCCTGCCACACCCCACTCCTAGTGCCCTGTGAAATGTACGGGGTGGAGCTGTGGAATGGGTGAGCCCCCAGTAGAGTGCCACCTACCATTTGAAAAAAAGAAAGAAAGAGGGAGAGAGGGAGGGAGGGAGGGAGGGAGAGAGGCAGGGACAAAGGGAGAGAGGAAGGAAGGAAGAATTCTAAGGAGGTAAAGCATTCATTTATGAGACCCAAGCTAGGGCTGGCTTACAAGCACATCGTAAGCACGCTCTGAAAGGCGAGGATTTAGTGACATCATTATTTTTGAAACCCCCCCCCCCCGCAAAAAAAAACAAAAACAAAACAGAAAAACCAAAAAGCCCCACTAAACCCCAGAGATGTTAAATGACTGAGCCAAGGTGGAAAATGGTGAATTCTAGTCATAAGTTGAATCTACATTGACAGTAAACCTGGTGTTATCTGATCCTTGGGGTTGGGGGAGGGGCATAATTCTAGGACTACACTAGTTCTTGATCAGATAAAATATCTGTCTGTAGTTTATGGGTGAGGAAATGGCAGGTCAGAAGAATAAAAGGACACACACACACACACACACAGAGGATCTGAAAAGGAATGTTCTCAAGTAAATTCAGAAAGACAACTTGTCCCCGGACCAAGCCCTGAGCCTAAGGCATGAGGGCTTAAACTTTCTCTAATATGGCACTAGGTGAAAAGCACTGGGGTTACTCCAAAGCCCAAGAACAGGACTAATCTGTGGTGTAATTGAAAAAATGGCGTCAGTGGTGATGGAGCGAGCGGCACGCTTTGCTCAACCAGTCATTTGTCCTATGGGTTGTAATTGTAATTATTGTTTTTAACCGGGATCAGTTTTCTCTAGGAATAAGGATGTGGAAAACCATTCAATAACCTAGACAGAGTAAAAACGTTTTTTAGGAGTCGTTATGGTTGTGTGAGCCGACCTCTCACACCCTGCGTTCTAATACACTTGAATCTATTTCCATATTTTTAATTAACACTTAGTTAAAAGAAAAAAAAAAACTTCCTGGAGGCCATTTAAATCAAAATGTTGATGGTAGGGGGAGCAAATTTACTTTATCAGAAAATTGACTAAGGGCTACGTTGGCGGCTTTTTATTATTTTTTATATATTAATGATTAAAATTAAATATGGCCCAATGACTTGGGATGGAAGACAGTGGGTGAAATAACTTTTTCATGGTTGATATGATTTTCAAGTCTAAGCTGGGTGAATGAAGTATTAGTTCCATTTTGGGTAAGTTTTTGGTCCACCTGGCCCCTAATTCTAGAGCTGATTCATGTCTCTTGTGGAAGGAGTCCAAGGGTAGGACTAAGATGTTCTCCCAGCTGAGACCTCTGGGGCATCATTGCATTGTCTCAGCTGTACCATGGGGACTGTGGTATTGATTCTGCCCTGTGGATTTCAGACTGCCTTTTTCACTGTTCCAGTCATTCCTTTCTCTGAGTGGGAAATAGAGAAGTTTGTAACACTCCGCAGACTGTATGGAACAATCCAGCACCATAGACTGTGTCATCTGCTGTGTTGACATAGAGTCCCCGTCACGAGCCACAGCAGCTGGGAGAAGGCCTGCTATTCCCTGACTCCAGGACCAGGGCAGCCAGTAAGATGGAGATGCAATAGCTGTCCAGCCCATGGCTTTTAAGTGAGGTTCAGGTCAGTGTGTAGAAAGTACCTGTAGTATGTCTGGTGTATAGGACAATTTAAAAGTATGCATTCATTTGTGTGTGCACGTGTGCACATGAGTATGTGTGTGTGGCTAGCAAGTGGTTGGTAGTGGGACAGTAACTGTATTTATACAATATTAAGAACACATTGTGTGAGCTCATATGGTCGATAAGTCTCCATCGCACAACATCATCCCTGATAGAGATGAAAGATGAGAGTTTTAAGATTCAGTCCCAGTGGTCGTCTCTGACTCTGTTGCCTGCCTTTGGATCCCTTTCCCCTAGCTATGCTGCCTTGTCTAACCTCAATAGGAGAAGATGTGCCTAGTCCTCCCACAACTTGATATGCCAAGGTGTGTTGCTATCCGCAGGAGGCCTCCCTTTTCTGAGAAGAAAGGGAGGGGGGAGGGGGAGAGGAAGGGTGAGAGGGAGGGAGTGAGAGGCCAGGAAAGAAGGGGAGCTTCCATTAGGATGTAAACCAAATTAATTAATGAATGAATGAAAAAAAGAAAGATTTCCCCCTCCTGAACTCTATCCACATCCTGGACTCAGGCTGCTTCTTATTGGAAAATTCAGGGTTGCTCACTCATTTTTAAAATTTCTTCTTGTGACTACAGGAGCCTGCTCTCCCGGTGTGGGACTTACAGGTCTGGAAGACCCTAGAAAGTCTTTCTGGTTTTTCACTCTGTGTGAACATTATGGCCGTGGAATCTGGTCCATGTCAGTTCACTCCATTCAAGGAACTTGCTGGTACTTATAAACCAACTCTGTGCGTTTGGACACTTACATTTATGTAAGAACACCAGTAAACAGCATATCTTGTAATAGGCTGCTTCCACACATTGCCCTATCGATCTGGAAAAAAAAAGCTAACATTGCTGCGGTAACCAAAACTGAGGAAGGACAAAGCAACTGTTTCAAGATTCCCCTGCCAGAAATAAGAAACCGGGACGAAAAGCCATTCAAATAATAAAGGTGCATTGTGAAACTGAGCTATCTCATTAATTGGGTTAATCTAATTATACAGTCTGCAATTAAGCCTTAACATATCTCTGATTGTGAGTCTTGCTGTAAACACCAGCCATCTGATCAGCATCACCGCAGGGGGAGGAGAGAGGGAAAGGCTTTACTTCTAAAGGAGATGGTATTTAAGGTGTATTTTGGGGAGCAGGGAGCCTATCAAAATGTTATGAAAAGACAAACTCCATTTCTTTAGCTCCTGTGTGTAGCACACGTCTTTGTTCTCATTGGGCTGGACGGTGTGATGTGTAAACATGGGTTTCTGGGAAGATAATAGTCTACATCTCTAAGTCACTCTTCTGTACAGTCTATTTTGTAGTAATTGGCTCATCTATTTGCCTATTGGCGAACAATTTTCCTTTGGTCTCAGACACGAAAGTGTAACATTGTAACTGATTCACTCTTTTAGCGGAGCCAATTTTTTTTTTCCTATCGCTACGTAAGACGCTTTATTATTTTAACGAGAATTTTCTAAGGTGTCTGCAGGCTTGCCTCTGAACTTCACCATTCCCTCAGCATCTGTCAGATTTAATCACCTCTAGAGGTACCTTACACGGATTACCTTCTCTGAAGTGCCATCTCGCGAGCTTATGTGTGAGATCACAGAGCGGAGCTGGCTGCACCAACAACTGCCGCGATAATTTATTGTAAATTATGGTTTTTTTTTTTTTTGTTGCTGTTGTTGCTTGATAGAGAGGTAAGGCATGAGGAGTGTTTCTATTTAGATTCATTTTCTATATTATTTCAACATAAATACAGAATAGCTCCACAGGGGGGAAAAGAGTGAGAATGCAGACTAACCCTTAAATAGGTTCTAGTGACAGGAACATTTCTTCTCCAAGCTGTGGGCAGCAGGAGTGGCACACTGTTCTAGGTGCCGCATTGCACAGCACAGTTAATACAAAACCTTGGTGCTTTGCGTGCTGTGTGGAAGCTTCTGGTTGCTGGAGGCCAAGTCTGATTTAGAGGCCATGAATGGGAAATAATTGCATAGCAACCTGATCTACAACGAAGCTTTACTTCACGGGGCCGACAATGTAAACTTGTAATCTACGGGCCCAGAACCAGTCCTGAGAAATTGCAAATGTTCCCTGCATAGAAGGCGTGTCCCATTCACAGACAGTCTGGGAACTCAAGTCCAGGTGACTTGGTTTTAACCGAGTTGCTTCTACAAGGAATGTAAAACGCGTGTGTCATATGATTAAAATCCAGAAGTAGGTGAATCGCATTAAGCTATTGCCTTTAAGTCAGTGAAGAGAGTGGAAATTGAGCCCTATGGAGCTCTACTGGTCTCAGTGCTCCAGCAAGACAGCCCTCTTAAATAAGCAAGGCTTTATTATTATATTTGCTGTCATAATTCTTAAACGAGACTGAAGTGTAGGGCTGACATAAGTGAAGGGCTAATGTTGCTGGCGTGAGCTGTGGAGTACAGGCCTGGACTCTGTACGCTCTCCATGTAGCATTGCCGGGGTATAGTAACCTGGTTTTATTTTGACACGCCCATGGTATGGTGCTTGGGCGGTCTTTAAGACATTCATTAATGGACAATGCCCACTGCTCCCCCGTTTTTATTTTTAAGATTTATTTTATTTATGTTTGCATATGTGTGTGTGTCTCTGTGTATGTGTGCACATGTGAGTGCAGTGCCCAAAGAGGACAGAAGGGGGTGGGTCAGATCCCTTGGAGGTAGAGTTACAGGGATTTATGAGTTGTGCACGTGGGTTCTAAGACCCAAATTCCATTCCTTAGGATTGAGTAGCAAACAAGCACTCTAACCACTGAGCCATCTCACCAGCGCCTGTTGCATCCCTTCAAAAACTATTTCCTGCTTCTGCTTTATTTTATTTGTTTATTTTTTTGGTGTGGTGGTGTGTGTGTGTGTATGTGCTTGTATGTGCATGTGCATGCATGTGCACATGTATGTTAATGTCAAATTGAAACTATGCTAGGCCCCCTGTGACTCTGCTAGTAATTTCTCCACTACACACAGTACTATACACAGTAATATTTAGACATGATCTAGGCATCTGTCATGTATTAGATATGATATAAGCAAGATTTGTCCTCACAGGGGGTACGGTGTAGAGATCTAGAGATATTGTTAGAAGGCTAGAGAAACAAACATGTGTACAATCAATTATAACACAAATATAATCAAAATGGCTACCGTTAAGGGCCACTGGGTTATTCCACCCTTTATGTAAGTGACAGTGGAGTAATGTGCCAGTCAGAGATAGCCACAGAGGAGAACAGGAAGGGAAAGCCATTGTGGGGTCTGGGGGACGCCTTTGTCAGGCAGCTTTTTATCACAATCTGACCTGAAGCCAAAGAAATGAATAGCAACAAACCACTTAGAAAATAAAAATGTGTCAAAACCAGATTTGTCTCTTAGGGAATTTGTGTATAACTATTAATTTCTGGTACGTATTTCTTTGATTATAGAGAACAGGAGAAATATTGTGTTGGCTAATAGTTATTTTTTACTTAAAATGCTTATACTTAGCAGAATTGGTGATAGATTATGGAAAACACATTTGACAGCTAAATATACACAAACAAAACAAAAAACACAAATCCAGATCCTGGTAACTATTGACACTTAAATAGATAGTCCTTTTCCTCAACAGCTGTCCACAGTAAATGGCTGACTCTTTAGATGCAGGGTCAGCACCTAAATGTTGTTACACTGCCAAAGGACTACGTATTCATCCCAGAAAAGAGTCTCAAATAGAAAATCTTCCTAAAATGTAAGTTTACAGAATGAAGGTGAGCATTTAGGATGAAAATTAATGCTGCCTCACTTCCTGGTCAAAGTATTTTTCATGTGTTTTGTTTTGTTTTTGAGATATTGATCTCATTTACTTCCTGAGACTCATTCTTTATGTGTAAGATTTCTGTTTTTGTTTGTTTGTCTGCTTGCTTGCTTTGCTTTTTTTTTTTTTTTTTTTTTTTTTTTTTCAGATGATCTCCAAGGTCATCAAGGGATGCTATGGAGGTGTGAGAAAGCAGGTGATGGTGTCTCCTTTTGAAGACAGTGGCTCTGGCTCTTTAGCACCTCCTACTGTGCAAAAGGCTGATTTGCCGGTGTAGCACATGTCCACCATCTACAGTAAGATTAATTGTTTCATCTTGAACTAAAAATGTTCTGAGAAACAACACCTGTCTCAGACCAGGTTTTGTTTATAAAATACTTGATCAAATAAATTGTTTCTGAATTGCTTGATGATGTTGATAAGGCAGCGCCCTATTTCTCAGGCTTGATTGGACACCATGGACATGATATGGCAGCAATAGTTTTTAAAGGCTGGAAAATAGAAGATGTTTAATGTGCACTCTTAAGGGCCTTAACTTGAGATATTATTTTTATTGCATTCTCAAAATGTGACTGTCAATGACATAAATACAAAATATAATTTTTTTCATATTTCCTGATATGGTGTTAAAATGTGAACATTTATTTCAATTCAAGACTTCAAATATTAACATTCCCCTTTCCCATCTCTGTAGGTCCCATGGGACTTCAAAGGTTGTGTCCAACTTGAAGCATTTTCTTAAGGCTTTCTTAAATATATTCTCCTTTTACAGAAAAAAAAAGGAGCTCCATATTTTTCAAACGTATTTATGGCTAGCGTATCAGCATATACCTATAATGCTAGCGCCAAGGAGTCTGAGACAAGAGGATTGTAAGCCTAAGGCGACCTTCAGCTACGTAACAAGGACCTCTCTCAAACAAAGCTTCTCATTCATTTTGTCATTTTCCAGATGTTTTTACTGACCACGCCACCCAGGTCTGGGACTCAGCAATGGACAATACAGTTTCTCTTTCTTTTCCTTCCTTCCTTCCTTCTTTCCTTCCTTTCTTTCCTTCTTTCTTTCTTTCTTTCTTTCTCAAGATCTCTTTATTTTTACTTATTTTTAATTTTTTAAAATTTTATTTTATTAATTTATTCATGTTACATCTCAATGGTTATCCCCTCCCTTGTATCCTCCCATTCCTAGAGGGATTCTAGATGAGTCCCTCTATTGGGACTCTAGATGAAAGATTTCTTTATTATGTAGACACGTTTCTCCTGCATGCACACCTGCAGGCCAGAAGAGGGCACCAGATTTCATTATAGATGGTTGTGAGCCACCATGTGGTTTCAGGACCTTTGGAAGAGCAGCCAGTGCTCTTAACCTCTGAGCCATCCCTCCGGCCCCAATTCTTACTTTCAAAGAGGTCACAGGTCAGTGTGTGGGTATTCAGCGAGGTTAAGGGTGACAAGAGAGAAAAATTTACTCAGAGCATGAAGACTATCCTAGAAACGCAGCTATTTGTTGGCAGAGGAGAGCAGAAAGCCAAGGGTTCAAGGAGGATGGGTGAGCGGAGGATGCCCAAGTTGAGTTAGGGTGAGGAAGAGTGCGAATACAGGGTTGGATAGGGTGAAAGACAGCAGACCAACAGGGGAGGTAACAACACACATTGAGGAATAGACACAGAAGAAGAACATTCCAGGGCACAGGACTTACACAGAGTTTGCAGAGAGATGAAGCCATCAGGCCTGGGTCCAGGCCAAGCTCTGACATCTAATAGTCACATGACCTTTGGGAAAACTCGTTTGATTGCCCATAAGCCTTAGGTTTTTCACCTCTTACACATAGGTAAGTGGTCTTCTGGTCATGTAATCAGCAGAGGCAATTTTCTTGGAACTACATCAAAAATTCCAAGATTGGAACAATGAAAAAAAAATGCTGTAAGAGTTTAACAACGACAAAGGAATGTAGTCTAGTCAAGGCCTGCTAACATTTAAAAACACGAAAATGTAAATGTCTTAAATGCTTCAAATGTGACTTACCACCGTGCCTACAAGTTAGTGTGTGTTTCTCTTTTGTTATGACTACAATGAAAAGATAGAGGAAAAAAAAAAAAAAAGACCCAGAAGAAAAATAAATCAAGGGGCCTATTTTCCATATGTTTGAATAATATCCAGCAATTTTTAGAAATGAATTTAGCAAAAGTTCGAACAATGCATTTCCCTCATCATTTGCTGAGAGGAAGCCTCTTGATTAATGTAATTAAAGGGTTGCTTGTAACTCAAGACTCAATTAAGAAAATAAATTTGGCCTTATTACTTTACTTCCAACTGGTGGTTTTCCTAGTGTGATTTTTGAGCTAAAATCTGTGGCTGCTTTGTTCATGACACATGAATTGTTTTAGCATATCCTTTCCCCTGCTGTGCATATGATTAAGAAAGCAGAGGTTAAATAGTGCACTAAAGAACTGGGTAAATTCATTCTATTTTTGCCCACAGTGCCTGTTAGTCCTCCCCCTCTCCCCTTAGGACTGCAAGAATGAAGAAACCCATTATCTTGTCCTGAAATTATTTAAGATATGTTCTTATGCTCACAATGTGGCTTCTCTCGCTTCCCATTTTCCAGTACACTGATTTTGTGCTATCCGTGCTGAAGGTCTTATATGTACCAGACAGGCAACTAAACGCAAGTGCATCCTAACCTTTATTAAGCGTGTCTGTGTGTGTGTGTGTGATGGACACCGTGATAAAAATTTCACATGCATTATTTTATTTTTTATCTTATGATAATCCTAGGCATGTGTTCATTTTCATCTCTGGGTGAGGAGCAAGAAGCTCTGAGAAGCTACGTTGCTAATTGCAAGGCTCCCAGATAACAAGGGACAGAACCAAGGTGCTAATTCTGGTGTCTTTATCCTCAATCTGGGCTCTTATCCATGTTAATATTTTTTGTCGTTAAAGAGCTTTGATCTCTTCAGACAGTAGAGCAGCTCGTATACAGTCGACACAGTGCATGGGTTTAATTTCAACTGTAAATAAATCCAGGGTTCATTCAATAAATTCGAAGCAGTCAGTCTTGCCTTCACTGTGCTTGTAGTCTAATGCTGTGGGGACTCTAGTGTCTCACAGGCAAGCACTGTGGGGGGTGAGGCGAGGCAGAGGGGAAAACACGACACACTTGACAAGCTGCAAACAAAGCAACCCACTTTGCTTTGCTTCCCAATAAGCATGTGCAGCCCATCGCTCTAGGTCGTAGCGTTGACAGCCATGCAGCTGTCAAACTAAGCCCTGAGAAGTTTCTTTGATCCTCTTCACTTTTCCACCAATTGATCCATAGGTCCTTCTAGAGCCACTTTGGACTACTATATCTAAAATAACTTCTTTCAACCTTTTGGGCCTCCATTTTGTTCCAAGATACTGAAATCACAGCCGTCACCAAGGTAACATTTGCTCTTCCTCTTTTCCTCAGGCGGCCATGGACAAGAACACCCAAAGCAGACTGTGCAAGGGTCACAACAAGGTTGTCATCAAAATCTACACAAAGATGAATGGTGTGTGTGTGTGTGTGTGTGTGTGTGTGTGCGCTGTGTGTGTGTCTGTGCTTGTGGGCTCATGTTTATTTCAGCCCACAGCTGTGGAACGTTCTAGTCCATGACTGACCAGTGGCACCATGGCTTCAGGCCTGTAATAAAGTGAGTTGGCACATCACAGTGGAGGAGAGTTATTCGCCTCTTGGCCAGGAAGCAAAGATAGGAAGACAAAGGAACCAGGCCCACAGGGACCCCTTCTCAAGGGTGTGCCTCTGCTGACTGAAGGCTCTCCCACAAGATCCCCACCTGCTGAAGCAACCCCTACCTGACCCTTCTTCCTGAAGGCTTTGTCACATCCCAGGAGCAGCATTCCAGGGACCAAGACTTTGGCACTTACACCCTCAGGGGACCCTGATTTCAAGCCACACTATGTAGATTTTCCAAATGTGAGCACACAGAATAACAAAATAACAGAAAGCTAACAAATCTTAAAAATGCAAAACTACCAATTAAATTAAACATGTCGATGACTCTATCCATATCTAATACTGCATTTTTGTAGTTTTTTTAGCTTCAGACTCTGACCAGCTCTCCAGACACAGCAATACTGCAATGTTTTCCATAGACAAAATATTCAATTGTTCCTCTATCCTGGTTAGTAGAAATGCTTTTAATCACGGATAGTTTAGGGCCATTTCAGCCTCAGAAGTTCTCATTGGTAATAACCAGTGCATTTTAGGATTGACGCAAACTATCAGCAGACATTAGCAAGTTTCCTTCAGATGTGGGCCACAGATTTAAGGTTCTGATCAGTTTCTTTTATGTAAGGGACAATTTGAGATGTTCTTTATTCTTGAGTGAATGACAGCCATTATCCAATTTTGTGCTGATGCCCTCACTGGGGAGGCACGTCACGCATGTCAACTGATCTTAGTAGATGCTAGGATTCTTTTCACTAAAATGTAAGAAATTTAAATGGCTTCTCCAGCGCTGCCACGTGAGTCCCTCTTCTCCCTTACTGATGTTAAACACTCTAGAAGGCTGCCCACTGGTCCTAAGCATGTTTTACTGTTTTTTTCCCCCATGATCTGAATTTGGGGGAAATCACACATTAGGGTTTTTTTTTTGTTAGAAGAACTTTGTTATGATTTTTAATACTCTTGCTTCATCTCTCATGATTGTATGATTTTTTTTTTCTCCACTGTTTTTTTTTTTTTTTTTTTTCAGTAAACCAATTTTCAGATGACAAAAGATGTCTTGCATGGAGATCCAAGTCAGGAGGTAATCATTTCTCACTTGTTGAACTAAAACATTCCAAAAGTCTGTCCAAATTACAGTTAAAATGGTATACTCAAAATGTATTGAATCAAATGTTTGCATTTCATTTGCACTTTGGTTTTTATTCCAAGTCTTCAAAAATATATTTTAGAGCTCTTAAAATGTCATTTAAACTCATAGTAAGACTTGACTGGCTTTTCACACAGCTGATGCTTAGAAGAATTTTCCACACGCCAGCTTCTAGTTTCATGCATCTTGGAGCTAGTTTCTCCTCCACTGTTCATGCATGTCCAGAGCCTGGCCACAAAAGTATACGTTCACACTGCAATGTGATCTCGGACCTGGTGCCACCTTTGTACAACGATGTCACAGTGGATGGGGGGAGAATCCTGTACAAAGATGGCTGCAGAAAGTTTACTGTACAAGTCCTCTGCCTCACGGTGAATCAACAGCCTTTCCACTATGCTTCTCTGGCCTTGGATCACTAATTGTCTGTAGGACTCAGCGCTTACAATGCTGCACTCTCCATACACTGATCTTAATGTAGTTAACACTAAACTCTTTCCATCGCAGCTTCTCTCAGCATTATAAAAAAAAGTGATTTTTACTAATTACGTTGATGGCATAATCACTCTTTTAGGTAATTACTTGTTTGACCTCCCTCTTCCTCAGAACTGGGCCGGCTTTGATTCATCTTGAAGTCCTAGATCACGGATCCCCACCTTCTTAATGCTATGGCCCTTTAATACAGTTCCTCATGTTGTGGTGACCCCCCCCCCCCCCCGCAACCATAAAATTATTTCCTTCGCTACTTCATGACTGTAATTTTCCTAGCTGGTATTTCTGATGGTCCTGGGTGACCTCTGTGAAAGGTGACCCACAGGTTTGGGAACCACCGCCCTAGTGGTCATTAAATTTGGCATCAAAGTTTCTTTACAGTAGAACAGTTGTCTCTACCTTCCCATCCTTGCAGCCAAACCCTAGCCATGTTTTGTAAATTCCCCCCTTTCTTATCTGGCGGATTAGTCTCTCTGTCCCTAATGGCTTCTACTTCAAAATGTTGTGTGCATCAGAGCCAAGTTACTTCCCTCAAAATTCCACTCTTATGACAGTCTCACACTCCAAATCTACAAGCTAAACTGCTGTCAGCAGTGCTCTTACCACAGACAGAATGTTAACCTGAGTTCCCTTCTCCTCCTACGAACTAAGGCTACTTTTATACTTACCCAATGGATGGATTTGGATGAGTTGGCCTGGTAAGCCAGTTGTGATTTAATGGCAGTGTTGAGTGTGGGATGTTTTCTAAACAGACAGTGTATGTTTTCAAGGGGGATGGATGATTTCATCCTCAAGCAAGATTTGCAAAACCAAAGGTAGCCACTGCTTACCACGGATTAACTTCCCGGTGCGTACATACTAGCCTTCAAAGAATTCAGAATTGTTATTGATTTCTGTAGGACTCTGCTTCTTCTGTAACCTCTGCTGAAAGAGATTGCTAGAGTAACTGTGGTGACTCATAAAGCGTTAAGAGTAGATGTGCTGGAGGCTGCTTTGATGACTGAGAAGAACAAAAAGACAGAACAGAAACGAACGCCATTTATAATTAGCAATAGCCATTTGCATATAAACAGCAAATGTTGCCAGATTCAAATTTGATCTTATTAAGAGAGTGAGGACATAAATGTGCAACCAAAGAACAGAGGTCTTGTGGTATCTATAAGTGTGTGTGTGTGTGTGTGTGTGTATGTGTGTGTATGTGTTTGTGTGTGTGTGTGTGTGTATGTGTTTGTGTGTGTGTTTGTGTGTGTTTGTGTGTGTATGTGTTTGTGTATGTGTGTGTGTGTTTGTGTGTGTGTGTATGTGTTTGTGTATGTGTTTGTGTGTGTGCATGAGTGTGCGTGCACACGCTACATATGATACAGTTTTCCTTTCCCATACCCGTGAAATTAAACTGCCTCCATGTAGTAGTGTCTAAATTGCAATTGTCTTTATTGTTTTATAGACCAGCGTTTATTATCTCTGTAGTCAGGCTGATTGCCTACAATTGAAAATGATTTGGATTTAAATTAATAGAGTTTTACTGTACATGATTTGTAAGAAGGCTTAAACTACTACATAATTTATTTTCCAATGCAGTTAAAATATAATATAGCATTTATTAAAATAATTTTCTGCTAGGGTAATACAAAAACTTATCCGGTTTTGGCGTAGTAGGGATTGCTGGAGATGAGAGGCAGGGCTTAATGAATGTTAGGTAGGCTCTCTGCTACTGAGCTATACCCAAAATTTCAGGAAAAAAAATATTCTGAGGGAGAAGAAAATACAACTGATGCTTTGATTCTGAGCCTCTAATCAAAATTTTAGAATAATAAAATATGAAAAGCTGTGGAGACAGGAGAAGTGGCTTGGAAGGTAAGAGTGCTTACTGTGCAGTCATGAGGATCTGGGTTCGCATTCTAGCAACTGCATGAATGCCAGGAAAGGCCTCATGTGTCTGTCACCACAACAGTGTGGGTGCTGAGACAGGGGAGTTCAGGGGTTTGCTAGAGACCCTGTCTCAAGGGTATAAAGCTGAGCATGATAGACCGAAGCACATGGTATCCTCCTCGCCCTCTATAAATGCACAGGACATCATCTGTGTACACATATGCATGTAGAACACACACACACACACACACACACACACACACACACACAGGGTAGGGAAGGGTCGCTGTGTTTGTTAATAGCATAGTGACTTTGGTGTATTTGGAAAGCATTTAATTCCTAAAGTGACAGAAAACTCTGACTTCCACGAGACTTTTAGGAACCAATATTTTATTTTGTCTTCACGTGAAAGCTCAGGAAGAAAACCATTCAAAGGCACCAATGTGGCTCAGCTTTGGGGGACCTAGTCTCTTTTGGGGTGCTCCTCTGCCTGCTTCTAGTTTAAAGACCAACCCAGCATGACTGCTCAGCTTTCAGGTATCTCTTTCACATTCTTGACAGAAAGATAGACAAGTAAAAATAAAACAAAACAAAAAAAAAACTTACCTCCCTTCCCTGCCCCCCCCTTTGCCCCCCCCCATCAATCTCTCCCTCCAAACAACAATAACAAACCATCCCAAAGCTTGCTGCAAAATCTGTTAGGTCATGTGGCCTCCGTTTCATCCTGCTAAGTGTCTTCCGTGAATAAGAAAGCAGGAAACGGATGCTGAGAGACAGTACCTAGACTGGACCACCAGATATTGTCCTCTGTGTCCCCAACTGTGAAGTAATAAACCATAGCTCTTATATTCCTATATCACCAGAGAAGGGGGTGGTAGGAAGACTTATTTTAGCCAATCATACCCAGCTACAGCAGATTGCAATTTAAATATAGTTAATTGGCTGTTTTTTTTTTTTCCTGTTTTGTCAGCCAGAAGCTAAAGGTGTTAAGCCACTGCCTACAGGAAGTGCTGTGACCCCTGTCAATACTTTTCTTTTTCATTGTGCTCCATGGGACTCAAGCCAGTGACCCGGTTTTGCAGACAGCACAGGGACCCCCTGGTAGGACATCGAACCACAAGACTTCCAGTGCCTTCAGGGAAAATAACTTCAGGAGTCAGGTCTGAGCCCAGGCTCCCCACGCCTTCTTTTTCTCTCTTTTGCTTTTCTGACTCTCTCATCCAGAGTAGGTTTTGTTCTAGATCACGTGACAGGAAAAGCAGAGAGAAGAAAAGTAATTTAGGGATAAACAAACTTTTCCCGAAGGGATGTCGGTGATGAAACAACATGGACATTTCCAGCTGAATCTTGTGCAGCGGAAAGAAGACCTTTGCTGTTTGAAGAGGGCAGTGGGATCTCAGAAGGCGGCTGTGGAGACTTAGTGCCATCAGAAAGGAGAGATTGCAACAACCTGAGGCTGGTTGGGCTGGCCGGAGACGTAGGCTCAGTATTTAAGGATCACAGTTACCCAGTTTTAGACAATTTCACTTTGGAGACATTGCCCAGACCAAATTGACAGAGGTTGCTTTATTATCTTGGGGTCTAGCCTGGGGTCTAGGACATCATCCCTCTGATGGTGACCTTTCCGGAGAGGGCACACACTGAAGTATGGGACGGTGTGAGGGTTGTGATGAATCCACTTGAGGAAACCTATTTTATCTTATTTACTTATTTACTTACTTATTTGTTTATTTATTATTTATTTATCACCCCTGTTGGCAAATACCATTTTTTTTCTAGAATTTTTATTTTTTTAAACCCAGAAGGCAAAAGATGCCCAGCACTAAAATTTCTTCACCTAATTTTTGTCATTATTTATTTATTTTAATTTTAATCATGTATGTTCAATATATACAGCCCTGGATTATACACGACATCTTCATACAAGTGTGTATTATGCATTGAACATAATTTATCTCAACCCCGTAGCTCCCTAATGTCTTTTTTCTGAGTTTTTTTTTTGGGGGGGGGTGGGCGGGGGGGGGAAGGGTAGGTCGGTAGGCTGAATTTCTCAATTAGGCTTCTAATCTAATATGGTCCTACTAATTAAGCCATTTTTGCTAAAGGAAGCTGCACTCCGCCACACGTTTTCTTATGCTATTTCTGTTTTGAGGATTTCTGTTTGTCCTACAGTTCTAGTGTGGATGCGCTTGCTCTTAATCTGTTGATCAGGGCTAAGGCTTCAGACGGAGCTGAGCTCACTTCTCAAGTTCTGAGCTCTGCAGTAACCTAATAGTCTGTAATTACCAACGTTTAGACTTTGAAAATCCAGTGTTTTCCCATTTCCATTTGCAGGAGACAGATTTAAAGAGATTTACATGAAGAGCAAAAAAAAAAAAAAAAAAAAATCCATTGTATTTTAAAGTCAAATGCTGCCTATTTTTTTCTTGTGTCCCCCTGAGCACTGTTAAGTCACCTCCTTTCCTTCTTAAAGAGAATTTCCATTAGGGTCTAGTGAGGTGGGTCTCACCTGTGGGTTGTGACCCCTTTGCGGGGGTCAAAATATTATTTCACAGATGTTTACATTACATAAATATTGCATTAATGTAAATATGTCCGAGATTTACATTACAAGTCATAACAGTAGTGAAATTACAGTTTTGAAGTAGCAACAAAAATAATTTTATGGTTAGGGCGTGCTACAACATGAGCAACTGTATTAAAAGGTCGCAGTGTTAGGAAGGGGGAGAACCACTGGGTCTGGCGGTTCTTAACACATGTTGGGGAGAGAAGCAGGCTTTGAGTTTTGCGTAGTTACTGGGGGTCTGTGTCTGCACCATCAATGAATTTGAAAAGGTTGCATAAGAAATCCATGTGTTGGTGCAGGAAAACACAACAGGAAATACAGGTCATCTGAGTCCACCAATTGGAGGATTTTGCATATTTTGAAATCTACTTAGAAATTTGTATCAAGAGGGAAGAGATACCGGGGTCTATGTGAGTGCGTGTCTATGCATGTGTGTATCTGTCTCATATGACACAGATCACACTTTCAGATCCAGAAAATTGACCATAAGAGGAGGATCAGTGCTGGGAGAAAATATAAATAAACGAGTGATTTTTGAGACAAATGTCTAATAAGCGACAATGATTTATTCCAGGTGAAAAACGTAAGTCTTCTAGTGGGGCTAAAAATTTAATGGCTTGAAATTTTAATAGGCACCTTTTGCAAACACTTAAGGAACACAAGTTCATAGTGTAATTAAATTAAGGTTTTTTTTTTTTTTGTTTTTGTTTTTGTTTTTTTTTTTTTGTCATTACAAATCTATAGTCTTGATGCTTATAACATGAAAACAGTTTTCATTGAACAAATCTGAAAAATGTCTTTACTGAAGAATTTATCTTCCTACTTCAGGGTCTGAGGTTTTGGTTCCCACTTTAGTACTTAATTATTTAAGTTAAAAATCAAGGGAAAAGTGACTTCAATGAAATAATTAAGACGTAAAGATGAAAAGCTGTTCCCCCTTTCGTGCGTGTTGATCTGCAAATCCTATGAACTGTAAATGCCTTTTGGATTTGAAAAGCAGCTTAATGTCTAGTTACAAATCGAAGAAGTAACTCAACTGGATAGAATTTCCATAATTCTGAATACCTTAATTTTTGCCACTGCCTATGGAAGAAACGAACCTTTCTTAAGGGCAGGCAAATGGAGCTTTAAGCAAACCTCCACAGGAGGGCACCATAACGTGACTCTGCTTCAAGCTGCAGCAGCTGAGGTCCACTCTGTCCTCATCCTGGGTTTGATGGAGTGTCTCAAATAGACTGCGCAGTCCCTGAACTGGAAAATTCTATGTCGTCAAAACTCAGGATAGTAGGTTTCATGTGAGTCTGTGCATCTCTATCGGTTAAAAAATGACTGTAAGCAATTTAATCTTTCTTTGGAGGCATGCAGTGATTGTAAAATTTTTATCTTAAAGCACAGTAAAATGGGCCCGACGCATGCTTTAAACAAAGCAAAAGCTAAACAGGTCAAAGCTGCAGCATGCTTTAAAAATGGCTGGTATATTTTAGAACCGGGAAGCTAATTAATCAAAACTGAAGACATTACAAAAAAAAGTGCACTTATTGCTTATCATTGGGATGTGTTTATAAATTGTTTGCATAGATCACATTATTTTCAAATGATAAATACTACTTATGGTGACATGTTTAGCTAACTAGATGGTGGATAGGTAAATCAATCTTAGCAAACATGGAAACAAAATCAAAACATAAATTCTAGAGTGCCTCACTCTACTGCCATACAGACTCTGGAAATACCTACTACAGTGTTTATGGTGGATATTTGGCCTAAATATAGAGCTTTTAAAAATGTCCCTTTTCCTAACTCACAACTTCAGTAGTATATTTTCAAACCATTCTCCAAGAGATAAGAATTGTTAATATTTTACTAGATTTAAATCGATATAAAAGTAATTATGATCTTGGCAGTCGCCATGTGTCTTTGTGAGACTGGCCTTATTATCCTGAGGACTAACAGAGCCTTGTAAGACCAAGCCAGCTGCACTGAATAGACAGTTTCATTAAATTTGAAAAGTAACAGGCCTGGTGGATATCGATATAGATTATATGGTTCCAATAACTGTTTATGTAACATACATATTTTCAGTAAGAAAACTATTCATCTCATTATAGTTTTTGCCCAAAAACTTCATGTGGGCTAATCCTAACAGTGTGTGTGGGGGGGGAGGGGTCAGGGCGCTGGGAATTTTGAGAGCCTCTGTGTGGGGATGCAACTGACTTACTGTCAAATGATGGTTTGATAGTCTAGGAATTTGTTGTTGAAACCAAGTAACATAAGTGCAGCATAAACCTGACATCTACTGGAGGCTGCATTCCTTATTAAAAACCGATGCTATCAGGATTTCATACAAATGATCCTGGAGAGATGTCTCAGTGGGTTAAAAGCACTTGCCATGGGCAACCTGAATTCAATCTCAGAGCAAATGGTACATGGAACTTATTCCTGAAAGTTGTCCTCTGACCTAAACACACACACACACATACTTCACATACACAAACAGAAAAAAATACCATACAGATGAAAACACTGCTTAAATAGAGGAGCTGGTTAACGTTTGGTGGTTCACACCTGGTTTGAATAATTAAATTTGTTAGTAATTAAAATGCTAGCTCGTTGCTTTCTCAGGGAATCTAGACACACTGTCTCAATTTAAATATCTTTTCTTTTAGCTCCCACTGACAGACCTTTATGTCAATAAATAATTCAGAAGGTAGATTTAAAAATACAAAAAGACTTGGATATGTGTTTATGCATAATACTATTTAAAATATTGTCAAGTGGATTTGGCAACTTTTATATAGTCAGATACTTTAATAATTCAACCACAACTGGGAGTGGTGGCCCACACCTGTAATCCCAGCACTCGGGAAGGCAGAGGTAGGCAGATGTATCTGTGAGTTCGAAGCCAGCATGGTCTACAAAGAGAGTCTAGGACAGCCAAGGCTACACAGAGAAACTCTATCTCAGAAAAAGACACACACAAAAAAATAATAACTCAACTGCATTTAATCATTTTTTTGTTTTTTATTTTAGAGATTTATTCTATTGTATATCTCATAATATTTTATTATTGAGCAGTGATGGAGATCAGTCAGTGCTCTACCACTGATTTATGCCTCCAGCCCTGCCATCCAGAGTCTAGTCAATCAGAACCTTTATGAGATGCTTTATTGCTTCAAAATCTTAAGAGATTCATTGTTATGAAATGCCATGATATCAGGAAGTCAAACTAATTCAACTTCTAAGTCAGCTTTCCCTAGAGTTTTGTACCATTTTGAGATATCGGCATATTGCTTGCACACAAAAATGTCTTATTGAAAAAAAATGTCTTATTGATAACATTTTATTTTGTTTTATAGTTTCTTTCTCTTTATCCTTTTTTTCTTTTCTTTTAAAAATTTTTATCATTGTTGTTATTCATACGTGTGTATGTAGGTGTGTGTGTGTGTTTTGAGAGTAACACCAAGCCTGAGAGCTACACTAGCCTATGAATGTAAGCATAAATACATAGAAAGCAATTTGACAACATACCTGTTTAACACAACAAACAGAAATAGCACCTCTCCCCCCTGGGGCCTGTGACCTTCCAAACCATGAGTTTCATGTTTGCATGTCCAGGTATGAATTCCTTCTTGTCAAGTAGGCCTCAAACCCAATCCCAAAGTGGCGGTTGTCCACTAACCCCATGCCACTATTGGACAAGTGGGCACATCTTGCCTGGAAGGTCAGTATTGTAGCATTGAATTAACTTCTAGCAATGCTATCAATACCTTTTCTCTGCTGTATTTTCTTAGTTTTAAAAAACTGGCATATATTCATAATATATAGTAATGCACTTCAAAAGGACATTTTGTACAAGCATATGATGTATTTCGACCATAGCCCTGGTCTTCTTCATTCCTGAAGACAGTTCCATATCTCCTTTTATGTATATATACATCTATGATTTATGTGCCAATGTAAAGTCTAGGAACCATAAAGAGAACACATATTTGTTTTGCTGATCCTGGCTTAACTCCCTTAATATGACAATATTAAGTCCATCTCCAGTTCATCCATCTTTCTACAAATGATGTAATTCCAGTTTTCCTTATGGGTGGACAAAATTCCATCGTGTATGTACAACTCGGTTTCTTTATCTCCTCTACTGTTGAGGATCTGGGTTGGTACCACACCTCACCCACTGTGACCAGTGCTGGACTTAGCAGCCCTGTGAAGGAACTTGTGACATGTGCACACATAGTCCTCTGGGCTTCCTTCCTTCCTCTTTTTTCCAAAGTAAGGGAGATTTTTTTGATTTCTTCAGGAAAAACAAAAAGTCAAAAATGAAATCAAATTGTGATGAAAGCAAAATGTTTCATTTCTTAAGCACTAATTGAAACATTGCTGTGAAAAAACTACATTTAATTTCTAAGTTTGACTCACCTAAAACAATCAATTTTGAGAGGCAATTACTGTTTTTCTTTTAACATGAGAAAATAGCAAATCAGAAAGCCATAGCCCTGGATTGTACCTTGGCTTTTTCTTCAGGGGAAGGAAATGGTACCTTAGTAGCTAGGATTCATCATCCTAGTCCCTCAGTGGCTGACATGAACTGCCCCATGACCCTATGATGCTGACCTTGGGACTTAAATAATCTTGTATTGTATTTTGGTCAACATTTTAAACTGCTTTTTACCTTTTGCTTTTTTTGGTAATTACAACTTGCCAAAATAATATTTAGTGGTCTGATCAACCACTGAAACAAATTGCAGACTAACACTAGCTCCATTGCTGTAGCTCAGAGTTCAAATCTTAAGTATAGTGTTATTTGTATAATTTATTTTTATTAGTTGAGACAGGTGATACTAGTTCCTTTTCTCTGACATTTATAAGTCAGGAGCTAGGTGCTGGATGTGCTTATTTTGTTGTGGCAATGTCTTCATTACTTTCATATTGTGGTTAAAAAAAAAAAAAACTCATAAAAGCAACTTAAGAAAGAGAGGATTTATTTTGGCATACAGTTCCGGAGGGAACCCAGTTCATCGTGTGAGAAAGACATAGGGATGTGTGAGCATGAGGGGAGGAAGCTGTGAAGTCATGTTGCCTTCACATTCAGGAAAAAAAAAAAAAAGCACAGGCTGGTCTCTTGTAAGGCCTGAAAGCCCACCTCTTAGTGGCCCATTTCCTCCAGAGATGCTTGGCCTTTTCAAACAGTGTCATCAGCTGGGCCAGAGGGCTCAAAAACACAAGCTTTGGGCCTTTGGGGGAGATTTCACTCTCAAACCACAACACGCAAGAACACTCATCCTGAGTTCTCTATTCTTAACAAGCTTTGAAGAGTGTATTTTTTTACACAGTGTCCTAAAGGAGTTCTCAACAGTTTATTCACCATGTGTGACTGAAACTTTATGTACCGCGTTACATCAACCCTACATCTCCATCGTTATCTCAGCCCTGATAACCTTAATTCTACTCTTTGAATCCATGAATTTGCCTTCTGTGTAACTAGGCTGTTTCTCTCATAAGTGTTTTGCTGTAGTTGGTTTGTTTCACTTAGCACGATGTCTTCAAGGTTGATCTATGTTGTAAGATGCTTTTCTTTTCAAAGATCAAATTGGACTCCACTGTGTATCTACTTTTGCTTTATCAATCAATCTCTTGGTAGATGCTAGTGGTCACCCTTTCTTAACTAGTATATGTTGTAGCTAGAGTGAACAGGAGAGTGCTAATAAAATGTCTTCCAGATTTGCATTCTCTTATTTTAGATAAATCTCTTCATCCTGTCCAGTCTCCAAGAAGAAGGAAGAAAGAAAGAAAAGAGGAAGCAAACAGGACCCAGGAGACCTGCTCCTGGCCCTGTGAGTCCCAGGGCAGCCACTACATCTTCTAATGGCTGAGGACTGGGTGGGGCTGAGAAAGCAGTCCAGGTTCCTGACCTCTGTGCAGATGAGACTTCTTAGCCTGGCCAAGTCTTCTGGAAATTTACTTTCAAAAGCAGACTTCTTTGGATCTTTTACTATTAATTGACATCATCAGGTTAACCAGATAACCACAAAAAGGAACCTGGTGTTGTCCCAATTCCTCTCCTCATAATCTCCAGGGCTCAAAACTTGCTGCTGTTGTTTTCTTTTTAAAAATGTGATATGAGTATGTAGGTATTATTTGCTTTACTCAGTTGGCAAGGGGATTGCAAATGGTCTTATGATGCGAGTTCCTATTGCTATGGCTTTCCCTGGAGATCTGTCATTGCCTGGTGACACACAGCACTGCTTTGTGACTAGGACAGGCCAACTGTGGTACTGTCCATATGTCCAGGAGAGAGACTTTAGTTGTCAAACATCTGAAAATTGACATGCCAAGTATTAAAGACGTGTATGTAAACACAGGTCAGAACATTGTATATTTAAAACAAGAACAAAACAGAAAAATAGAAAAGACAGTAGCACACTAAAAGACTTAGGAATTAAGGACGCCATGAAGAAAGACTTTAAAAGAATCAGAAAGGCAACTCACTCATATTTTTAGAGACACCCAAAATGTTCTTGAAACAAATGGAGTTTTGAAACTGATTAGTCTGAGGACCACATAATCTAAAGAACACTGATGTCAGTGATCCACTGGCTTTAAGGCTCTGGCAATAAGATTTAGATGTGAGTCTGTAACAGATTCCAAGGTCAATGATGCATGAAGGCATTGGCAAAATGCTTTGCCCGCCTGCTCTTAATGTTTTCCATAATTACACTGTGACTTAAATAGTTTATATGGAGAGATGACTGTGGAACAGGGAGAAGTGTTCCTGCATCAGTGTTCAGAGTTCAGACATCTAATTATTTCATCCCTGAGGATATTTTAAAATATCACTGGTTAGGCACTCAAAATTATTTTAGATTTTTTTTTTTAAATTGAGTCATTCCGATCATTTGAAAAAAAAATGGTCTTGCTTAACAAAAAAATACATTGCAGAAGAAAGAGAAAAAAAGATAGACTGGAAGGTATTCCTATTTTGCTTGTATTTTAGATGTATGAGAGAAAATTATTTAAAAAACAACCTGTGCTATTTGAAGAGAGTTATGGATGAAACAGACACATCTACTTATTATTTTGATTTTGACTGGAGAGATGCTGTGGGCAAGGGTTTGGGCTGTACATTCTTTGAGATCTAGAACCTTTTGAGCTATGCGATAATTAACCTGAAGCAATTTAAATAGCTTTCTTCAGCATTCTGAGAACATCGCTGGAAAAAAAAAACCTCACTATTGTAAAAATTATCCTTGAGATTTATGTAGCAGAAAATTTATGGGTCTTCTTCATTGCAACTAAAGAGCTTGGAAGGTTTAAAGTGTTTATAAATTCCAGTTGCACTCAGATAGATATTAAAATGATGATATTTTCATCGGTTTCACAAACGCAATGCAATTGGTTTGACTCAATAAATGTTTAATGAGTATTTTCCTATGTTTAGATCTGTAGAAGTGTCGAATAAATAATAAATAGCCCTACCTTTAGGAAGCTTATCATCTAATTGAAGGCAATGGGTCAAAGGTTACACTTCGTTATTTCGGTAAGTACCATTCTCTGTGCATGGATTGCTTTTCTCTAGCCGTGTTTGCTTAGGCTCACTCTTTGGCTGTGGAGCGGCCCCAGAGAATTCAGATGCTTTCAAGCTGCCTCTGTTGTGTTGATTCTGTACACATGCTTTTCATCCCTAATTGTAATCAATCTTGTCAGATGGGGTTTCGCGTGCTGTGTATAATATAGGAATTTATCGCAGGCTATTTTATGAACTGAAAGTGTAATACTTGGCGAACTCCTACAACTACTTCAGATGACATCTTTTCCATGGGCCAGTAGATAAAAGGTGTTTATGTGCATGTGTGTGCATGTACTGCCAAGAACAAGTGGAAAAAATGGTGCAACCAGTTGACATCAAAGAGCCTTCTCCATCAGCTTTCTGGGGGCTTGTGGGATGGGCACAGGAGTGACCATTTGGACCCTATATATTTGCTAGGATGGATTGCTGTTGCTGCAGGGATGTGACATGGGCGGGGTTGAGTCAGTAGTTCATCATCTGCATTGTGTGTCAGCATCTTTTTCTCTGCATTCCTGGTTCTCCCCCTCCCCTTCACAGTTACTGATTCTGAACTCCATCTTGACATTTGATTATGGGAAACCAAGCTTGTAACATGGAGTGTTGGTTGGATTTCACTGACGAGGGTTTTTTTTCATCAATGATTCAGGGATAAGCAATGGATAGGCTTCTTCAAGTTTTGAACTTACCTCCTGTTGTGCGAACAGCTAAATATCAACTTGGCTATGCAATTCTAGAAATAAATGTCTTGACTTCTAGAATGTACTTGATATTTTCCTACAGATCTACTGCATTTAATGATGCTAATCAAAATTCTTAAGTTTTTTTGGGTTCTCCTGCTTCCTTCCTCCTACCTTCCTCCTCATCTTCCTCCCTCTCTTCCTCTTCCACCTTCTTTTCCTCTCTTCCTCTTTCTCCCCTCTTCTGTTTGTGGTGGATCATTTAATGATGGGCACTTTGACACTGAATACCAATATCTTTATTAAACTCTGCCTTGGAGTTTGTCATTCTTTGCCCTCTTCCAGAATGATCATACCTTTTGTTCTTTAAAGCTGTCTTCAGGCACTTTGGAAATAGTATTTCAACATCACGTTTGGACGGCACATCACCATTCCTCTCTTCCTAGTATTTGGAGATAGTGGGGCTCTGTGAACTATATCCCCATTAAAACCCCAGGACCCTTGTCTGTCTTTTTCTTCCCATTGATTGTGCAGTTTTCTGGAACTTGTTCTGCATGTCAGTTTGCTTTCCCCACTTGGTTGTTTTTAACATTTTATATTAAAATTAAATCATATTTAATATTATTTTAGATATTCTTAAGTCCTTTAATGACACCATCCATCTACCCTTATGTTACATTGTTTTGCTTTCCACTACATAAATGTCCCCTTTAATTTATTCACGTGTCCAAACCGTGTATATGTTAAAATTCTTCCTTTAAGTAAATCTTCATCTATCTCTACTGATTCTATTTATTCTTTCCTGAAACTGGCTTTTGTTATTTTGTGGGTTCCTCTTTTTCCCACCCTTCATCCTCCGGGTTTCACCCCTACCACTAGATAGGAGAGAATGAGGGATGGAGGGGGAGAGAGAGAGGTAGAGATTCTTGAATCTGATTTCTTTCTTTTTTCAAACACGACTACTAACAAACCGCAACCAACTCCTCTGAATGACCACCAAGCACCAACCCCACCTATCAGGGCTCTATCATTATATACCCAAATGTCATACAATCACAGAAACTACCTGTAGCTGGCAAAACCATTCCTCTGCTAGAGCACGAGGCAAATCATAGTCAGCTGCTGCAAAGCAGCCCTATATCCCCACACTTGGGACTGAAACACAAACATATTCTTATGATGTGTGTGTGTGTGTGTGTGTGTATGTGTGTGTGTGCGTGCAACCAAAATTTCAGAATTCTCACTACACTTGCCCTCCTGTTTCTTCCTGTTCCAATCCTCTTCCCTTCTTCTCCTCCTCTCTCTTCCCTTCCTCTTCCTTTGTTTCTTTCTTCTTGTCTCCATTTTACTTTTATTTGTATTTCCCTTATCCTTTCCACCTTTTCCTTCTTTCTGGCTTTGGCACTGCTATCACATCTAAT
The DNA here is from genome assembly GCF_903995435.1 of Acomys russatus. Taxonomy (NCBI): domain Eukaryota; kingdom Metazoa; phylum Chordata; class Mammalia; order Rodentia; family Muridae; genus Acomys; species Acomys russatus. Next base: position 45,645,804 of record NC_067147.1, read on the forward strand.
TTAAAAACCATTACTTAGTTTTAATGAAGCAGACCTAATGAAGATGGCCTAGTGCTCTCTGTCTATCACCTAACTTCTATATGAAGAAGCTCAGGGCCGTGCCACAAAGTAGACTAAATTCGTACAGAGAGAATCCACCTCCACTTTGTGGAGTTTTGAAAGGTTTTGAGAAAAGGCAGGAAGAAGGAAGGCCCTCCCATCTGAGTTACTGTGTTCTGGATGTGATGTGATGCTGCTCTCAGGGGGAAGGCTAGGTCAGACGCAGCAGGCGCTGTTTGGAGGTGGTACTCCCAACGATCTCTCAGTCTTGTCATTAGGTGGGGAAGAACAGAGACCTTTCCACAGTTCGTCCAAACTAAGCACTCTTTGCTCTTTGGATTTTCTGTTGTGTCACTTGTGACCCCACATTGTGTTCATATCTGGGGAGTTCAATCTTGGTTCCCTTAACACCATTTAAATAGCTTTGCCTTCCTCAGCTTAAGTTGAAAATCCAACAAAGTGATTTGATAAACACACCCTTACATCCTTACCATCCCAAGAAGGACAACTGTGACTGTTACAAGTCGGCTACCTGAGACACAGGAGAGCAATGACAGAATTTGCTGTTTGGTTTATGACACAGGAAATCAGAGTCATAGTACTGTTTCCTCAAACTGTGTCCTGGAATAATTCTCCTCCACCACTGAGGGTTCCAAAGCAGGGTTTCTCTAACCTGGTGGCTTTCTCTAAAACTGTTTCAGAAGCAAATGGAAACTCATCCCTGAGCCTTTCATCTACCTGTTTTGCTAAACTACTTTTTATTTTTTTTTAATCGTGAATTGGAAATCAATTTCTAAGGACTGAGGAGGGGTGGGCAGAAATGAACATGGGTTTGTGAGAAATAGTACCAGACGTTTAATCAAACTTAGTTATGTGTGACAAAGTTTCCAGTTGTTGAATGTGGCGATAGACACTGTGACTTTCCATAATTAATTGGTAAATATTTGATCATAAACTTAGTTGCTTGAAGGGTTCCTAGTGCCTTTTCTTCTTTGAGGACTGGAATAACAATTTGATGGGTTGTCTTGACTCTATTGTCATAATGACTTCCTGGTCTCCGTTTATGAAAGTAACACACTCACACATGCACATGCACGTGTGCACACACCCTCCCCCCACTCTCTCTTTCTTTCTTACACATGCTCAGATTTCTGTTTATTTAAAAAAACTATTTTTAATTATGTGTATGGTATGTGTTTATATATTGATATATGCTATTGAGTTCATTTGCCTGCAGGAAAGCGTTGGATTCCCTGGAGCTGTAGTTTCAGGTGGCGCTAAGCTACCATCTCTGGGTGCTGAGAATACAACTCTGGTCCCTCCTCACCTCCAGGAGCAATAAGGGCTCTTAACTGCTAACTCATCTCCCCAGGCCCTGACCTTTGATTTTGTTCAAAGAATAATTACTGCATGGAAAACTGTTTATTTTTCACAAATAATTCATAACTTACTTTAAACGTAGTTGAGCAGACATTTCCCCAGTGAACTGCCTGTTGTTTATTTTTGTACTGAACCAACAACTTGACTGGTTGCCATAACTGTGTATTGCTCTAACTTGCCTTCTCTCCCTGACCTTGGAAATTAAAACACATATACAAATCATCATGTTGTAGATGCAAACACACACCCAGAGTCTAACCTTTGCTTCGTGTCAAAAATAATACTCTCTTTATGGAAAACCAAGCCGGTTTCATGGAAAACAAGTAGGGAGGTTTCATTTCAGGCACACTTTGGGGAAAATGTTCCAGTGGCAAAACTCAGTTAAAAAAAAAAAAAAAAAAAAAAGAGGCTGCAAATTTGAAGAAGAGTTGAGGAGAAGGGAGTGTGTAGGAGGCCTTAGAGGGAAGAAAGAGAAGGAAGAAATGTAATTAAAATACAATGTCAAAAATAAATAACACTACCAAAGAGATCATTCCAAATATTGAAAACAAATAAGCCTCAGTAAAGTCCCCTTTAGCACTATGTATATTCGCACAGCCAAAGGCTTCAGGCTGTTTATTGGGCTAAGCCTGCACCGTGCTGAGGACCATTAAGCTAGCTTATGCGCTACAAGCGTGAACTAGCTTGTCTTCATAATCTGGACTTTCCTGTTCCTCCAAAACAGACAGGATGAACATGCTCAGTCCCTTCCCCGGTTGCTGGGTTGAAAGGTCATGGCTCCCTTCTGGTCTCTAAATCTTTGTTTACGTTGTCACAGATCTCCACGTTCTCAAAACTGAATCTGGGAATGTTCTGGGGTAACCTGTCTAAATTCTGTCCTTGAAAGGCCGCTTCCACTCTCAATTCCTTTGACATAATTTTACTTTGCTGTTGCACATGGGTTCCTCCATTTCTTAGCCTCTTGGCTTTGTTTTATGGATTTAACTTAGGCTGTTAATTTCCTAAATGTTTGATTTTATTTATTTTTTAACACATCAGAGTTCCTTCATGCCAAGTTCTACATAATGCCACTCTTCCGTCCACCCATTTTACCGTTTCAACAGTCATCAGGTATTGTACAGGACACCCAATGGATTTGGCTGCTAAGTGAAAGCATCATAAATTTGATTTATTTTTTTCCACAACAGTACTAGTGTACAATTTCCTCCATGTAGAACATGTTTTTTTTTCTAAACCAAGTTACCATTAAGGTTTCTTTTCCTAAATGCTCATTTAAAGATTTTAACATTACGAAAATGGAAGTAAATTGAACCCTGCAAAGTTCGAACAGGCATAAAATTGATGTGTTTTTCAAAAATTGAATCTATGAACTAGATGGTTTTGTGGGTAATATGAAAAGGGTACATAATAATTCAGAGCAAGGACACCCCTTCCTTCTGAAGTCTTCCCACCTGTGTGTTCCTGGAGCCTCGCTTTCTTCCCCAGTGCAGCAGAGTGTCCTGGCCTGGAGCTGGTCAGAGTCTACAGGATAATTTTTTCCTGGCTCTTTTGTTGTCTTTGACTTTAATTATTTTGCTATTTTCTTTTCCTTCCAAACCTTGCAGGCAGCTAAATGCTCTAGCTGAGCCTAGCCATAGTTAAGAGCTCAGCAAGTGGCTGTACTGTGCTATTTTCCTTATTAAGTATGGCTTTCCCCCTCCAATATGTACCTGGAAAATACTTAGCATTATTTTGTGTATCTATAGCTAAAATATATGATTGAGTATAAAGGAGAAACCAACGAGCCAAATAACCTCGAGAGAAAACATATTTCAAACTATTAGCAAGTTTGGGTTTTAGTTGGCATTCCGTTTGCAGAGCTGGCGTGATCAGCCCTAAACTAATTCCTCTGAGTTAAGGTTATTTCTAAATAGAGGAGATGAGATGTATACGCATAATTCAAGGTTTAAAGTTTAAGAGCGCCCCCACCCCAAAAAAGTAGAGTCAAACTGACTTGGCGGTTCCTGGGTGGCAGTGAGGACAGGGCTAGAGGGGTGTGAGGGTCAGGGGAGGAGCTCTTTTTCTGGCAAGGGGATTAGTCATTCAGGAAAGAGAGAAAATTTGAAAGGAACTTTGATGGTGTAGCTAGCGTTGGACAAGTGCACACTGAGGGAGGTAGGGAAATACAATGGCGGCAGAATTTCTGGAACCTTCCCATTGAGATGTGGCCTTTGTTTCTGCTCCCGTAGGGTTCTAAGTGGCTGAGGGACCTCTGTAGGAGGCACAGCAATGCAGCCAGTGTAGATCTGGACCAAGGCCAAGAGGATATTGGCTTCTGCTTTGTTCCTGGGTAACCTTCATTTGGGGAGCCTGCTATCATTGCCGGGTGGGTTTCAGCTGCGGACAGAGAGCTTCTTGATTGAGACGACAGTGAGAGTCAATGGGCTGCTCAGTTTGTGGGTTCTTGATTTCTAACAAAGATGAATAAAATCTTTCCTTTGGAGATCTTCACTCATAGACTACACAGTCAAGCTCTTGCCCATTTCAAGGTGGGGGGCTTGTCTCCTCATTTATTTATGTAACTATGTCTTTTGTCACACATTTCATCTTCCAGTTTTAAACAAAACATTTATTGTTAACTATGTGTCTATGTGCGTGCGGGTCTGTGCACTGAGTGCAGGTTCCCAAGGAGGTCAGAAGAGGATGTTGGATTCTTGGAGCTAGAGTTGTGAGTAACCCAGTTTGCCTGTGGGAACTGAACTTGGGTCCTCTGTAAGAGCAGTCTAGATTCTTAACCACTGAGCCTTTCTCCCATCCCAGTTTATCAACTTTTCTCTCACAGTTAGTTCTCTCTCTCTCTCTCTCTCTCTCTCTGTGTGTGTGTGTGTGTGTGTGAGAGAGAGAGAGACAGACAGACAGAGGAGAGAGAGAGAGAGAGAGAGAGAGAGAGAGAGAGAGAGAGAGAGAGAGAGAGAGAGAGAGAGAGCGCGAGCACTGTTGAAGGCTATCCTGCCAGTCTTCTAGAAGATTGAGTAGTTTACCTTCATGTTGAAATTTATAATTTATGTGGACAGGATATTTCCTTATATTGTGAAATAAAGGTCCAAATTTCTTGTTTTCCTTGTGAAAAATATTCTTTCAACCCTTAATCATTTATGAAAAATATCACTTCTTTCTCTTTAAAATGTAATGTCATATTGTAAATGACTATGTAAATATGGCTGTATTTTTCTTCTTTTATTTCCTTCCAGTGACCTGCCCACATTTATGCCAGGACACATTAATCAGTGTTCTGAAATCACTATCAACATATAAATCCTGGAACAGTAATATGTCCTCTAATTTGAATCTTCAGCATTATCTATTCTTTGCTTTTCTTCACTGATTTTTTTCACTTATTTTAAGCATTGGTTTTTATTTTTAATTATGTGCATGTGTGGGTGGGTGGGGGTGGGGCATGTGGACATGAATGCAGTTGCCTCTGGAGGTCAGAAGAGGATGTTGGCATCACTGGACGTGGAGTTACAGGTGCTGGGAACTGAAGCAGGGTTCTCTGCGAGAGCATTTCTCACTTTTAAGCACTGATCTACTTGCCAAGCCCCCCCCCCCCCCCGTTTCTTCATACACTTAAAAGGCCAAATGCCAAGGTACATCTTCAGTTTTGCTCATAGCACTCACTGTCTGCATGCAAGTATGCCTCAGACGTTTGTAATTAGACACTTAATGTTTTTGTTATGTTGTTCTAATGCCATATCATTGTTTTCTTTTCTAGTTGCCTCTGCCTGGCATATTGAAAAGTTACCCTGTCTATTTGCCATGTGCTCAATTGGCTGACAAGTTCTTTTACAGGTTTCATCATTTTTCTGCAAATTCCTTCCTAGCCTACAGATGCAAGAGTGTCACGTGTGACAAGCACTTCAGTTCCCACTTTTTCTCATTCTATACTCCCAGGCTTCTTCCTTCTGTTTCTCCAGACTGTATGGAGCTGCCGGTATAGAGGAGGCACTGGTGACAGATGGCCTCTCCCTGACTCTCAGGAGGCTAGGTTTTGGTAGGGGACCGTTGATGGCAATGTTTGATGTGGGCTTTGCAGCGACCTTTAAAGTCTAGTTATACAGTAAGAGATTCCCCCGTCATTCTGCATTTGCTAATAGGTTTCATAATGACTATGCATTGGATTTATGAGATAAACTGCTCTGCACCGCCCAAGGAAGAGGACAATCCCTCATTATTATTAGTGTGGGCAGCTTCCTTGACTGGTTCTTGCATTCTGCAAAGACACTTGCCGCAGCAGTCGCGGGAACCATTAGGTGCTACATTCTTGGGTTTGATCTGTTAATATTCTGTTTCCGTTTTTTTTTTTTTTTTTTTTTTTTTTTCATGCATTCTCAGAATGGAGGGAACATACAGAGTTTTTTTCTTTCTTTATATTCTCCTGGTCAAGTCTGGCCAGTACAATCATCCTGATCTCTTTCTATATACCCTGCAGGTGCATTCAAAATTGATTTCATTTCTTTCCTAATTATTAAGTAACACAGACTTGGGAGCTTTCCTTGGGAGCAGGATTTTGGGTTAGTTTATTTGATACATAGCTATTAAATGATCCAAACTTTATCACTTTTACATAGTATGAAAAAAATCAGTGGAAATGCTTATCCTTGAGTGTCTTCTGATCCTTAGGCACCTGGCTTTGTTGACCATATTGTAGCCTTTGCCATCCTTATATTTTAAAAAAACAACCTTATCAGGAGCTTTTCAGTTTCATTAGTTTTTCCAAAGAACCATCCCAAAGCTTACTACTGTTATTATTGTATTTTTTTAAACCTAATTTCGACTCATGGCTTTCATTTCCTTCCATGTCCCCTCCTTCACGTTCACTCTGTTATTTTTCAGTTTTAAAAAATTGTCTTTATGAGCCTTCTGTATGTGAGCATGCTTTACTTTTGTGAGTGAGTGTGTGTGTGTGTGTGTGTGTGTGTGTGTGTGTGTGTGTGTGTGTGTGCGCGCGCACCACATATATGCAGGTGCACGAGGGAGCCATAGGATAGCACTGGAGCCCCTGGAGCTAAAGTTACAGATGGTTGTGAGCAGCCACATGCATGTACAACCTTGCTCCTCTACAAGAAGCAGCCAGGAATCTTGAAATTTTTTCCCAGAGCCTATGACTCAGTGATGCATAAAGTCAGAAGGGAGGTAAAAATCTTAGACCTGGCTGCGTTCCTTCCGGGTCCTTCCTCTTAGACTTTACATCTGTAGAGGTTTAGCTGTTGCTGTCTTTTATTTCTGATATTGGTGGCTTCGCCTTCTCCTCCTGTCATTTGTTTCCTGCTCATCCATAATAGAGACACCAGTTTTAATGAGTTTTTAAAAAGCCTCATTATTTGAAAATTGATCTCTGTTCTTTATTATTTCTTCTGCTTGGTTGTATTTAATCTTCTCTCATTTGCTAGAATTTCAAGTTAAAGGTTGAAGCCATGAAGTTAAGATTTTAAAAAATATAATAGTTTTGTTTATTCTTTGATAATTTCATACATGTATACAATGCATTTTGATCATAGTCATTTTCCAACTCTGCCCAGCTCCCTAGATTCTCCTCCCAGCTTCCTGCCTCCCTTCCTTCCTCCCTCCCTCCCCCTCCTCTCTCTCTCCTTTCTTTTTTCTCCTTTTCATAACTCAATGAGTTTAACCTGTCTAAAAACACATGGAGGTGGGGGGTGAGGCATCCACTGGGGCATGGCCAACTTACTAGTCACCACACCCATAACAAAGACTGACCTACCCCTTTCATTTACCGATTTAGCCTTGTAATGTAAGTTTTGCTTTGCTTCTGTTTTCATATCTTTCAAGATTCTTTTGTTATTTCTTGTATCATTATGTTATTGGGAACTATTGTTTATACATGATTGATGTCTATTACTGACTTTTATTTTATTTTTTAAAATGTGTTTTACTTTTATTTTTTATTTTTATGTATATAGTGTTCTGCCTGCATATAATGCCTGCACGCTGGAAGAGGACACCAGATCTCATTATAGACAGTTGTGAGCCACCATGTGGTTGCTGGGAATTGAACTCGGGGCCTTTGGAAGAGCAGCCAGTGCTCTTAACCTCTGAGCCATCTCTCCAGCCCCTATTACTGACTTTTAACTTAATGCAGTTTCAATAAAAAAAAAACTTTGTATATGGTAAAAAATCACGACCTGTGTCATAGTGCAGAATGTGTGGGCTGCTTTCTCAGGATCCTTTGTTTGCGTAGTTGGCTGTGTTGTCTGTGTTGTCGTCCTATGAATGTCAATTACACTGACTCGTTTGCTAGCTTTAGTCAAATTGTTTATGTCTTTGCTAATTTTATCTCCCTAGTCTATCAGTTATTGAGAGGAAGTGTTGAAATCTGTTTTTGTGGATTTATCAACTTCTCATGGTTCTGTTGAATTTTTACTTGCAATTTGAGTGTCTCTTATGACGTACATGTGTGAACAGAATGGCTGTGGATTCTGGTTCAGTTGGCCTCTTTGTCACTGTGGAGTAACCTTCTCACTGACAATTGGGTAGGCCTGACATCAGATGATGACTATGACATTATTACTGCTTTCTTTTTACTACTGTTAACTAGGTATTATAGTTAGTATTGATTGTCAACCTGGCAGATACTAGAATCACCTGGAATTTGGTCTCTGGGCAAATCTATGAGGGATTATTTAGATTAAAGATAACATCTAGCAACGTTTGTGAAAGATCCTCTTGATTATGTTAATTGAGTGGGAAGACCTGCCCACTGTGGGTGACACCATTCCCTCTCCAGAGTCTTGAATTACAAAGAGAGAGGGAGTTGAACAGTGAGTGTTCATCGCTGTCCTCTTCCTGGATGAGGATATGATATAAGTGGCTGCTTAGAGTCCCTGCGCTCTTCAGTTACCCACTATGATGAACTGAAATCTTACATTCTGAGTCAGAAGAAACATTTTCTCCCTTCAAAGTTGCTCTCGTCAGGGTGTTTTATTACCGCAACAGGACAAGAAGTAGACACTTGATACCCACCTCCCCGTTCGTTTCACTTTTCATGTGCCTGCATCCTTGTGTTTGAAGTGCATGTCCTGGAACCTTGGTCCTGTTACATGGATTGGTACATTTCAAGTGGCAACTGATTGAGTTGGGTTTAAACCCACGGTGTCACCATCTGTATCTATTTGTTCCTGGTCTCCCATTGCCCCCTTTCCCGCCTTCTTTAAGATTGAAAAGAATTTCAATTTCCCCTCTTTTATTTGATTCCTGGTTATGAGTTTTGGTTAAGTATTTATGTGGGGACACTGTACACCTTCCACTTAATCCATTCTACCTTAAATGATAGTCTATCAGTTTGTGCAAAGTCACTTTCGATGGCATTTTTTCTTATCTCTTTCCTGTTGGTGCCTGAACTAATGCTATCTTACATTTTAGTTTCTATATGACATAAATCCAACAGTACACTGCTTTTATTTTTACTTTCTGCAATGCCTCATCTTATTAATTAAGAATCGATCCACACTGGGGCCCGTTTGTGTTGCTCCCATTTCTTCGTGTAGCTGTGGACTTCTATAAGGTACCACTTTCCCCTGCCTGAGGAACACCCCTTGACGTTTCCTGTGATATGAGTCTGCCCATGACGAACTTTCAAGCTTTTGTACCCCCGGAGACTATTTCACCTGCATTTCACAAAAACCTTTCGGGTATACACAGTCTGGATTGACACTTTGTTCCCCGTCTGTGGTCTACCGTCTTCAACAACAGCTCTCATCTTTGGTCCTCCATAGATAACTTGTTACCTCACCCAGGAAGTTAGGAACAGGAGCAGATCACTTCCTTCCAGCTATGTAGGAATTAGGCTGACTTGGGTCATACATTTCAAACTTGCTGAGGGGAGGTGCTGACCACTGACCCCTCTGACTCTCAAGGCAGCGCTCCAAGGTCATGCCCACTGACCTGCTTACCTCTGGTTTCTGAACTTTTCCTATCTTGTGGCTTGACTCCTGCTAAAGCATCCACTCTGATATATATATTGTTTCCACGATGAGTGAGTTGCTGGTCTCAGCTTGGGACCAGCCAGTGTCTGCAATGGAGCACTTCTGCTACGCTGACCATGTGACCTTGTTCCTGCACATGCAGTCTTTTCCTGCCTCTCTGTCACCTGATCCTTGCTGCTTTGGCAAGTCAACATGCACTCTACCTTTCTGGTCTCAGGATGCTGTCAATCGTTCTATTAGCTTCTCTGCTTTGTAGGGCTCTTCCCCTATTTTTCTAGTTCCCTCCTAGACCTCTGTAAGTGCACAGGGGTAAGATAGCACATAAGTACTGGGCCACTCAGATGTCTCTGCATCTCTCTGAGATTTTGGAATCTGTGCTGACTAGTTTTATGTTCACATGACATAAGCCAGAGCCATCTGAGAGCTGGGAATTCCCATTGAGGAAATCCCTCCACGAGATTGGGCAGTCTGAGGAGCATTTTCTTAATTAGTGGGTGTTGGGGAAAGGCACGCCCCATTGTGGGTGGAGCCATCCCTGGGATGGTGTTCCTGGGTCCTATATGAAAGCAGGCTGAGCAAGCCAGGGAGCAGCATCCCTCCGTGGCCTCTGCTTCAGCTCCTGTCTCCAGGTTCCTGCCCTGCTTGAGTACCTGCCCTGACTTCCTTTGATGATGAACTGTGCTGTGGAACTGTAAGCCAAATAAACCCTTTCCTCCCCAACTTGGTTTTTGGTCATGATGGTTCATCATAGTAATAGAAACCCAAGCTAAGACAGCACCTTAGGGCCCGACAGTCCTGGAAGGTCCAGGCCTTGAGATGGACCTTGGGCATCATCCCTTTCTACTTTCCCTAATTAAAGAGTCCTCTGGTCTAGGTACAGCATCAGAATACAAGACACACAAGCCAAAAGGGCTGCATTTTGAATGAAGTTTTTTTTTTATATGATTGGAAATATTTGTAAACTTTTATGTTTTATTGTTAACATATTCCTACTGTTTGAGAGAGTGAGGACACCTCTGCCTTGGTTGCATAGTCAATGAAGATGAACAGCACCACCACTACATGAGGCTCAGACTGTGCAGCAGGAACGAACAGTCTCTCCAGTGACCTCTGAGGGCTTCTTAAAGAAGCAATCACAAGGTTATCATCACTGTCTCGGTGCAACGGCTACACAGACATGTTCACAGTCAGACAGCATACACATACAAACATACACATAGGCAGACAGCACATACACAGAGGCAGACAGAATACAGACAGCACAGAATCACAGACACCTTTTGAAGTGAGCATTCAGACACAGACATATGCAAAGTCACCCAGACACATAATACACACACACACACACACACAGACACAAAGACAGACACACAGACACAAAGACAGACACACAAAGACAGACACCACATATACACATAGACAGCATCCAGACACAGATAGGACACAGGCACACACATAGCATACACAGGTGCACACAGATAGACAGGGACACTCCTAAAGAGATATACACACAAACAGACATGATCAGACACTTACACACAGCATGCAGATACACACAGACACACAGGCATGCACACATACATATGCATACAAAGAAATATAAACACACAAACATGGACACACAGACATACACATATACATATATACCATATATTCACACATATACACACATATGAATATGCACATAGGAAGACACACATACTCAGGCACACACGTGAACATGCACACACACACTTTCAGCATTTTGGCTCTCCAGTCAGAACACTGTATTAGCATTAGATATCTGTAGCATAAAACAAAGTTTGCACCAACCACACACAAAGAGCTCAACAAAAAAAAAAAAACAGCGATCAGACACATTTCTTCTCATTTATGGTTAGTAAATGCACTATGTACTTAAACTGCATTGCATGTTTGGGGTGCAGAAACCTGATTTTCTAAACTGCAGGGTGCGTGCACATCAAGTCCCACAGGCTGTGACGAATGCCCACCCCTGCCTAACTTACATCCTCATTTTGGAGTGACGAGAACAGCTTTTCATTCTCCCCTTCCTCCACCCCCCCACCCCCGCCACAAATATTTCCTTTCATCTGAAAAAATGAGGGTTTTTTTTTTTTTTTTTTTTTTTTTTTTTTTTGCAAAGCCGCTGAGCACACAAAAATCTATAAATAAAGTCCCCCACCCACCCCCCGCATTGGCTTGGTTGGTTACATGTCAGGCCCTGGTGTAATGCTAGAGTTCCAGGGAAAAGGAGTGAAGGAAGGATGCCATTGAACTGCGCTTGTGACATGTACTTTTTGTGCTTTAATTTGAAAGGAGAAGTCAGGAAACTAATGGTTTTAATGATCTTTGAAACCTTAGAGTGTTTGCCTTTAATGGTTCGGTGGGTGTTTGTGTTGACTGTTGGATGTAAAATAGACGCCTTTTAAGGCTACATCTGGTGTTTGGAATTTAAGTAAAAGCACTGTGCACCTACTGTGCGCATCTATTACGATTTTTTTTTTTTTTTTTTTTTTTACTGAGTTTTTATGGCTGAGGCATAAAACTAAAAAACAATACAAATATTGTAGTCATGATTTAATGCAAGGTGACTCTCTTAAATGGACTTAATTCCAAATGTCTGGCCTTATTTTAATTTTAATGACTCCATGTCTAAGCAATAATCTAATTTAAGCTTTTTGTTTATTCCAAGTCAAGTCAGACAATGTGTGCATTTTTAAAGAATAATCCTTGGATGACACAAGTTGATGTCTCCCATTAGAGATGATTAGGTGAGCCTCTTTTGGGGGGGGGTACATGCTTTAAAGTGTCTCTTACGATTTGCAGAGACACGGGATGTAGAAATGACTGTGTAGCTTGCCTCTTCAGAGTTTTCACTGCTGCATGTTAACTATTTTCTGTGTCTGTTCATTTTGGATTTATTGCAATGACTTTCACAAGTAGGATCAAGTCCAAATTCTTGGAGCATTTTAACCATAAAAGGCGTAGAAGTATTTTGCAACCCCATGGGCAGTAATCTGATATTTAGGAGTTTCATAAAAGCAATGACTAGCGTATGGGCTCTCGAAATGAGAGCCTTGTCCAGCGGCCTATCACGGATGCTTAGTTCAGAGCCTGTAACGCGCTCAGCATCTGAAATACTAAAGGGACGAGAGCAAGGGAAACAAGATTTATGGACTACTCTGAGTTTCTACATATTTCAATCGCTCTGTAATTTATGTCTTGTAATACTCCTTCCAGGATAGAATTTTGCTATGGTCTTAGTGTGTGTTCCTCTGAAATATGCATATTGAAATCTAATTCAAGTGTGCAGTATTGGGGTGAGGCCTTTCAGGTGAGTGAGTCCTGAGGACAGAATTCCTGCCCATATAGATTAGTGCCTTATTAACAGAGCTGCAGGGAGCTTTTCTCTTCCAGGAAGACCCCTGAAGGAGGTGCCATCTAAGGAGGAGAAAGTGAACATTCTTGAGACACTAAGTTGCCTATTTCTTTGACCTTGGATTACTAAGCCTCTTTGATTGTGGGAAATATTTTTGTTATTTCTAAGCCACCCAACAGATTTTTTTTTTTTTTGTCACAACAGCATATATGGACTGAGACAGAGGGCATGTCCCAAGGTGGTGGTTCCAGAGCGTATCTCTGATTATAAAGACACTCTGTGATGAGGAGGGAGGAGGTTCAGCTGGGGGAAAGGAAAAGACAAGAAAGGGATCATCCCCAATGTGGCGTCCTCAAACACAGTCACAGTTGCACTCAACTCATGGTGAGGAGCATCTGCTCTGTGCTGGTCTGGATCAGGAACCAGGGTATGAAACAAGATAACAGATAATTTTTTTTCTACCCCAGATTTGTAGCGCAGTCTCCTGTTCTGGGTCACAGGCACTGCAGGAGCAAGCTTAACTTGCTGGGTTTATTTAGTCACCTTCCCCAGTCAGGCCCCATTTTGTTTAATCCTTGTGACATGGGAGGCTAGAAAAGGACAGAATCCCTCTTGTTTTGTAGGTGAAATAAAATAATTGCAGAGATTAGGAAAACTACCATGGGGATGTGTGAGGAGTGCTGACCTTTGACCCAAGCCTTCCCATCAGCTTGTGTGTGCCTGTGCCTTGTGCCTGATTTAAAGACTATGTCTCCATTTTCACGTTATGTATCTAGGGTACATTCATTGGTGATTGCTGTAGATTTTACTGGCAATTTCCCTTAAAATGTTTAACTGTGAACTGGTGAGATAGATCAATTGATAAAGGGTTTGACAGGCCGGGTGTGATGGCACATGTCTTTAATCCCAGCACTTGGGAGGCAGAGGCAGGGGGGTTGCTGTGAGTTCGAGGCCAGCCTGGTCTACAAAGCAAGTCCAAGACAGCCAAGGCTACACAGAGAGACCCTGTCTCGGGGGGAAAAAAAAGAAAGAAAGACAGATAAAGGATTTGCTGTGCAAGCATAAGGATCTGAGTTTGGTCTCCAAAATTCACATTAAAAAGCTAGGCCATGGGGCGATTCTGGCATAGAGGAGGTGTAGTCAGATGGATGTCTGGGGCATTATGGTCTAGAGGCTAGCTTGTTCAACAAGTTCCAACTCAGTGAGAGACACTCTCTCAGTAAAGACTCTGTGGATGTTAGCTGAAGAATGACTGTAGATGTGCGGGTGTACCTGCACACAGATGTGCACCCATACACACACAGAAGCATTCCATCCTAGTATCTTCCTCATTAATAGCATAGAATTCCATTCAGGGATTAGGAAAACGCAAATACATCCAGGGACTGGTGAGTCGAGACTGCTGCCCTTAGCATGGTCTCCTTCGCAAACATGGTTCTAAGCTTCCCATACTAAGGAGTTGGCTTACAGTGCATGGTAAGTACCATGATGGCCAGTGATGGCGGGAACCTCCATGGTGTTATTTATTTATTTATTTATTTATTTATTTATTTTTGGTTTTTTGAGACAGAGTTTCTCTGTGTAGACTTGGCTATCCTGGACTCACTTTGTAGACCAGGCCGGCCTCGAACTCACAGCGATCCACCTCCAAGGTATTCTTAGTGTCTTGACAAGAGCATGGAAAGGAGTTATGGTCAGGAAATTGCAAACTGTTTATATGTGAATTCAACTTCTTGAGCTGTCAAGGCCCTCCCTTCAACACTGGGGCCCATCGTCCTTATTGTCTGTTAGACGATAGTGAGTCCAGCTGTCAGTCGACCCACTGAGCAGACTAGTGATTCCTTTTTTGGGTGATGTAGCCACAGTCTCAGGTCCTACATGAGCACCAGCGCTTCTATCCTGCCCAAGCTTCTACTCGGTTCTCTTCCGTCATAGAACCTGATTCTATCCTAGCTTCACAGCTTCTCCTCCACTCCTGCCCAGTGTTATCTGGATCACACACACACACACACACACACACACAAATATCCAGACATATAATGCAATCCAAGATGGCACTCTGAAGGCCAATTCATGGGCCGCTCTCCTGGTATCAATTATTATAGTCAAATTTTGAAGAAAGAAAGAAAAAAGGAACCAACAGTGAAAAACAGTAATTGAAGTGGGTTGAGGAAAGGGGCCACTTGCAAAAGTCTGGCTTGGGGAGGGGAAAGTAACGATATGTTTGTTGTGCATCTGCTAATTCTGGGGTTATCAGGGTTGGGGAAGGACCAGGTTGCCATTATCCAGAGAGAAGAGGTCAGCATAGCTATTGTAGTTGCCTGTGGGGAGAGAGAAGTCTCAAAAGACGGTGACATCAGCAGTGAGGCAGTTGAGAGAAAAACCACTTCTCACTCACATTTCTGTTTCATGTCACCAGTGACCCAGATAGGGGCCCATATAGTAAGGGTTCCCTTGCAGTGGAACTGGAGAATGGGGCAGAGTAAGAGAGGGTATAGGTGAGTCTAGGAGAATCAGCAGAAGACACCCAACTATGTCCTGTCACGCATCCCTTGTTGTGGTAGTTGCTGCAGCTCCCTGGACAGTTCATGATGTTGAACTGCTGGTCTGTCTTTGTTTTGTGAAAACAGAACAATTAAATATTCGGAACTTTAGCCAAAGAGTTTATCTGAAGAAAACATTCAACTTTTTGAAAAAAAAAATGTGCATTTCTAGTACTTATGCTAATTTGTAGTTAATGATCATATTATTTAAAATACATTCATTATTTATCAGAGGCTGATGAACTGTACCCCCCTCTCTCTCCTCAGCTGTGGCTGTAATTTAATGCACGTAGCGTGTCCATTTTCACACACTGTGTGTTAAGGGAAGCACACGTAATAGATTAGCATTATTTACTGTGTGAACGAGACCATCAGAAGGTTCTTGGGTAGAAAGCACAAGGAAGCTGAGAGGGTTGTAAAAGTGATGAATATTTAAAATAACTTTGTTACGATGTTATTTATGCCATACTTAATTTTTTAAGGAATGTATGTTTGGAAGGCAGTAAAGTTGAACTAGGTCCCATTTTGTGTTTTAACTGTTGAAACTTCCGAGGGTTATCAACATGTCACATAAGGCTCAACCCTACAAGCGGGCCCCACGATCCTTCATTACTGAAAGGCATCTGGGACAGTGGTTAAGCATGCAGCCATCTTCCTGGGTCCCATAAGCATTAAAGTGGCACCTACCTCCTACGGCTGCCTGGAAGGGTGCATAGATTGAGCATTGCTACCGTATATGGAGGCACCAGGCAGATGGTAAGTGCTCAGCTATCTTGATTGGCCTTGCATTTTTTTTTTTTTTTTTTTTTGCCCAGTTTTTACACTTTATTCTGTGATCTCTGTTCAAGTCAATTCCTTCCATTCAAAGATCACCAGAAAGCTTTCTGATCCAACTTGTTCTACTAACCCGAATCTTTCCTTTGGCTGCAAGTTGCAGCCTCAGTGGTTTACCTAACGGATGTCAGTTTGTGTTGCTAGTGTTCGGGTGGTGAGCAACCAGGGCTGTAGAGCAAGCTGACATCAGAGACTCATGGTAAAAGTATGGTCTGTACAGGAAATTGATGGCCTTAGATACTAAGCCCCAAAGCACATGTAAGGATGTTGGACCCAGCCAGTTTTGCTCAGTAGATGTGAGAGCCGCATAGCTAAGGGTCTCATGCAATACCCAGACTTGGAAATGTTTGCGTAGGTCAACTTGGAGACTGCCTCTTACATCGAAGCCCCTGCTGGGATTTCACTGTACCACAGCTCTGCCTGTGAGGGAGCAGAGGTGTGTACGGGCTCCCATGGCAGACGCAAAGGAGCGTGCAAGTTGGTTGGGTATCTAAAGGGTTCAGATGTGAGGGGAAGTGCTTTGGCTGCCAGGGCAGAGCCTTGTTTCTAGGAAGATTAGCTCCAAACACTTAAGTGCATCTCTCTGAACATTAGTGTGAATCATTAAGACATCAATCAAGGGATGGTTGTCTCTTCGCATAAGGCAAAAGAAATCGATGGTTGAGTTGTGTGTAGATGTTTGCTGAACAACAGTAGTGTTGAACTGGCTATCTGAACCAGAGTTATAGCATTGTTTTAAGAGTGTCCCCCCAAGACAGACTGGACAGGATGAGACATGTAGTGACACAGATGAGACTGAGCAGTTGTGGGTGGGGTGCTTCGTATACACAGTGAAGGGAGCAGACATATGTTATCTAGGGCTTTGTAATAAATTGCCCTGAACCTGACCACTTAAATGAATGTTTAGGGACATGGAGTCCTGTGGAACAGGTACCTCAGGACAGGTCTACCAGGGGCCTTTCTTCAAGCACTCTTAAGGCTGTGACCAAGCGATCAACCAAACCTACACTCTCGCTGGGCTCAGCCAAGTCTATGCACATGACACTGTGGAATGTCATGGGACCTCTGCAGTGGCTCCTGGGTGTCCCCATGTCACAGAAGAATCAACAATGCATAGATGTCAAGGAAGCCAGCATGCATACCTATTGTGTATCGACTTCCTTTAAAATTGACACATTTCATCTCAAAGAAGCTCCTTAAGACACAGTAGACAATTCAGAGTAGCTACAGGAAGTCCCTGAAACTGACCTGACTCACTGGGCCCTTTCCTTCCCAGAGTAAGCAAGAAGCGTAGCTGAGGGTCACTCTCAGCAGACAAGTCAAGCTGGGAATCTGAGACTAGGTCAGCTGCCCGGAAAAACTGTTTAGATCGTCTGAGCCGCCTGAAATAACACTCTCTGACCTATCGAGCTGCCTGCAGGCTGTGCAGTGTGCTCCAAGTCCCCAGCTTTTGTGAGCTGCCACTCATGCTGGGGTGGGCTTTGGTGACGCAGCTGTTTTGGAGTCATTTCAGCTCTGGTAAGTAACTCCTCACCCATACTCGTGTGGAAATAGTCCCAATAAAACTCATTGGCTCCCTAAGTTGGACTTTGGTGGTATCCATACTTCGGGCTTCCTATCTGTGGTGAGTAGGCGTGTGTGTTGCAGCCCCCCTCCCCCCCAGGGAATATTTGGTCACACAACAAGACACTGGAGCCCTGTTCAGCCATTACAGAGAGTGGAATCATACATTTTCTAAGAAAAGTTCCTAGGTCAAGGAGACCACTGTGTTAAGAGGGGGAAAGCTAGACATAGCAGACGATATATTGTATGTTATCTCTTACATGTATAAGTTAGGGTTTAAATGAAGACGTGGAGGTAGAAGGCCACCATCTGGGAAATGAGGAGGGGCAGCATGCTGGGAGGTGGAGGGTAAATAAATATCATGAGTATAATAAAGTTGGATTATTTATGCATAAAAATGTGAGGATACAATCTATAATGTTCACAATTAATATACAGTAGGGACCAAGTGGGGACAAAGGGAGTGCACTCAAGAGGACATCATGGTTTCTTTACAGACTAATTCTGAAGGAGGCATTTCATCCCTTCCACCCCATGGTGCTCACCAGAAGCCAGCCACTGATGAGTTCAGTACTCACTCTTTCAGAGCAGGGCCATGGGCTCTGCTGCCTGAGGGCAGGAGAGCAGGAGGACTTTTAAATATAACATAGGGACTACATCAAGTCTGGACCCTATGGGAGACGTGCTTTTTAATGTTCACTTTAAAAGTAATGTAAGAGATACATATAGTAAAAGATAGCTACTTTCCCCAAACTCCCAGAAACAACCCCGGCCCCCAACAACCCATTGATACAATTCTAAAACATAAACACACCACACTGAGTCGCGCGTATGTGTGTGCGTGCGTGCGTGCGTGCGTGTGTGTGTGTGTGTGTGTGTGTGTGTGTGTGTGTAGAAGAGCTAGGCTTAAAGCCAGCTCTGGTCAGAATACACATTTGATAATGCTGTAAGGGGCAACACCCTGGTCACATAACGGCAGTGGCCTGTAGGGGCCATGTTGCCTCAGTGAGGGTTATCGGAGTTAGGAAGACAGAGAAGACACCTGACTTGCCAATTGAATATTAATACACACTGTTTACTGAGGGCAGTTTGATTTTTTTTTTTAAAGGAATAGATCATTCTCTATTTTTCAAGCCTTAAAACATCAGCATAGGTACATTTTCCCATCAAAATCCTCCATCTCTTCCATTGAAAATCCTTAATTCTTTAAGTTATCAGTACTAAAATAATCTGCTGTTGAGGGGAGAGAGAGAGAGAGAGAGAGAGAGAGAGAGAGAGAGAGAGAGAGAGAGAGAGAGAGAGAATGGATGAAACTTTTTGTGTGTCCTAGCCACACACATCTGGAAACAAGGGCACATGGCTGCTTCTGCCTTCTGTGATGTCATCATGCCAATGCTGGGGGCTGGGAACTCCAACCCTCCAAGTCTAGAAGCTAATCTTGCCTCTCTTGCTGCAGTCACTAGAGTTCCAAGCAGAAGAAAGAGGGATACCACATTCAGAACGCAAGCACCCACCCCTCTCCTTCATCCATCATCCATGTGTGTGTTATGTCTGCCCCTGAGCAGCACCTGCTTTACCACAGAGCACTTTGCAGGGTGCTCCCTCTGCCCCTGAGCAGCACCTGCTGTACCACAGAGCACTTTGCAGGGTGCTCCCTCTTTGTTCCGGTCCAGTCGTCATCTGCATAGAACGTTGCTGGTGCTCACAGTTAAGAATACCAACAAGGCAGCCAGCCTCTTTCTACCTGTTTCTTATCCCCTCCCACACCCACTGGCCCTTCGCTTGTACTTTGTGCACAATGAAATCCTTATTGCTGGTTCTCAGGCACATGTAAAGTACGCACTAAACCTTAAAGGTGGTGGTCATCAAATGCGAACACCTACAAACACCACAGAGGAGTATGACTGAGCACTTTCTAAAGAAAGCCACCAATATATATATATATATATATATATATATATATATATATATATATATATATATATATTTCCAGATCCTAGGATCTTGTACCTGCTTATATTTGTTAACACAGACCTGCAATTTAGAGCTGGGTGTGGGATATCTGTGTAAACAGCCATTTCTCTCTGATCCCCACCCCCGGAGCCCAGACCATCCTGTTACATGCGCTACCCTGGCTAGGACCGGCACAGTGCAAATTCTGGGCCTTACTAACGAGATGAACACTTGTCGAGGATAGGATAGCTTAAACTGTCTAGAAGAATCTGGGATTAGTGACGCTGTACTTGTAGATAAATCAACTAACGCCATCTTAGCTGATTCCTTGAACAGCTGGACAAAATATTCCAGAGTGAGCAGCATTGTGAAGCTTCAGATCTGGTCAATAGGCAATCAATTACAAACTGCTGAGGCCTTCTGTGTGCCAAGGCCTGGGCCAAGAGTCAGTACTGTAAGAGGGAGGTAGGCCCGAGCTCAAGTCTTCTCCAGCCTGTCCCCTCCAATTTTGGATAATTTCATTATTTAAATAAGAACATTTATGCAGCCCACATCCTGCTCCCAGACAATCCACTGGTTTTGGTCTGTCCTCGGGAGCTCCGTGGACCAGGTTGATCCCTTTCTGTGTTTGTTACTGCACCGAATGGAACCTCCTATTCTTCGGAGGCGGCTGGCTCAGAGAGAAGCCCAGGTTGCTTTCCCTTAAACAGTTGAAAATGTTCCTTTTAACACTTGGGCTATGCAAACAGATGCAGCCTACCTTGAGCATGTCTGGACGCCTCAGACAACACTGAAAAGGCTGCTTTATCTGGGAACTGGATCTGGGATTATTAATGGATTCTGTGGGCATGCGATCACAGAACAGAGACATGTTGGCCTTTTTCAAATTGCATCTGTTCCTCTATGGCCTGCCATCTATTGGCCAGATAAGATTTTAAATAGCAAATCTCTGTGGCTAGAGTCCTTGCTTTCCAGATCTCACTTTTCTTGCCCTGGACATTCTTTGTGTTGTGTGATTTAGACAACTTGAAAATAGCGAGACACCTCTCCTGCTCGAATAACTACGGAACTTTCATCTGCAGTAGAAAAGAAAAGCATGCAGCCTAATCATGTGATGATAAAATATAGCCCTTCAAAAGAATGCAGGCGCTTTCATGGTGTGCAAGTCTCTGAGGTAAAAAAAAAAAAAAAAAGCAAGGAGGACATAATGCTGAATAGTGAAAATAAAGAGACCGAAGTCAAACTTTGATATTGACGCCTGTACTCTTAAAATCAAACAGCCTCATGCTGATGCTTGAAAACCATCTTAGCATACAGACCCAAGAGCTAAGGAGAACCAGACTTACTTGGTACCCTGTCAATAAAGAGTGACGGCTATCAGCAACTTGAAATATCCTCTAGGTATATTGTATAACAGTTTCCTGCAATACTGGAATATGTAATATTCCATCTTGCAGGGAATGCTCCTTAAACGGGAAGGTAAACAACTCAAAATAGCTAAAGGAAGTTCCTAAAACTGACCAGACTCACCAGGCCCTACCCTGCGTGGCTAAACTATAAAAGAAAAGAGTCTGCCTTAGAGGAGAGGCAGGCCATGCTTCAAAGAAGACTGAGTCCAGAGCAGCTGCTTTGAAGGAGTAGAAAATAGGCAAGATGTCTGCAAGAGGTTTAGATCAGTCACATGGGAAAAGACTCTCCAAACTGTTGATCCGCCCTCAGGCTCTGCAGTATGTTCCAGATTCTCAGCTTTGTGAGTTGTCACCCACATGGGGTGGGCTTTGGTGATGCTGCTGCCTTTGAGTCATTTCTGCTCCTGTAAGTAACTCATCGCCTGTATTCCTGTAAGTAACTCCTCACCCATATTCATGTAAGTAACCGCAATAAAACTCATTGGTTCACCAAGCTGGAACTTGGTGTATCCATATTTGGGTCTATTGTGGGCTTCCTACCTGTGGTGAATAGACATGTGAGTTGTCTCTTCCTGGAAACAGCTTTGTCACACAACATAATTGGTGTCCAAACAGGGGCAGAGCAGAACCAAAGATGAGAGGGGAGAGGAGTGAGTATATGGTCCCAGCTATGGGTAGCAAAGCATGCACCTGAGGCTGAGGAGCCTGGGGAGTCGGGGGAGCATCTGTGGAGGACATTGTGATAGACTTGCCCTTTCCTGAGTGATGTGGCTTAGTGTGCATTTGTGCTATGACAGCAGTTGCACGGGTCTTGCTATAAGTAGTGAGAAGGGCAACTAAGGCCAAGCCATCAAGATTAAGAGTGTCTGTGGGAGGAATCACAGACTTCATCTATGCCTGCTTGATGAGTGGGGTCCACCGCATGATCATAGAGATGCCCTGAAAACAGCTAAAGTTTTAGAGGAAACTTTACAGACTTGTTAGTCAAGCAGAGGCAGAGGCTGTCTGGCTTTCATTGTGTGTCGTTAGAAATGCACCTGTGGCCAAGATGGCGGCCAATTGGGTTTCATTTGTGTAAAGCAGGAACTGGTTTATGTAAATGAGAAATTGGAAGAAGAAAGGGAGATTCAGTTTGCATCCTCCGTGTTAGCCTGTGATTTGGCAAATAAGTTAGATAAAGGAGAAGATGTTGACTTGCAGCTTCTTAAAGGCATGGGAGCCAGAAAGAAAAGAGAAGTTAGATATATGCTCAAAACCCAACTGGGATCCAAGAACTCGGAACCCAGAGACAGAGACGGAGACCAAGGTCATACCCTGAGGGTCTGACCTTTAATAGGAAAAGAAAAAGAATTGCGATCCAACATAAAGATGGAGCCTTCACAGTGGTCTGGGCATTTCCAGGGTGATCAGGAAATGCTTAGCACTTGAGCTTCTGAAATTAGGGGAGACATTTTAAGCAAGAAATGAGAGAGAGAGAGAGAGAGAGAGAGAGAGAGAGAGAGAGAGAGAGAGAGCCTGTTGCAGGCTGGCTTTGTGAGGTTATGGGACATGGGAACAAGGGGACCAGCCTGACTTCTGCGGGGGCAGAAAAACTGAGTCATGTGACACACACACCCTCTTAAGGCAAAGGCTGCATAACCTGAGGAACTGTGAGTGATATCAGCCCCTGCTGCACTTATCAGTCATTAGGAACACCTTGTCATCTTCATCTGAGGGTCTCACAAATAGAAAGGTTTGGATAAAGGAGGGATAGATGCCCTTGAGAGAATGGATATCATGAGAGAATAGAATGAGAGAAGGGGGTTTGAGCTGCAGTTCACTGCGCCAGAGAGAACTAGGCTTACAGAGGGGTTAAAGAAAAGACGGATCCAGTGGCCAGTGGGGGATCTGAAGGCCGGAAGTAGTTTGAACCATTTCGCTGAGCCCTTTGCTGGGGCAAGATCTTTCTAAGCAGGAAAGTCTTTGGCAGATCGTAACAACAGACCAGTGTCAAGAGTGTCCATAGCGCAAGAGAGCAATGTAGGGGGGCTGAAGAGATGGCTCAGAGGTTAAGAGCACTGACTGTTCTTGCAAAGGTCCAGGTTTAATTCCCAGCAACCACATGGTGGCTCACAACCATCTATGATGAAATCTGGTGCCCTCTTCTGGCCTGCAAGTGAACACGCAGACAGAATACTGTATAAATAATAATATAATAAATCTTGAGAGAGAGAGAGAGAGAGAGAGAGAGAGAGAGAGAGAGAGAGAGGAGAGAGAGAGGAGAGAGGAGAGAAAGAGAGAAAGAGGAGAGAGAGGAGAGAGGAGAGAGAGAGAGAGAGAGAGAGAGAGAGAGAGAGAGAGAGAGAGAGAGAGAGAGAGAGAGCAATGTAGAGATGAGAACATGGCAAAGCAGAGGGAGTGGTCTGTCTGGGTTACACAAAGACAAAAGCGGCCAAGATTTGTGTCAAGTCAGGGTCCCTAAGGAGAGAATTGATAGAAAGCCTACTTCCATGATAAGCAGCTTCTTGGGGGCTGGAAAGTCTTGTCCCACAATAAGGTAACTACGGTAATACACAGACGTGTGAGATTGAAACAGGAACTGCATTTCCAATAGGCGCGTTTCATTGGTTGTCTTCTTAGACTATATGGACATGATATGGATGATGTTCCATATTCTGTCATAGTGACCTCACTCCACGAACACATCTTAACACTTGGTTCTTTGTTGGTGCCACTTAGGAGATGGAGACAGGAAGAACAGGCGTTCAAGGCCATCCACAGAAAGACCGAGTTCCAGGCCAGCTTGGGATAAATACAACCCTGTTCCAAACACCTAAGACATGGCAGGCGAGATGGCTCAGAAGGCAGATTCGTGCTGCCCAGCTTGAGGACCCATCTCTGGGAACTGTCGGCTCTGGCAGTTTGTCCTTTGACCTCTACAAGTGTGCACTAGTGAATATTCTTGCCTATATGCATACAAAAGAACATAAATAAAAAACGTTTTCCTTCCTTTCTTTACCTCCTCCCCTCTTCTATTTTGTCCAGGTGCTGGCAAGATGGCGCACCATTTCAGAATAATTGCTACCCTTCCAGAGGTTCTGAGTTTGTTCTGCCACTCATGACTCCCTATAACACATCCAGGGCATCCAACACTCTCTTCTGGCCTCAGTTGGCACCTGCACACAGGGACCATACATACCCACACATAGGCCCCCACCCCAAGGTATATCACAATTTATTTCATAGTTGTTTTTCAATATTGCAGGAAAACACACACACACACTCATATTCCTGCCCCTCGTCTTACTATCTACTTGAGATAAACTTGGCAAAGTACAGAATTGCATGAAAGGTGACTGATCATGTTTCAAAATTGCCTGGTTGTCACTGGAATGCTGACCCATTTCAGTTCCTGCCAGCCCACTGTAGAGGTGCTTATCACCACATTCTCACAAGACAGGGCGCTGCAGTTTAAACTTTTCAGGATGAAGGAGTTTTGAATAGGGTGGGAGAGCCACCATGAAGGTGGAGCCTCCCTTTAGCCTTGGCTTACCATGAACTCACATGGAACTCATTGTGTATCCAGGCTGGCCTTAAAATTGTGACAAGCCATACCCACCACAAAGGGCTTTTAATTTGCATTTCCTTGAGAACTGAAAATGGTGAAATTCTTTGCGTGAGTTTATTGGCCATTTCTGCATCTTCTTGTGTAGATATGCCTTAATTAAAAAAAAATATGTGTGTGTGCCTGTGTCTGTATTAAAGTTTGTGCACATGCATGCAGGTGCCTGCAGAAGTCAGAGGGCATCAGATACCTACAAGCTGGAGTTGCAGGTGTGTGAGCCAATTGACATGGAGGCTGTGAACTGAACTCAGGTCCTCTGCAAGAACAGTGCAGGCTCTTAAGTGCAGGGTCACCGCTGTAGCCCCATAAACAAGCACAAGTCTTTTGTATTAATTTGCAATTTGGAATTACAGAGAGCATCAAGAGGACCATTCCCTTTCTTTTAGCCACTTGAGTTTTATATTTGTCACGAGTTACCTCCTATCCCCAAGTATTAATTTACAATTCTGAAGTAGGCAAAGACATCTGGTGTCTGAATGTTGACTTCTAATGAGCTGTATTTTTTGCCACTTCACAAGGTGTTCTGTTGAGAAAATATCTTGTGTATTGTGTGGATGCATTGCCTATCAATTAAAGAAAAAAGAAAACCTATGGCCTATGGGAAAGGGTGGAAGAGAAGGTGAGACATCTGGCATGCAGAAAAGATTCAGGGATAAAGTCAGGTGTGGAGGATTCATCTGGGGAGATGTGAGGGTGACAGATGCATGGTACCTGAGCAGAGGTAACCAGCCACATGGCAGAATGCAGATTAGTATACCTTGCCAATTTCAAGTTATGACCTAGTCAGAGAAGAGCCTACCTATATGACCTAGGCATTTGTCAATATATTTTGAGTCTTGTGAGTCCTTATTCCAGGAGCTTGGGTCTGGGAGGAAAACCACGAACTCTACTACAGTGTTGCATAGGAAAGAAAATTTTGATAATTAAACATGAGTAAAGGAAACACATTTTCTTTTCAAGACAGCATGTGAGCCCTAGGTAAAGGACTTAGTGGATGGTCATTTTATAATGTAAAGATTGACTTAGGTTTTTAAATGTGGTGTTTTCAAATCAGGCAATGAAATACTGCTTCTATTATTATTCATCACTTAATTTGGTAAACTTTTGAGCACTGGTTGAATGTAGCTGGGCCTATGTGGGGGCAAACCAAGAAAAGTAATAATGGCTGGTGCCCCATGATGGAGAGCTATAGTTTTAGAAGTCAGCTTCTAAGGCAGAAAAAGAAGATCGTGATCTCTATCAAGGGAATCAATGCTGAAGAAAGAAACATAGCATTGGTAAAAAAAAAAAAAAAAATCCCTCTGTGTCTTCCCTCCCTCCCTCCCTCCTTCCCTCCCTCCCTCCTTCCCTCTCTTCTACCTTCCTTCAGTAAAAACATTTCTAAAGCTCAACAGTGAATAAATAATCAGATTAGACTGGCAAAGAAATAGGGAACAGCAGCTGAGGCCTTACATACCCGGGTAGAGGAGAGTGGGGAAATGTAATTACCAAAAGCCAAGCCTTGTTCATTCAAAGACCAGGCCACAGACATGTGGAGATGGATGCTCCAGTGGTCCAGGAGGGCAGGAACACTTGAGTGACAGGCTCAAGAGCTGAGACGCCAGGTGAGCTGCTATGGAAACCATCTTTAAATTATGCACCTGCCATTTATCAATTGTTTGGCTAGAGACAAATTCGCCCAAATTTCTCTGAAAAGATTGATATTTAAGGGAGGATGATTATTTTTCAGAGCTTGAGGGAAAAGGGCGAGAGTGAAGTTTGATGAATTGTAGGCTAGAACATCGACCACTTTCTTTAAGTGATAGATTCTCCAGTCACTTTGTCACACATGCCAGGGAGAGCAGATAAAGTTGTTTCAACACAACAATTTCTGATGGATTTTTCTCAGTATAACCCATTCCACTGGGTCAAACGACAAATTACATGCTGTGTGGTGTTCCCTTCCAGCGGCTTGCTAATGGCTTAATTCAAGGTAGAAACCTCTTTCGAGATGAAATAAAAAAAACATCATTTGTGCAAGTTTAGATATAATTTTTAGAGACCTACTTCATTTTAAACTGTGTAAATATTTATGTGTCTGAGTGAGGGTATGCAGATATGAGTGCAGGTGCTGGAGGTGGCCAGAAGAGGGCGTTGGATACTCTGGAGTTGGAGTTATAAGGTATTGTGATTTCAGGATATACATTTTAAGGGTAAACTTAAGGGGAGAAAAGCTATCAGTAGCTACCTTTCAATTGTCTCTTTCTTTTCCAATCTGCCCAGACTTGAATGCTGTTTACACTGCTCTCTTCATTAAGACAGTGGCTACGGTGGATGTTACAAAGGCTTTCCATTTTGTTTATCCAACTTTATACTTTAAGTGAATAAAAGAAAACTTGCGTTCCAGTCTTGTTATTTTCTTTCTTAAACTACAATGTCATTAACACCCATAATCTAGGTAACTTTTGAAATAAGGGATTTAAAAAATGTTTCTTTTATCTTATTTTTGCTTAAGAGTGTATGCTCAGAACATGAAATTATATCCCATTGACATCTGCCGAGTTGGAAGGGCTCTGAATACCTGTGTTTGCTGACCTTAAGTGCTATTATTTTGGGATTTGAAAGCCTGCCAAAGTATAACTTCAGGCAAGGCAGGCACTTAGGTGTATTTATGATTCTCTTTAAATATCTCTGTATGCACATCTATCACATGTATAGTAGTCATACCCGTGGCACAGTACTACTTGTAAAAACAAGGTTTCTGCCAATGGCTACACGGGATGTGCTATGGCCTGCACTGTAACCACACACGCTACAGTGTGAATGGTTTCCAGGCAGCTACACTGGGGGCTTGGGGAAGCATCCGCATGACGGAGCATCTCCTGCAGAATAGTAAGCCTGCGGGTTCCGGGGCTAGCCCTCAGACTGCCCTTTTCATCGCAGTTCAGAAGTAGGGAGAATTATCGGAACAGACCAAATCTTATGAAATTTTTCATCTCCCAAGCGCACATGTGTATATATGAATTGTGTGTGTTTAAGCACACTCACATGTGCACACACACGCGCGTGTACATGCACAGGCATGATAACCTTTGCATGTGCCCATGACTCAAGATCTGTTTTGTCGTCACATTGCTTAAGTTAAACTGAATAAACATTTTAAGATGTGATGCACAGCTCGTGATTCATGAAGCCCATTTTATTTTTGTGGGGGAAAAATTGGGATGTTAACAGTAGAATTGCCAGCTTTTTTACTCTATAAGTGACTCTTCAGCTAGACCCAGTTTGTAGTTAAAAGTTAAATATGGCAGAACAGTTGTAAAACATTTAAATTTATGGGCCGAGAATGCACCAATTATTTTCCCGTTTAGCTTTCATCTTGCGAAACTCCAGGTAATGTCTCTCTGACCGACTGTCTGTCTGTCAAGATGCTGATGGTGAGTGTAAACATACTCCTGCCCTTAGTTTGCAAAATGTGCCTTCTCAGAAATCAGCCGGGAATTATTTGCTTCTTTTGCAAGTGGTACTCAGAGCCATTCACGTTGTTAAGTGCCAGCATCAATCTGGAACAGACAGGGCAAAATGCCCCTTTCCACTTGCCAGCCAATCCCCACTTATACCCTGCTACCTGGAGGCAAGCCAGAGCAATGTCTACTGTGGAGTCTTTCTGTTCTTTTACGGCCATGTGCATGTCTATACATCTTCATGTTTACCTGCCTTTAAAATAATTCCTGGGACACTGTCCATACTATTCTTCACTCCAATACTCACGATGTCCTTTTAGGGTCACTCATATACCTGTACCTAGCACCCTAAGTATCCCTTTTGATTTGGCGATTTTAAATAAGTTCTTATTTAATGCATTTGGGTGTTTTGCCTGCATGTGTGTCTGTGTTCTAAGTACATGCCTGCCACCTCCAGAGGCCAGGAAGGGTGGTTAGAGACTCAAACTGGACTTTCTGATGGTTGTGAGCCTCCAGGAAGGAGCTGGGGGTTGAATCCAGGTCCTCTGCAAGAGCAGTAAGCCCTCTTAACCGCTGAGCCAGCTCCCTAGCCTCAGACGTGACAGTTAAAATGTTCTAGTTTTGATTATTGGTATATGTGTGTCCGTATGTGCACATAAGTACAGTGCCTAGGCAGTCTAGGATAGGACATCATATCCTGGAGCCAGAGTTGGAAGTGGCTGTGACCCACTGCAGTGGGTAGGGGTACCTGAACCTCGGTCATTTGCAAGAGAAGGATGCACTCTTAACCACTGAGCCACCTCTGCAGACCCCAGTTTGACAAAATTTAGCTGCTATAAACTTTGCATTTTCCTTACACATATTTCCCCTATCTGGCTTTCGTTATACATTTCTTTATTGTATGAACTACTTGTAAAGTATTTTAAACGTCATTAGGAATTTCCAAGTGTTTTTCTTCAAGTGACTTAAAGAAACCGATCTGTTTCATCAAACAGTTGAAATGCTTGGCATAGTGACTCATGCCTGTAATCACACTTGGGAGGACAAGGCAGGAAAGCTGTAATGTATTTGAAGTCAACCTAGACTACAGAGTGAAACAGACCCTGCTTCCATAAACCGATTTCCCTTCCCTTTGCCTCCCCTCCAAAAAAAAAAAAAAAAGTCCTGCCAGTGTATAACCATGGCAGTAAGAAGTCTGAGGCAGAGGAATTTGAAGTTCAAGGCTAGCTTGAGGTACACAGTGAGACCCTGTCCTGAATACAATGTAGAAAAATCAGGTGTCTTATTCCACATTAAAGTAAAAAAAAATTTCCTTCTGCACATTTCTCATGTTTTAATAGTTCTGTAATTCAAACCGAGTCCTTTCAATTCCACTGTCTATTTCCTCTTTCATTAGCACAGTGTTCATATTTACCCAGTGCTTTTCCCTAGACACTTAATTTTAAAACTACTAAAAAATAAATTCCCCAACGCTGGCAAATCCCATACCTAGGTACATTGAATCTTAGCCCCGGAGAGGCTGGTGCAACCAACAATAGAGGGGGCGGGCCTTCCTTTCAGAGATGCAATGGGAAATGGATGGACAATCAACTTCTCTATGGGAACTATAGGAGCCAGAAGACAATGGAGTGACTTTAAATTGTGCTAGGCAACTAATTGCCAGCCTGGAATACCACAGAGAATAAAACTTTTCATCAAGAATGAATCTTTGGCGGGGGGGGGGGGGTTAGGAGATAGATATCTCAGAGAATAAAGGTTTGTTGCCAAAGCCTAAAGGCCTGAGTTCGATCCTTAGAAGCACATAAGAAGCTGGGCCCCGGGACCCATTCATCCAGGACTGTAGGAGGATATACAAAGCTGCAAGGCCTTCTGGTCACCCAGCCCAGTCTAATCAATGCGATATCTAGGCCAGTAAGTGATCCAGTCTTAAAGATACATTTCTGCCAAAATTCAATATCCTGTAGTTTTTGGAGAGCATCTTTTTATTTAGGATAATTATTTGGATTGGACTACCCCATTGTGCAAACCTCCTGCAGTCTGTTTACATTTTCTGTGATGGGGGACTTTAATGTGTGGTGGGTACTGGTTATGGGAACATTGTCACCACCTTCTGGAGTGCAGTGCAATTTTGGGTTGGGGAGGTTAGCATCACACATTGTTGATTTAAATACTCCAGAGAATCTTAAACTTGAATTCAGCCCACAAAAGAACTGCCTTCCTCAAAGGCGATCCTTTAGGGGTGTGGCTTGGCTTTCAACTCTTGGGTTTACCTAAACTCTTCCTTTCACTCACTCAGTTTTTCTGTTCCAAGTGTCTCCCAAAGACCCACATTTTATTTTCTAGGTCTCTTAGCCTCTTTCAGAAATAGACACTGAGGAAGAAAGCATAACTAAATGCCAGGCTTACCTCTGAAATTCATACTTTTTAAAATGATGTATTTATTATTTTTAATTATGTGTATGTGTGTGGGCATGTGCATGTGAGGTGAGTGCACATGTCTGTGGAGACCAGAAGAGGGAGCCAGAGCCCCTGGGAGCGGAAGTTACAGAGAATTCTGAGCCACCTGATATGGGTGTTGTGGACCTGAACTAATGTCCTCTGCAGAAGCAATATGCTCTTAACTGCTAAGCCATCTCTCCAGCCTCAGATTCATAATGCTTTTGACCTGATAGCTGAGATCTCAAACACTTAAGTTAAAAACATATCTTGTCCTGTTTTTCTAGCAGCGAAAAGGTTAGGGCAAGGTGAATTATAGTTTGCTGATACTGCATGTGTCTGCCACTGGTAAAGAGACCTTGGGTGAATTGAACTCATTTTATAATTTTGTATAAGGTGGAAATCTGGCATACAGACAGGTCCTCCAGTTGATATTAAATAATGTTTTCCTAAGTACTCATATATGCCATGTGATAGAAACCTACACATACAGCTTCTACCTAAATTTTATAATAAAGATAATGAGCAACAATACTTAACATAATGCTGAGAAGTCACAGGGTTGTCCCATAACAGATGTCAGGACATTTGACTGAATGTGAGCCTCTTCTTTCCAGGCCATGGTGCTTTGTCTCAATCCACCCCTCCCTCCACATTAATCTCTTGCCTTTCTCTTTCTTTTCTGAGGTAATTAATGATCATTTTTTAGCCCACTTGAGCTATCCAGAATAATTACGCCTCCCTCTCAAATTCCTCCACTTAATGAAATTTGCAGGCCTTTCAACATTGAAAACAGTTACATGAATTAGCA
This sequence comes from Acomys russatus, assembly GCF_903995435.1. Taxonomy (NCBI): domain Eukaryota; kingdom Metazoa; phylum Chordata; class Mammalia; order Rodentia; family Muridae; genus Acomys; species Acomys russatus. Next base: position 45,677,177 of record NC_067147.1, read on the forward strand.
CACAGGCATTAACAAATACACAGCTAGCTGGTGTTCAGATACCCAGAGATCTCTCAACCGAGCTTATGCTTTGGGTTATTTCCATGGTTTTTTTGGACTAGGGCACACTGGTCTGTTTTTTCATTACTATAACAAAATCCTCGGGGCAGACTAACTTCATAATGAAGAAAGGTTAATTTCCTTTGTATTCCTAGAGATTAAATGGCAAGTTGCTTACTCAGTGTGCACAGGAGAGGTCCTCATGGGGCGTGGTAGACAGGGACACTATGGCAAGGGCGTGCGGGAGGAAAAGCTCTCATCTTGACTCAAGATGTCATAGAGACATTAGGTTGCACAGTCCCTTTTGGGGATGGTCCCCTAATGGCATATCCTGTGATTGGGTGCTGCCCTGTTAAGGTCCCATCAGCTCCACAGTGTTACACTGGAGATCAAGAAGCCAGTGCGTGTCTCTGATGGGCACACTTAAGCCATACCCACATCATACCCTGTCCTCAAAATAAGCTGTTAGAGTGCACTCAGAGTTGAGTCATGTTCCATTTGGTGCTTAATCTGAGGGAAAGGCGGGTAGCTTGGTGGGGTCCCCTCTCCACTGTTTCTGGCAATGACTGCACCTGCCCCTTATTTTTCTAGAAGATGGTGGAGCTGCTTAAGGAGGAAGAGACTTGTCTGGAGCACTCTCCGTAGCACCTTCACCTCACTGAGATGGTTCCCCGCTCAGGACTCATTCTCAGTAGCTGCACTTGTGTGATTTATTGACGGTGCTTCCTTGCCTCTCCGTAGACCATTTACTTACCCTAAAAACCTTCCTTCTTCCATTTATCAGCCAAATGATTCTTTAGGACTACTTTCAGAATATCATGTGTCCTGTGTGATACTACAGGCTGTCATTTTAGAAAAAAGTTGCCTGTGACCTTCTTCTTAGGGAGCATTCTTGCTGAGTTGCTTGACTATATGAACCCAGGAGAAAGACTGAGAAATTCATAGGATGGTGAGTATTTGTGTAAGAGGAGCCAACATTTAGCAAGAAGAGGCCAGTTGAAATTAAGGGGAGAAAAAGCTTCAGATGCTTTAGTCAATGAGCCCAAATCCTTTGTTGGAAATACAAGGCCCTGAATGCAGGTTTGCTTCAATAAAGACTTTTGAGGTTTGAAGTAGGCCTTAAAAAGGAGCAAAGGGGAAGGAACACAAAACCAGAAGAGACGGACCTGACTCGTTCACCTCAGAGTCCCTGATTTTATTTGGGTGGAGGCGTGAGAGCCCCATTCAAGAGAGCATTGTCCAACGATCCTTAGATCCTTAAATATGCGTTCATCAGTGCTCCCAACACACAAAGACAGCTTATTTACTTAATTGGAAGCTCATCTGGCCTAAGTATCCTTTTTCATTACTTCTTAGTTGTGTTATTCAGATTATATCCCGATTGTTATGCCCTCACTTGTATCTTCCCTTTTCCCCCTCCCTCCCTTTTTTACCCTATTCCCCTCCCCTAGGCCTGTGACAGAAGGGGACCTCTACCCCTACCATATGATCACAGCCTATCAGGTCTCATCCAGGTAGCCTGCTTCCCCTTCCTCTGAGTGCCACCAGGCCTCCCCACCAAGGGGAAGTGGTCAAATAGGGGGCAGTAGAGTTCATGTCAGAGGCAGTCCCCACTCTCCACACAACCATGGAGAATGCACTGTCTATTGGCTAGATTTGAACAGGGAGTCTAGGTTTACTGCATGCATTGTCCTTGGTTGGTACAGCAGTTTGAAGAGTGGATAAAGAAACTGTGGTACATTTACACTATGGAATACTACTCAGCTATTAAAAACAAGGAACTCTTGAAATTTGCAGGCAAGTGGATGGAACTAGAAGTGATCATCCTGAGTGAGGTAACCCAGACTCAGAAAACCACACATGGTAGTACTATACTCACTTATAATTGAATACTAGCCCAACATGGATGTCCTCTGAGAGTCCTCACTGAGCGGGGCAATCAGAACAGATGCTGGGACTCACTATTGGACCCCAGGTGAGAGTGGTATAGAAGAATGGGGAGATAGAAGGACCCAGTGGGTCTAGGAACCCTACAAGAAGACCTTCAAGGCTGGTGTATCTAGACCTGGGGGTAAGGGTGGGGGTGGGGAGGGGGTCTGCACAAACTGCTGTACCAACCAAGGTTGTATTAACTCTCGAAAGATCATGACCTGGAGTTGCTTTGAGCAGTTCTGGATTCAGATACACTAAGTGGTTCAGCCACTCCGTTGCCCATTACTTACCTCGGTTCCAATGACAATTTCTTCCCTGGTCGAATAGAACATAAACTCGTACAGCCTGTAGTGCTGGAATATGCTGAAATGCAAAACAAACACACCACTAGCACACCTTAACAGGAGGAGAGAAGAGCAAATACCCGAAGGCGTGACTCAAAGGAAAAGGGGCTTTGGCCGAGCTAGAGATAGTCCACAGCGGTACAGAAATCCATCTCCTTCATTCCAAAGTAAGCAGACTAGGGATGCTGGGAGATTCAAATTTTGCTTTCTGAGACACTGACAGTGTCAGCAGATCCATCCGTGACATGAGAGCAGAGGGACCAGGCATGTGCGTCTAGGGTAGAGAAGCATCCAGAACAGCCATTCTCAACCTGTGGGTCGCGACCCCACCCCCACCCCGGCATCACATATTGGATATCCTGCATATCAGATATTAACATTATGATTCACAACAGTAGCAACATTACAGTTTTGAAGTAGCAGCAAGATAATTTTAGGTTTGGGGGGGTTCACTACAACGTGAAGAAATGTATTAGAGGGGTGCAACATTAGGAAGGTTGAGAACCACGGATCTAGATAGAGTGTGTTTCCTAATTTGAAACATAGCATGCTTTCAGGCAGCTGCCGACTTTGCAGCATTAGCTGGGTTTAGCTCTAGATCCTGGTGTGAATGGAGTTGTGTTTCTGTATAGAAACACATAACATCTCATATCGCCAAAATGTTTCAAGATTAAATCAATCTCTAAGAATCCTGGAAAAATGGCATGGCAAGGTCTGCTTTTTTTTTTTTTTTTTTTTTTTTTTTTTTTTTTTAAGATTTCTGACTTCCTGTGGGATGTGTCGTCACACATCCAAGACTGGCATACGTTAAGGCAGATCACTTCCTTTCTTCTCACCCGAAAACTAAGTGGTCAGTTGACTATGGACTACGAGGGGCTCAAAGTCACAAGCACTTATAAACAAATATTTCTAGCATGTTAAGAGCTTGGCAGTGTATCATTGCGAGTTAAATATGTTACTGAAGGGCTGACTTCTAATATCCTGTTTGTGATAATATTTGAACTTTTCTAATTCTCTCCCTGCTGGTTGGGAAAATTAATAGACTCATAATACAGCAAAACGCCCAAGAACAAAAAAAAAAAAAAAGAAAGAAAGAAAGAAAAGGAAAAAAAAAAAGATATCTTAGTGGTTTCTCTTTCAGTCTGTTGCCTTCTGCTATTTAGGAAAATTGATTTTAATATAACTGAGAAATTAACATTTGCAAAAATGTAGCTACAGAGCATGTGTAATAATGGCTTCTTCTGGATGCTGTAATGGATCAAAGTTTCAATTCATTTGAAACCAATGAGGAAATCCTCAGGCAGCTGGGCCCCTCTGAGTTACATTAGCAGTGGGTCTCCCTAGGAGCACAATCCATTAAAGAGTGCTGGCTGTGTGGGCCCAGTCAAGTTTCCTTTCTTCTCTGCAGACCTGGAATATTGCATTTACTCATCAACACTCACAAGACCAGCTTGGTTTTTGACGTTGCTCTGAAGTATGGGCTAGAAAAACAGGAAGATTAGTGGACACCGATAATGCAGATTCCCCCTCCTTCATGTTAGCGACCTAGAGAGAACTGTAGGGTCAATGCCATCGCCCTGGCAATAATGGGTTTGGGGCTGTGAAAAACAAATGCCATATTTGGGGGTTAGCTTGCTACCCTCTAAATCGGAGGTTTTCAACCTTCCTCAGACTGCGACCCTTTAGGACAGTTCCTCATGCTGTGGTGACACCGCTGTGAAATTATTTTCATTGCTGCTTTATAACTGTAATCTTGCTACTGTTATGGAGTGTAATACAAATTTTTCTGGAGACAGAGGCGTGCCAAAAAGGTCCTGGCCTACAGGTTGAGAACCACTGCTCTAAATGAACTACAAGAAAAACCCCACTTTGTCCATCTTGCAAACCTTGTGCTAGACACGGAACCTAGGGTAAAATATTTCCACTCTGATATGTCATAATCCTTCAGTCCCTGTGCCCTTGTTACATGTAAGGTTGTCCCATGTCAGCCCAGAGGAAACGTAAGCAATGAAAACGGTATCCAGGACTTGGATATGATGGTCAAAGATACAGTAAGAAAGTAGGTCCTGGACTAGCAACAGGATGTGTGCCCACAGGAAGATATTTGAGGGGACACTTCCTAAGAGACAGACCAAGTTCCCTCCCTGAATCTCTGCACCTTTCAGGGTCTCCAGGGAGCTAATAGGGACCTCGCCTGAGAACCAAGTGACAGCTCAGTTATGGGAATGTATTTTCTGTCTCCTCTACTGGACTTCTCTCTGACTCACACTTCTAGATGTTCTTGTCCATCCAATTCTCAGGTCAGACCTTGAAGCAAGTTGGAATTAAAAAAAAAAAATGGTCTGAGCTGCCTGGATCAGTATCCTGTATTGCTGTGCACAAAGTGGGGATGTATTGTGGTTCTCTGGGAAAAAGAACACTCAGTGAAAAAAGGAGTATGCAACATTTGCAGTTATAATTGCATGTCATATATTATATATTATACATATTGCATAAACAGATAGCTCTGTGTGTGTGTGTGTGTGTGTGTGTGTGTGTGTGTGTGTCCTTATTTAGATAATTGCCTATGCAAATAGCAGCAGTACCCATACTCATGTGGAGAAGAAATTTTGGTAGCAATATTTCCAGACCACAGGTTAAAAATATACCATAGAGACTAAAGTGAGAGTATCTGAAAAAATGCAACTTTACTGAAAAGTTAAATTTTACATCATTTGACTATTTCCTCCTCACTGAAACATGCCCTCCTGGAGGGAGAGTTTTATAAGAGTTGGGATGACAATAAATCTTACAAGGCTGGAGAGATGCTGAAACCAGGGGTTCAGAAAGTCCAGAAAGTGACAAGATTCAGAGGTCCCACCCAAGGCTGTATACACAGAGGTTGGAGAGAGTCCCCGATAAAGCCACCTGCCGTGCTGTGCAGGAAGCTCAGAGGATATGGCTTTCGTGAGTCGTCACCCAGGCTGGGGGTGGGGTGGGTTGACTCAGGTGTCCTCGAGTTATCCATGATCCCATAAGTAAGTCTAACAAGCTCATTATCTCACTAAGTTAGACTAGGGCAGAATTATTTCTTTGGCCTGCCTGTTCATTCTCTGGGGGGAACAGGACTTTGTCCATCTCTTCAGGGATTGTCATGTAATGCACATGCCATGGGCCATGGTCAAAAAACTCCTTCCCTTAAGTTGAGTATGGCGTTCAGTGGTTAGGTCAACAGACTACGAGACCAAACTGAAATGCACATAGTTTTCATAGTTGCTTATCGTCGTATTTATAAAACCTAGCAGTCATGGAAATGAATACGCTACGTAATTTCACTGCCACTTAATCTCTATCTGTGAACCCATGAAGGATTCAGATCAGTTGGGGGAAGGCTCGTGTTTCTTCATACATTATTATTGGTTCCAGATACCCTAATAACTGATATTTTATCTTTTGTGTAATAACTACATTTGCATGCATAGTTACTTTGTAGTCACAAAGTAGAGATTTAGCAGCATTACGTTTGGATTTTCTGTACTGGACTAATCTCTTTAAGCCCTCTTTTTATCAGGAGATCTAAGATCGGGCATGTGGAGCTGTTAAGATGTACAGTGACAAGCATGTCCTGGAGAGACGAGTTGAAACAGGGAAGGGAGCTTGTCCGTCACTGTCAGGAAAGGGTCATCGTGGCGTGGCTTTGATGCTGTGGTTAGCGGATGCCATATCCATATAAACCTCAGCTTAGGGCTCAGCTATATAATATATATATATGTCCCACCAGAGCACACTGGTGTGGGGATAAAGATGGAAGCCAACTCCAAGGTGCATGATCGAGTTATCCTGTCGGAGCAGAAGGGCCTCAAAGCACAGATTCTCACGAGTGTGTCTGTGTGTGTGTGTGTGTGTGTAAGTTCAGGTGCATGCAGTGCATGCTGGGTGGTAGAGGTGAGAGGACAACCTCAGGTCTTCACTTTTGCTTTTCCCCTTGTTTGCAGATGTGGTCTTTCTTGGTCACCACTGGATAGGCCCAGGCTGGCTGGTCCAGGAGCTCCCAGGGATTCTCCCAGCATCCTCCTAGGTCCCTATGTGTCTGTCCTGGTCTTATAGACACGCATGGCTTTTTGTGGCTTTTAAGGATTGGATCTCAGGTGCTCAAGCTTCTGAAGCCTTTTACCCACAGAGCCATCATCTACCAGCCCCAAGGAGCAGGTTTCTGCCCACGTCCCCCTTCCCCCACTAAAAGGACTTGTCTTGCTCTAAGAGATAAGGAAACTTCTATGCCTTTTCAGTGAGCCTAACACATTAGGAAACATATTTTGTACTTAAAAAAATCCCACCATATTAAATGCTGTCTTATAAAAAGTACTGTGCCACACTGGAAGTCAGTATATAAGCTTTAACATGTTAAACGCACTAATGTTTATAAAGCTTCCAGACAACAACCTGGATCTTTGCCAAATGGGCCTTGAAGCTGTGGAGGGCATTCGGTGGCCCTCTGTGTTGAAGAATACTAGATGTAATGTTGAGAAACAGAGACGCAGTTGAAAAGAGAGAGAGAGCAAGGGGACTGTGGAGAAAGATGTAGTTAATCTTAGTCGGAAGGGAACTTTCATCTACCAGTGTTCAAGTATTTGTGAAATGTCTCTTTGGAGAGAGGCATGCCTCACACACACACACTTTGTGACAGGCTCTATAAAGACGGATTTCAGGCTGGGAGACGGCTCAGCACTTGCGGCGCATACCTGAGGACCAAAATTCGGGTCCTCAGCACCCATTCTGGGTGGGCATGGTGGACCGACCACCACCACTTATCCCATGGCTCAGGAGGTGGAGCCGGTGTTCCCTGGGACTAGCTGGCTAACTGAATATGCTGACTCAGAGGGCTCTGGCTTCAAGAGAGAGACTCTGCCTCAATAAATGAATTGGGAAGCAATGAGGAAGACACGCCAACTTTGAGCCTCTAAATATGTTTGCACATGTATGCCCCCTATAAGCTGACACGCGCACACATACTACACACACACACAGGCAAACACAGTGACAGCTGTCTAGCTTCGGTAATGGGGTCACTGTGGTATGAAAATACTTCCACTCCATCCACCGTCATTTTCTAAGTAGAAACTAAGACTTAATAATAAAACCAGGCAGTGGTGGCACTTGCCTTTAATTTCAGCAATTGGGAGGCAGAGGCAGGTAGATCTCTGTGAGTTCGAAGCCAGCCTGGCCTATCTACAAAGAGAGTTCCAGGGCAGCCAGGTAACACAGAGAAGCCCTGTCTTGAAAAACTGAAAGAAAAAAAAAAACTTAACAATGAGTTAAATTGGCCATCAATTCAAAATATCTTAGGGTATTTAATAAATTTGATGAAATATGTGAACTTTTTACTTTTTTTCCATACTGTAGATTGAGCATATAGCCTCATGCTTGGTAGGGATAAACACTCTGCCAAGAAGCTGGATTCCTAAGCCTCTTTGCAAATACTTGTGAGATGAGGTCTCACTAATTTGCTTAGGCTAGTCTTGAACTCACGCCCCAGTATCTTAGCCTTCCCTACCTGGGATTACAAGCTTCTGCCATAAGGACTTGCAACTTTTTCATGGCAAACATAAGTCATGTAAAATCAACTTTTAAGCAGAGATGAATGTTACTCTTTAAAACGTAAGCATGGCTCCTTGGATAAAGCAGCTACCTAAACTGTAGATCCAGTATAACTATATTCAGTTCTGTTGATAAAATGCTGCTAATTACACCCTCAGGGAAAAAAAAAAAAGCTGTCCCCAGTGGTGATTACAGGCCAGATCAAATCACAGTTTCATTCAGGGATCAATTTAGCAACACAGAGTGAGACAAATGTGTAAGTTCCCATTTTCATTTGTTAGATGGAAAAGTTGAGTCTTTTCTACTTTTTAAAAAGTATTTTTTGGTGGGCTGGAGAGATGGCTCAGTGGTGAAGAGCGCTGATCTTGCCGAGGACTGGGCTTCAATTCCCAGCATCCGCATGACAGTTGACAACTGTCTGTCTGTAACTCCAAGATCTGAGACCCTCTCACAGACATGCATGCAGGCTAAGCACCAATGTGAAAGAAACTAAATTTCGTGTTCATGTGGGTGTGGGTGCGTCTGTGACACTCCTGCATGCCAACGAACAGCCTGGAAGGGTTAGCTGATTCTCTCCAGCTACTCTGTGGGAGGTGGAAGTCAGGTCATCGGGGCTTGGTGGCAAACACGCCTTTACTCACTGAGCCGTTTCTGCAGCCCACCAGTTATTTGCTTGTTGAGTAGTTTTTGCACACAGTCTATAACATCTGAATTTACTAAAACATATGTTATCTTTAATGGGTGTGTTCTAGAGGTCATGGAGTAGGAGATAAACGGGAGGAATACAGGTCCTACCTGATTTTTAAGTAATCGATGATTGCATTAGCGTCTTTGACATCAAAGGTGTGCAGCTCCTCATTCTTCGGTGAATGGTTTGGTCCAATTTCTGCCATCACGTCCCCGACCCACTTAATGCTGTCTTCTAAGGACATATGCAGTGCTGAAACCAAAGCCGGGGGAGCCTTTCCTTTAATTTGATAGCTATTGTGGGGGTACAATAGTCCATGATGTCCTAAATGTGCCCAAACTTACCTGGTCCAGCATTTGTGGACTGAAAGGACAAATCTGTTTCTTTGCAACAAGTTAATAACTGCATTTCGGATGTATTAGTAGTGGTTGGGCTAGTCATCGCCGTGACCATAGATACAAATGGTTGTCTGGAAAGCTCATTTTCATTAAAAATACAAAAACAAAACCATAAATATCTATCTAAATACTACTTTTAAATAAAAAGAAAATATTTAAAATAGATTTTTTAGTGAAGAAGGAGAAGAAAAAGAGGAAGAAAGAAGAAGATGAAGAAGAAGATGAAGAAGAAGAAGAAGAAGAAGAAGAAGAAGAAGATGAAGAAGAAGATGAAGAAGAAGAAGAAGAAGAAGAAGAAGAAGAAGAAGAAGAAGAAGAAGAAGAAGAAGAAGAAGAAGGTGGTTATATAAGAATTAGATGGGCTGGAAAGATGGTTCAGTGGTTAAGAGTACTATCTGCTCTTCCAGAGGTCATGAGTTCAATTCCCAGCAACCACATGGTGGCTCACAACCATCTATAATATGATCTGATGTCCTTCTCTGCCTGCAGGCAGAGCTCTGTATACATAATAATAAATAAATAAATCTTTAAAAAAAAAGGGGGGGGGGCTGGAGAGATGGCTCAGAGGTTAAGAGCACTGACTGCTCTTCCAGAGGTCCTGAGTTCAATTCCCAGCAACCACATGGTGGCTCACAGCCATCTATAATGCCATCTGATGTCCTCTTCTGGCCTGCAGGTGTACAAACAGGCAGAACACTGTATACATAATAAATAAATCTTAAAAAAAAAAAGAATTAGAGAAAAGTTGGCCATCATGGGTGGCTAAGAGACCCAGATCATGGGTGCAGCCACTGTGAGCATCAGTGCTGGACTCAGGAGGGATGGCCAAATAGTAGAGTCTCCTGTTTCTTGGCTGGGTGGCCTGAGGACTTTTGATAGGAGCCAAATATATGGATGTTTCAAATTTTATATCCTTATCTTTACATTTCATTTACTTTGTGTCTCTGTATGTATCACACAGGTCATGCATAGGGTAGAGTAAAGTTTCATGGAATTGGTTCTCTACCCCAAGCACTGAACCTGGGTCATCAGGCTAGGTGGCAGGTGCCTTTGCCTGCTGAGCCATCTTGCAAGCCCTTTAAATATTTATATTGAAAATGGGAACTTCTGTATGAAATATCACCACCATTACAGACTTCAAAGACATATGACCTGCTTGTCAAATGTGCCTTGGTGGGACAATCAGATCTGGATGGAAATGACACAACTACCTCACCACAAATTCACGAGGAACAGCTTGGTGGCTCTAGAAGATTCCCAGAAAACTACAAATAGACACCAACAAAACACATGGGCACAAAAACCAAACAACGACATGCCTCCACAGGCTATTTCCCATGACACTTAGCCAGTTGAAAAACAAGACTAACAACTACCAGTAACCTCAGTCTTAACTCTATGGTGCCTTCTGTGAAAATATAAATTCCACCACCCTTTTGGATTGGTGCCTTGTATTTGTTTTTCTCTTTCTTGTGGCAGGTAGAATAGCATCTGCAGTCCGTGTACCCTCTCCCCTCCCATCTTGGAGAATGGATGCCGGTAACTGGAGTGTCTAGAGAATCTTTCCCGACCCTGGTGGGTAGGCATGTACAGAGTTGGCACCAACGGGCAGGCATGCACGCGAAGCAGGTGGCTGGAGACTGAGGTGAAAGGTCTCAGAGATGTGTCTGCACTGTGTGTCAGGGTGGGTGACAGTCAGCTGTGGTGCACAGCTGAGGGGCCCGAGGGGCCAGTTGAGAAAGCTGCAGCCCAGAGTTGAAGATCTCTTAGGAAACCATCAGTAAACCTCCTCCATCCTGTATGAGGACGGAATGTTGGAGGATGAGGACAGGGATAAAGGTGACATGAGAATATACAGAGAGTTGGTTCTTCCATGCCTAGAGTGGCTGAGGCAGCCACCTACCCTGGTTCTTTGGAATGCACATTCAACAAGCACCAGATATCAAAATCACTAATACATGTTTTAGGAAGGCATTACAGGCAAACACTAGCCTACAATTTTTTTAGTTCAATTTTTTCTTCTATCTATAGCAATTAGAAAGAAATGTAAGGTAATTGAACCCCGCTGAGCATTGCAGTAAATATATTTGGTGTTGGGAGGAGCCCTGGAAAGCCCAGTACCCAGAATTTACCAGGGGTAATCCTTATGCAATCACGCTCTCCTATGGGTCTGACGATCGCGTGAGGCACGCGGGACTGCGGGAAGGGGCTTCTTGTTTCTCATCTCAGGTAAAACACACTCCAACTGTACATTTCTCACTTCACAACAGACCTTAAAAATCACCCCACGGTTGAAGGGAATTCAGGAAGAAAAGATGAATAGGATGAGAGCGACCCGTAATAAATGGAAAAATCAAACTCATTAATTCAAGAAGCTAAGAAAATGGGAATTTAGATTGTTGATTTGAAACTGGGATGGAACTCTTGTTATTAAACACAGAATGCATCTATTTATGACAGCTGCTTATGTTGGCCCATGGCTGACTCTGGAGAACTGGTTTTGGGAGCCTTCCTGATCGCCTTGAAAATTATAGGTGTTCCTTTTTCCCTTATCTGACTGAAACCCCACAAGTGAAGGGAGAATACCTAGAGTGACTAAACCAAATGTATTCTGGGAAACCGAGGTTAGGACGGAAACTCTAGATTTCTAATTAGTAAGAAAACCTGGGGGTGGGAACCAAGTAGAGGGATGCTTGCTAGCTAGGTCACCAGTCTCATCACTTAAGCAATAAACTCCTGCATCTAAGATGAACAGGCTATTGGGGCAGGCAAATAGGAAATTCACAGGAAACTTCTGGATAGCAATGTGCACCACTTTAGTACATGCCAGTTTGTATTCATCCGTGAATGGGGTGCATAGGGTGTACCATTTTTTCATCTATTATGCATGTACTATTTCTACAGAGAACCAGCCTCAAGCATATTCTATATATGCTGCTCATAGTGTACGGTGCTTCCTGGCCCTTTACATATGTGTCCATCCTAACATGTACCCGTTTCTGGTCCACGACACATGTGTCATTTCTAGCGTGTATCATTTCTCATCTATCACATGCTCACTTCTTTAACATTCTACTGTGTATCAGTTTCTCAGTTTTGCTCTTCCCTCTAGGTTTCTGACTCATGCCTGCCGTGTCTGATGTGGCATCAAAGGGACAGACTCTTGTTTGCTGAGGTTGACCTCATGTCACCTTAAAGAATTAACTGAGTCTTTCTGACTCTTACTTGTCTCTATCTGAATAACAGCATATAAATTATTTGCCCTCATCTATTGTTCAGGGAATGCTGACAAGAACGAGATGTCTGAACTTGTTGAATAGATGTGTGTGTGTGTGTGTGTGTGTGTGTGTGTGTGTGTGTGTGTGTGTGTGTGTGTTTTAAAGATATATTTTCTGCCTTCAGTGGGTATAGCTCACAAAAGCATGCTCTTCAGATAAGTTTTTATACATTGCATTTTATTTCTTTGAGATGATCTGTTTTGATTTGGGGCGAGCTCTCTGCAGACTGGCTTATAGAAACGCAACAACAGGTTTCAGACAAGGTTCAGGCCAGGAACCCAGGTGTCTGAAAGGGGGTGTTTTGTGGTCTGGGCCACTGGACAAACAAGGCTGGAGCCATGGTGGAAAGGGGCGTGATGACTTCCTGTTGAGGAACCCCATGGGCCCTTGGCCTAACTGTGAATACACTTTACCCTTTTGCTTTGTAAACCAACGAAAGCTGTAGTCCTTGTCACGGTCCAATTACATCAAAGGGTTTGAAGGGAGATTGTGGTCTGAGCAGAGGTAACAATGACCTTGTTTGTTTTCCCCTCATTTTGAATTTATAGTTTCATTCTCTCTTGACTTAGCTGGATGAGACCAGCAAATGCAAGTTTGACTGATAGCAACCATGCAAAGATCAACTAAAGGGCCACCTGGAGGCTGCTGGGAGGTGTGGGAAAGGTGTAAAACGGAAATATCCACTCAGATTTGGATTGCAACGCTCTGAAAAGCGGTCTCCTGCTTCTCTTCTCTTCAGACTATGACTACTCTGCCCAGAAGTTGCAAAGCTCAGGGCAGCCTCATCAAACGTTTTTTGAAACTTTAATTTTTGTCTGACTGACGTATTCAAGTTTTGCTTTATATGCAGATCTGGCCTGAAAAGGCTTCTTCCAGCCCCTGCGGTTCACACCCTAGTTTCCACATCCTCCCCAGAAAGTGTTTTTTTTTTAAAGGCCCATTCTTGTTGTGTGTCAAGTTTATCTTAGACTTTCAATTCCCCCCTCAACTCCCACGTATTAGGATTCCTGTGCGTGTTTCTATGCCTGGCTTCACAGATAATTATGATTTTTTTCTGTATTTTTTCTGCTTTCCTGTATGTATATAAATAAAAACATTCCTTTATAAACAAAAATGCATGGTTCTTCATGTTTTTTTTTAACCCTAGTAATACATGGTCCTTTCATACAATACCCAGAAAGCTTCCTCTATTTTCCTTTTTTCTAACTACATAGTATTCCATTTTAAAGCTAGATTAAATAATACTTGGATCCCAATATTGTTTCAGATATACAGAAAGATATGAGACTATCCTCAGATATTTGGAGTGCGATTGGTGCGGGGAATACCAATTAGAATATCTTTGGCAAATCAACAAAGAGAACCTTAGTCTTATTACGAATTCTTTGAGGATTTGCCAATCAATGAGAAAGAAGTTGCTACTGTTGTATCTAGGAAACTAACCCACAGTTCTGATCGAAGGAATCACAGTGAAGCAAGCATCTTGGCTTCCGAATATTAATTTACACAGACTCCATTTTCTCCCCTTAAAACAACAGAGAGGGACTGCACTTACTTTGAAGATTATGAAGTAACATGCCCAACAAAGTCATAAATTTTGAATGTTGGTTGATAGAAAAGTTCATCTGTTTGGCCCATAAGAATCCAGACACATAGTAGTCTAAGAGGATGGCGTCTCTTAGGCAAGTCTGAAGATTTTTAAAATTCAGAAATACTCCCATTTTTCTGTAACAAAAAGAAAAACGCACATGTTGAATGAGATTTAATACTGAACAGCATCTAGAAGTTTTAAAAGCAAATACTTTAATGAAAATTCTAGAGTGTTTCTTGATCTTAAAGTACTCAGTCATGTCAGAATCCAGAGGGAGGGAGGGAGAGAGGGGAGGAGGAGAGGAAGAAAAAGAATGGAGAGGGGTTTGCTCTGTCTCTGTCTCTATCTATCTTTCTTTCTCTCTTTCTCTCTCTCTCTCTCTCTCTCTGATTTTCTCTCTCATTCTCTCTCTCTTTGACTCCCTTCTCTTCTTTCCTCTTCTCTTCTCCTCTTCTCTTCTCTTTTCTTTCTTCCCAGTCTCCATTTCTTACCTGGTATTTTTTCCACCTGAGACTCAAAGTTCACTACAGGCCTTCACGCAGTCTAGGCTGGCCTAGAACTAGCTACGCAGCCAAAGATTGACCTCCCACCTCCTGATGCCCCCGCCTCAGTCCCATTGCTATTTGTTGGGATTAGAGGCAGGCCTGCCAAGTGAGGTTCAAGAGAGCTCCAGATGCTCTCCCTACCAACCCAGCCACACATACTTCTCAGCAGATCTCTCTACAAATCAACCTACTGATTAAGTGTGTTTTATTTCTGAAAACAGACTGTTAAATATTCTGTCCTTTTCTCTCTGTGCAGAAAAGAAGTAGTATATATTTCACTTGTTTTGTGTTAGGTACATTTAATTTTTTTTCAAACATACTTCCTTTCTTTGAGTCTATTTCTTATTACTTATTCTCTCTCAGGATGTGTTTAGCAGTTGTTCCTTCCCTGAGCTGTTGTTGAATCTTTCTTTTTCTATATTTTTCTTCTGATGCATATAACCTTTTCTTTTTCATGATCTCTTCCTACAGTTTTTGTAAATCTGTTTTACGTTCTTGCTGCAATTGCTTTATACATTTTTTTTTTTGAAAATTGTGACAATATTTGCCTGTATTTTCTGTGTGTCCTGCTTACATCTTTCTTGTAGTGTCTGTGTTCTATTCCTGTTCTGTTCTGCTTCTGTGTTCTGCTGCTGTGTCTGTATGCATATTCCTCATGTGTTAGTTATCTTTGAACAGACTGAGTTTATGTCTGTGGGCAGCTGCTTGTGGGAATGGATGTGGAGACCTGGCTCTGATACAAACTATTAGATGCTTCCTGTGTAATTGTATCAACTGGTAGACACTTCCTGTGCCATGATACAAACTACTTGGTACTTCCTGTGTTCTGATAACAAACTCCTAGGCATTTCCTGTGTGCAGTTACTTTCTGTCAATTCTTTTAAAGTTTATTTCTGTTTTGATTAGTGAGATAAGAGAAAGAAAATGTATAGGTCATTTTACTTGTACATAAACTGTCTGTAAAGCAAATATGTGTGCTCCATTTCTGCATACCCTGGTCCTCAACTGCAAACTGGGCTTCATGGCATGGCATCTAGGGTTTTCTCCTCCAGGAAGTGTCGTGTACCTTTTCTTCCTCCTAAGACTTATAGCCGTGTGTATCTCCCTCAAACTGTCTGTGATAATTGTGGGGGATCATGGCTTAGGCCTTAAGCATTCTCTTGTCCTGACAAAGGCTTAGTTGGTTTTTCCTGTTGCTTATATGTGACCTCTTGAGACAAGTTGGGTGACGGTACCTGTGGCCAATTCACCCCACCATCTTCAAAAGGGGAGCCTTGGTCCTTTGCATATTCAAGTGTGATAGTTAAAACAAGTTTAGAAGTTAATAAAATATTTTTTGACGTGCGTGCAACAAGTCAATGTCCATTGCAAGTGTTGGTAACTGAGTTATGCAGGATGATCAAAGAAAGAGAGAAACTCAAGGACATAATGAAGCTTTGACAGAGCTGGGAAGAATGGCCTCCGTGCCCTGAACCCCAAGCAGCCTTGTAGAGCATCTTTGCTGATTGTTACACTCAAGTGCAGCCCTATCAGGGGAAATCACAAGCCTGATGATTTTAAGCAATGATTACATCTCTCCTCCCCTTCTCGTCATGCCTCACAATACTGTTCAGCCTCTGAAACTGGTCTGGGAGAAAGGCTTTGCTGTAGACGTCTGATTATTTATTAACCCACAAGGACAGGTAGCTTTTCTTCCATTGTACAAAGATAAAATACAGTAAATAAGTAGCTTCGATTGCTACTGGCAGCCATCTGGTAATCTTTACCTAAAATATCATGTACCAGAAAACTTAAGAGGCAGTTTGACTTCATAATTGAGTTTGATAGTGACATTATATACAATATATGCCTATGTTTATACATATTTATGTGTTTACATATGTATAATATTTATGTATATTCAGCCACTTAAACACTTTAATGTGTATTTATACATGTGTGGAGGCCAGAGGACAACTTGCCAGCTGGCCCTGGGTTCCACTGTCTGCCTCCACATGCCCAGCTTTAACATGGTCACTGGGATCCGGATTCCAGTCCCCGGTGCAGGATAAGCACTTGGTCCATTGAGTCATCTCCTCAAACCCTATTGGTGACTTTTACAAATAATTTTTTAAGAACTTTTTTTGTGTGTGTGTAATGAGGAATATTGACCCTTCACATTTGGGATACATTTTTTACAAAGCATTCTGAAATTCGGTTTTATTTTTGCAAAAGGAAGAAATTGGGTTATTTCCCCCTCATGCACATACTTATTTTTGCCAGAATGTTCTAGAATAGTTGTTCTAGTTTATAATTATCCTGTTTGCCTTTATTTTAATTTCAAATGAATCTTGTGCTTACTGCCAGGGAATTATTTTACTTTTTTAGATCACAGCTTCTCTTTGGCAGGTGTCTTCTTCTTGTCCTACTGTCTTGTTACTGTTAGATGCATTGGTGAGTTGGACAATCTCTCCGGAGGCAAGAGGTGGACTTTTCCATTAAACCACAGGACACCATAGTTTTTTAGTTCTTTACCTAAAAATGTCTTGAACAGTCTCTGCTAGAGTTTGATTCTGAAGTCATGTTCTTTTCACGAACTAGAGTGTGATGGCTTATCTGTTCCCTCCAGACAGCGCCTGTCCAGCCCCGACAGGGAACCTTGTGGGGCCTGCCCACTTATTGTCCTCCCTGGGCCACTTTCTGCTGGATGTAATGAAGTTTTCGTCCACCGAAACAGGAAAAGTGCAGCACATGTTATTTGAAGTTGAATTATTTTCTTGGCCGTTGTGTTAGATGTGTAAACCATTGTGCCCTTACTGCCTTAATACTCACGCACTGCTGTGAGTTTTCTTACCTTTAACTTCTTGTGTCACTGGCTTCCTTTTCGGCAAGGCAGATATCATCCTTGATATCTTCTTTTAGCTCAGACACTCATATGTGCATATATTACAGGCTCTTTAATCTCGCGCTTTGTGGAATTGGTCCAGTCTTTAGTCATGAGCTTTCGGTTCGTGTTTCTCTCACTCCTGTCCACTTTTCTTTAAACTTTTGCTTCGTCTGCCATCTGCAATCTGTGTGTGCGTAAGTAAATATTTGACCTGATTGTACATGCTCTTTGCTTCTTGTTTTTACTTTTCAGTGCCTGTGTTTGAAGGAACTCAACATCTTTTTCAAGTGTATTTTGGTGACTACTTCCTGACCTCCCTTCACCTCAACTTTGGCCGACATCCCCCCCCCCCCCAAACTTTGCCTAGTCCAAGTGGACTTGCTCGCTTGGCTTGCTCCTTCTACTCTTCTCCTGATCATTTTCCTCCAAAGGAGGTGACAAAGGGGTGAGGGCGGGGGGGGGTCATGTATAGCAAGATACTGACTGCCACACCTGGAACACAGTTTCTGTGTCTTCTACTGGCTGGTTTGGTCATAGGGGAGGATGGCACAAGGGAGACATGAGGGAGAGCCACAGCTAGTGGGGCCCGATGCACACGAGGGGGAAGGGGCTCACTGGCATCTCAGGACATTGTGAGGCAGCAGGAGGTATGGAACCATCTTCTTTGCTTCATCAAAAGTACCGGCATCATTCTGAACTTGGAACGCCTTTCCCTTCTGAAGTGAATCCTCACCCAGAAACCAACTCTGCAGACCGTGGAGGCAGCTCTGGAGAGGTCTGGCTACAGCAGGCTATAAAAGGCATCTTGGTAGACCTGGTGTGGTGGTGCACAGCCCGAAGCCCAGCACTTGAGAAGAGGTGTTCTCTTGAGCTTGAGGCCAGCCTGGGTGACGTAGTAAGACTCAGTTTCCAAAAAACACAGTCAAACAAAAAAGCAAGGGTCAGTGTCATTTCTATTTATAAAGTTGTCTTTAACTAGCCTCTATAATTTTAAAGGTTTTTTTTTAATTCCTTTTAATTTTTATTTTAGGTGTATTAGTGTTTTACTTGTGTGTGTATCTGAGCACCACTTGTATGTCTGGTATCTATGGAGGCTGTTAGATCACATCTGATCCCCCTGGAAATGGAGTTACAAATGGTTGTTACCCATCTGGTGGGTGCTGCGAATCAAACCCCAGCCCTCTGCAAAAGCAGCCATGCTCTTAACTGCTGAGCCACTTTCGCAGATTTTTTTTTTCCATAAAAGTTTGGGGTAGACTTGTAAGTACTGCCGAGTTACATATAAATAAAATATTGAAATCAGAAGTCACGAGAAGGACAACAACATGTGAAGTCTACTTCAAAATGTATCTTAAATAATCCCCCATATTTCTCGGGTTGCCTGTTGGTATAAAGAAAAATTCATCATTGTGAAATGTAGGGAAATTTGATGATGCATTGTAATTTATTTAAATAAGTGTATAGCTTTTCAAGCTGCATGATCTGGGACTATTCTGGTCACCCGGGAGAGAATAATTAAATTATACTACTGTCTTTTTGAAAAATATATAACCATTACTTACAATAATTCTGTTTTCCATGGAAAATAATTGCAAATACATGTAGATTATTGTTGCAGAAATTATATTTAAAAGCATGAGGAAATTAAAAAAATGGCTCCTGAGATAATGCTGTCTTAAGATCTGATACCCCTTTGTGTGCTCTCGATGTTCAGGTCTCTGGACATGACACCCTGCCTGTATGGAAATGTTGTATAGCTGTTGTACGTATTTCCTATATTGCCATGTTTTATGTTGTGTTTTGTTTTGTTTGGGTCTCTGGGATAGACTCTGGCCAGGTGGCCCTGGCTGTCCTGGCTATGTGCTAGAAACTAGGCTGGCTGTGAAGTGGTGGAGAGCTTACGCTTCTGTCCCTGACTGCTGTGACACCTGTGGTGTCCTGTGCTTTGTTCTACATGTACACTCCTGATGCTTACATTTATTTTCTGAATTTGGCGATCTAACAATGAAGGATGGTCAATAATTGAAAAAACATTGTGTCCTATAATGGAGGGTACATAAGTAAAGCACAGCTTATGGTGGAAACACACAACTCTAAAATCTAACATTTTATTTAATATTAATTACTATTAGACATTTGAAATTTTTAATGTTGACATTTTCCTTACTATTCATTACAAGTAAATTGGAAGCTGGATTAAATACCTGTCACTTTGTCACTTGCATTGTAGCACTCTCACTTAGCGTTGAGTATTACTTTGCATGACAAACATTGCTTTCATATAGTGGCCTGCACGTGGGAAAAACAGTTTACATAAAGCCACATTTTGTTTCAGTAATGCCATGAGTATTTATTTTAAATCAGTTTTTAAAATTGTTTTGAGTTTGTTTACGTTTGTGTCTATGGTGTGTGTGTGTGTGTGTGTGTGTGTGTGTGTGTGTGTCTGCACACCATAGCACATGTGGGGACAACAGAAAAAACAACCTACTGGAGTTGAGTTTTTTCTTCCACTATGTAGGTCAGCGCTTAAACTCAGGCATCAGGATCCATCTGTGACTAGTGGTTTTGTTTTGTTTTGTTTGTTATCAATCCCTACACTCAAGAATCAGAATTCCCAATAAATATTTATTTTGTCTGACTAATTCTTGGGAAGCTGCAGACAGTAGACAATGATGGCTCAGTCACTGCCATCACTTTCCAGAAGACTCTGCAAGCATTGGAGGTGAAGTGCATCTTGGGAAAAAAAATCTGTCAGTGTTACTTGCACGCTCTTGATGAGCCTCCTCTTCTCAGATTCCTCTCCCGCCTAGAGTATCTGTCATGGCTCCTCAAAGGGGAATCACGTCAATGCCATAGCATTTGTAAAATCTATCTGTGGTCACCGATGACGGAGTCATTTTCTATGCATCCATTATGGTCTGTGACACCTTGCTTGCGGCCTGAGTATTGGCTTGCAATCACCAGATTTCAAGGGTACATCACACTGACCCAACACTACACCCTCCAAGGCCAAGCAGGTTTCCACTTCAAGGTGGGATCATTTTTCTTGAAATGGGTGATGACAAAACATCCTTTGCTATAAAAGATGTGTGTGTGTGTGTGTGTGTGTGTGTGTGTGTGTGTCTGCATGTGGGTATTATGTGTGATTCAGGTGCCATGGAGGCCAGAAAGAGTGTTGTATCCTTTGGAGCTGGAGTTATAAGCAGTTACTTGTAAGCTTCCTAACGTGGTCACAGGGAACAGGACTTGGCTCCTCTGTAAGACCAGCCTATGCTCTCAGCCACTGAACCACCTTTCCAGCTGCTAATGGGCATCTTTATGGAAATCATGTTGATTGACTTATCTGGCTAATAAATGACGTGCTCTAGTACTGAATACCCAAGACAGTGCGATGTTAGAAATACTGTGACAAATTCAGCCTTTTCCACATTTTAAAACAACACGTGCTGTAAGAGTCTAGAGTAGAGCATCTTTTTTTTTTTTTTTTTTTTGATAAATATCACTGGTAAATGGCTAGTATAGAGAATTTCCAAAATCATAACTGCGCTGGATAGTTTTATGTGAACTTGACACAAGGGTTATCTAGGACCCTCAAATGAGGAAATGTTTCCCTAAGATCAGGCTGCAGTCCCACCTATAGGAAATAGTCTTAATTAATGATTGGTGGGGCAGTGGGAGGGGGAAGCCCATAGTGAATGAGGCCACCCCAGAGTTCTAGGAGAAAGCAGGCTGAGCCAGTCAGTAAGCAGCATTCCTCAGGGCCTCTGTCTGCATCAGCTCCTGCTTCCAGGTTCCTGCCCTGTTTGAGTTTTGTCCTGACTTATTTGGACGATGAACAAGTGATACAAAAGTGTAAGCCAAAGAAACCCTTCCCTCCCAATGCACTGGCCATGATGTGTGTGATCACAGCAATAGTAAACCAAACCAAGACAATAACCTAATTAACGCTCAATGTTATTAGCATATTTACTGTATTATACTAATGTAATTAATGTTACAAAAGGACGTTCTTTAGACTATTTGGACATATTGACAATTTCATGAGTAGAAGAGAAGAGGACACAGGGCAGAAACAGGTGGCTCTTGGTCAATATGAATAGGTCCCCGAGGCTTGTTACTCACCAGCAATGGCTGCTGAGCGGTGCAAAGAGCCAGTTATTTTTTGCACTTGTGGTGTGTGTGTGTGCCCCCAAGACTTGGTATATTTTAGTGTAGATATAGTTTGAAGTAAACGCTTTAACATGTGTAAACACTGCACCATGATGCTTAGCGGTGAGCCTGGAAGCGCTCTCTACTTGACAGACTTTCCGAAGCCCTTACTCTTGAACGACGTCCACGTCTTCTTCTTCCAGCAGGTCAATGATCTGGTCAGTTGAGAGAACATCTGGAGACAGGATCTTTTCATTCTCCTGGAATTCGGCATTTTTCCATTAAGCAAAACAAAACAGAAAACAATGAGTTAGCTGAATCGTGTATTTTGTATACTAACCCCAACGATATATAAAAAAAAATCTCAGTCGTTTTTTTTTCTTTTCGGTTGTTATGCGGCAGTGGCTCTCCTCTGAGAAGCCACACAGTTAGATGGTCCATCCTCGGCCAGATGCACAACTGAGGGGTGCTTTATGATTCGGCAATCACAGACTGTCTTACACTGTCCCCCTTGAACTGCAGGATCAAGAGGCAGAAAAGCGAGGAGAGACTTGTTCACTCCAAGGAGCTCAACATGGAGTCAGGGGAAGGAACCACAGGTGAGTGAAATATGAACCCAACATGGCGGTGGGCGGGTGGGGGGGGGGCGAGGAGGGGTGACTGATCAGAGCACACAGTCTGCGTGTACAAAATTCTCAGAGAACAAAAAGGGACACTTCAGAGAAAAACTGACATCCACAGATGAGCTGTAATAAGTGGGGCCTTCCTTCTCGAAGCAAAGGCAAGGACAGGAACATGGGTGGACCTTACAGAAAAGGTCCCTGAACCAATTCCCAGTGGCGCCTAGGGCAGGCACCATGAATGAGATGAGAGACCTGTGGGGCTGTGCTCACTGCAGCAAGTTGTGGGCGGTCCTAAATTTAAGACGATGGTATATGCCTCCTAAATTCTTAGAAGGTACTACGACTGTATGTGGAATCACAGACAATTTAGACACTGGCCAGTAGAGAGACCGTGAGCTATGGAGTTTTCTATCACTAACACAGGTGATGGGGACACATGAAGGTTTGAGTAGGGAACTGACAGGACACAATCATAACCCTGGGCATGGGCAGAGGTGGGAAAATGGGCAATGCAAGCATATGGAAGAAGGGATTAGAGAAAACAGTCTTAAAACATATTTTTTCTTTTTTTTTTCTTTTTCTTTTTTTAAAAACACATTTTTGATGGAGTCTCAAAGGCAGGTGTTTCAGGGCCCTTCATGGTAATGCACGCCCTCTTTCAACAGTAGAGTTGACAGTGGGGTGTGCGGAGCAAGGTCCAAGTATTAAGAAGTCAATTAAAGATGGCAGGAAGATCAGGTTTGAAGATGTTGGTTAAGGAATCAGACCGTCCCAGTTCACAGTAGGAGGAGAAGAGTTGTGAATCAAGATGGAAAAGGAGACAAGATCCAGCCAGGACATGAAGGTGGCTGCACAGAGACCTAAGCTTGTAGGGAAATGGGCAAGCAGTAAATGCTTGTCAATTCATCAAACAGGGATGGAGCTGTTTACGTGATGAGATCCACTAAGTAAGAGCAAGGTGATGCTCACTGTAGCTAATAACCAGGCTACATTGCAACTATCATACTCCGCCCCCCCCATCAAGACAGCCTGGAACTCACTGTGTAGCAGAGGAGGGCTTTGAACTTCTGATCCTCCTGTTTGCATCTCCTGGTGCTGGCATTACAAGTGTGCACATACCATGGCTAATTCATGAGATGCTGGAGAGAAATCCAAGCCTTCCAGGCCTTCCAGCCTGCTACATAAGCACCTCACACACTGAGCTGCTGCAGCAGCCCCACTGCTTTCTGACGGAAAATTCCAGAGCTAGCACAATCGTTATCGGTTTAGTGTTTATAGCTTAATATTAGATTATTATACTGATGGTGCACTATTCATACAGGGTGAGTAAATTAAACTCAACCAGGTCGTATGATTGATTGGAACTGATATTTTAGCACCTTACTGTGATAAACTGCTGGGCTCTCAGATGCTTCTACACCCAATCAAATCGATGGGTTTGGGTACATGATAGCATTTTAGTCAGATGCATGGTATTATACTTGCTTAGGTGTGTTTTGGCTTCACACACGCTTTATTAGAACTAAAGTATACTTGCTCCTATACTGACAATTCTCCCACACACTCCTTCCATCCTCCCTTCTGTTTAGAATGCTGCAAACCCTGCTGGGTCAACATGAGTTACTAAGGGATGGCAGAGTTTTGTCTCCATCCCACCACAATGGTGTGCTGGCTCGGAGAGAACTGCAGATGAGGTGACGGTTTGGTTGTTGATTAATTTTTATCACTTAAGTCAACTCATTTGATCTTAAGTTCAGATTCGGAATTTAAAAACAAAATCACTTTCTATGTTTGGGTTCTCACAGGACAGCCACGATGAGTCAGAATGAGAAAGAAGGCCATGGAAAATGAACGACACAGACATACAGATCAATTTGCTTGACAAGAAAGATTCAGGATAGGAAAAAAAAATTAGGTCACTTAGAAAGAACTATATGAAAGAGAATCCAATAATATCAACCCTTTGACAGCCAGAGCTCAAGCAATGATGGTCCATATCAGTGTCACTGGTTTTACTAAAATTTGTGAGTTTAAGATAATTAGCTCTCAGCAGAGGTTGCCTGTCTTATTCGTGTTAGTGTTAATAATAGCAGCATTTAAACAAATACATATTTCTAGGCCTATTTTAAATGAGGCCTCCTCCCCTTCCTCCGTTCTTTTTTCTTTTATATTTTTCTTTTTGTATTTCTGTGCTGCCTTGCACTAGAAGGAGTACCAGGTGACTAAAAACCTTTGATCTCTCAGCGCACATATTCTGATCTGAACACCCTAAAGATACAACAACGATTCATAAACAGGCTAAACTCGCCCACCTGTCTCTGAGGCTTTCTGTGTCGCTGTGTCTCCAGCTTGGAAGCTCCATGGCTACACAGCACTGCTAACTCATCTCACCCCACCACCTGCTGGATGTTAGCATCTATTCCAAAACCAACACTTTAAGCTTCCTATTATTTACCAGCTAATTTTCATCTGCTCTCTCTTCCTACAGTGCCACCTAAACACTCCACATTTGCAAATATGTATTCTCCCCAGAACTCAATCCTTTAGGAGCCATGTCCACACCTAACCCTGATAGTGCTTCATATAGGACTGCCTCTAAAAAATCTCATTAATTGAAAGACAACAGATTTATCTGATCAGGAAAGAGGGCTTTCCCAGTTAGAAGAGACATGAGCTTGTCTACAAATGCCAGATTTTGAAAGTTTTTTTTTTTTCAAGCCTGAAAATAAATGAACTAAGGAATAGTGTTTTGTTAAGCCATATCGGAGTCTGAGGCAAAAGAAAAATCAGGAATATTGATGCTATCTTTATTTTAAAAATTGAGCCATCCCAGCATTTCTGCCCCCCCCCCCACTTTGATTTTATCAGCATGGTCCATTGAAGCATCCCCTGTCTGGATTGCTGAGGTACTAGCTGGCACCTCTTGGATGCTGAGCTGGGTGGGGCCTCACCCCCTCATTGTGACTTTCCTACGGGGCCCTAGAAGCCAATTATTTTAGAAGCAAATAACTAACCAGAGGAAAGCAAAACAAGTAAAATTAAAAAAAAAATTAGCTACCTAAAATATGGGTAAAAAAGCAACTCTCTGGTAAATATGATTAAAAAATAAGAAAAGCGAATGTCTGCCATAGCAGGTGGAAAAACATTAGAAACTACAGGGGACGAATGATTTCCTAGGAAAATATAAATCGTCAACTCTTCGTAGGGATAAAGGAGAAAACATCTTACCGAACAGGATCCAAACTGGATTCTACATGTTGTAAAGCTAATTTGCCCGTCTGCTATTATACCTGGCCAAAACGTATGTTAATAATGGTATTCTGCTAAGAGCTCGGGTTTTAAAAGCTGCAATGTACATTAAAAAAAAAAAAAAAAAAAAAAAAAAAGCCCAAAGGTGAACAAAGAGAATACAGGAACCGAAATCACTAGTGAACTTGGGCTGTCGTCTGAGTTAAAAATAGATCTGGACAAATGTGAGATCCACTGTGATTAGAGGACAGGGACCATCACCTGGACAGAACCATTACTCCTGGAGGGAACGTAAGCTTACTCGTCTAATTCAGCATGAATTCTGTGACTGTGACTGGTATGTAAATGTCGAGCAGGTCCCTTCTAAATGGAGCAGCAAAACACTGGCAACTTTAAATGGGGAAGAAAACAACACCAGGCAGGAGCCTGTTTGCCAAAACGAACAGCCACCGTCATCTCTAACGGTGCTGTGGAACTAAGAGCGGAGCGTGGGGTCCAGGCTAGCAACTTTACTGTAATTCAACATTTAGAGTCATTCTTCTCTATTACGGTAAGATGATAAGAAAACGAAATATGCGGTTTAAGCATTAGACACAAAGGAACACAAAGGCCTCTGTTTGAAGATTACATCATAGTGTCCTTAAGAAGGCTGACATTGTACTAAGACTCAGCTAAGATACATACACATATACATACACAAAGCCAGACTCTTTTTCTCTGCTTGAGGAACTAATTAGAAATGGAAATGCCCAAAGACTTGATTAAATTATACTTTGCTCTGAGAATAATAAAGGCATAAGAATTATCACAAAATTCTAAAACTTTGTCAGCCGTTGAGGGGTAAAAATTGATAAAAGAAATATATTAGAGGCTCCTTCAGATTCAAGACATGAAATTGCTCTCAGATAATAAATGCGACTCAAGGACAATTCTGAATTCCGATGGGATTGTCCTAGAACTTTACAAGATACCGTTCAAATTCTTATGGGAAGAATTCCCATAAGAATTAGCATTTGGAAGTTAAGATGGTGGGAGGGACCTTCCCAAATTAGATGTAAAAGATCAGTAAAACATGGTATGACCCGATAAAGAATGGACAGGCTAAGGGCCAGGGAGATGGCTCAGAGGGTAACGGCCTTACCACGAAATCACGAGGACTCGAGTTCAGATCCCCAGACCTCACGTGAAAAGCCAGGGGGTACGTGCTCATAATCCTAGCTCCGCGGTGGCTGAGACAGGCAGTTCTCAACCTCTGTGTCATGACCCCCTTTGCGGGAAACACCCCCTCGGCCCCCCCCCCCAGCCCTCACTCCCACCCCTTCACTCCGTCTCCAAAATTACAGATATGAAGTAGCAATGAATTTGATGGTTGGGGGGTCAGCACACGAGGACTCTACTAAAGGGTCACAGCATTAGGGAGGTTGAAAACCACTGGACTTGAGGGATTGGTGAGGTCCACATCCCAACAGGAGAACCTGTCTGCCTCACAAATGAAAGCAGGAAGTGACTCGAGGCAGACATCCTATGTGGCCCCCTTGGCTTCCACATACATGTAAACACACACACACACACACACACACACACACTAGTCAGTCAGTAGAAAAGAATAACAGGTTTTTTTGGCTTTTGGGTTTTTTGTTTGTTTTTGTTTCGGGTTTTGTGTGTGTGTGTGTGTGTGTGTGTGTGTGTGTGTGTGTATGTGTGTGTTTCAAGACAAGGTTTCTCTGTGTAGTTCATGCTGCCTTGGACTCACTTTGTAGAGCAAGTTGGCCTCAAACTCACAGAGATCCGCCTGCCTCTGCCTCTCCTAGAGCTGGGATTACAGGCGTGCCCCACTGCATCTGGCAATAACCTTAAATACATAATTTACAAACACATTGAAAATCTGTATTCTGCTTCAATGACTGGCCCCTCATTTTACCACCACCTGTTATGTGTGTAATGGGAGGAGACAGGCTGGCATACTCAAAAATATATTTCAAATAGATTTTTATTTATGAAATATATTCTATAAATAATATATTCATATATATTTGGTATATAATTTATATGTTGTATGTAGATGATTTATATATAATATATTTATACATAATTTATGTATTACATATAAGCATATATAGTGCATATACTATATCAATTATGTATAATATATTTATTAAATAGTTTATACATTATATATAATTTATCTATTATGTAACTATGTAATTTATATTTATAATAACATATTTAGATATAATTTATATATTGTATGATTATATGTAATATAATACATAATTACAGATGTATGTAACATGTATATAATATAGGTAATATATAAATTATATCTTTATAAGAATATAATTTGTGAATAATATATAATATATTATTTATTATATGTTATTAATTAATTATATAAAAGTTATATATTATACTTGTATAAATATATAACATAAGATTACTAACAGGGTGTTTTAGAGGACCACCTATTGTAGATGGAGTCTGTCTACAGATTCTTACCAGACATGTGGCAGTCACTAAGATAAACATCAGTATCTTTCCCGGTAAGATAACGCCTGTGTTCTGCTGAATTCTCAGAGGCAATAGGTTCAATTTTTTTGTTTGTTTGTTTTTTTCTTCTGCCCATGCACATTCATACAAATAAAGGCTGAAAGTTTAGTCTTGCATTTCAAAAGGCATTTTTGTCCAATATTACTGAAGAAACTGGGTTGAATTGTTCAGATACTAGCAAGCAGAGCTCATGGGTTGCCACACCCAGAATCTACTCTCCTGGTTCTGTGCCTCGGTGCCCTCTCCTCTGCTCAGGGCACCCCAGTGTGGATTATACTTTCTGGTGCCTGCTTTGTCTCGTACATGGAAGGCTGCTTGTGATTTAATATGCTACCATAATTGAACAGGAAAACCATTTTATTCTAGACGTTGCCCATCGCCAACACATGGGGTACCACAGTGATTGAAGCCTGTGCTTGATTTCCAATTGACTTGGCCAGAAAATAAATATTCCATTCTTGCATGCCGCAGACGATGAGATGGACTTCTGGCTAAGACAATTTAGATATGGAATTTACCAGAAGAAACCCTAAAGTGGAAAACTGTGAGGGGGTCAACTCTACAAGGACCCAAGGGCCTTTCCCTGCAGCAGCCTTGGGAATGGCCTAAGAGGGTTGTCTTTTTTCATGTGTTCCTTCTAACCTCAAAGTCCATAGGCAGATGGGCAGTCCTGATGGTGGACTATCTTGCTGTGGTCTACAAGGACTCGGTTTTACAGGTGTGGAAAATGGAAAGTCCACCACTTCGTATATTAACTGTCATTCTTTGTCAAAGAGTGCTGCTAAGTGAGTCCCTGGTAGAACTGGGCTTCTTCAGTTTGTTACTAATAAAAAGACTGGGCTAATAAAAATTGAAATATATAGGTCCATATGTGTATACATTATGTATATTAGCTCATACTTTCTATTAAACACACACGCACGCAGGCACGCACGCATGCATGCATGTTCTTAAATTCCGATTCATTAAGCCTCAAATTACTAAATGTTCTTATAAGCAGCATTACATCCACTGGTACGTTAGCGTGTGTGCACAGGGAGACTATATAGTCTTGGAAGTTTTGTGTATGTTGAAATGACACAGAATTTAATTGGAAAGTTTCCTATGCTGGTTTTAAAATTATGTTAACTTACATTAGTGATCACAAGGGAGGAATGGGCTTCGAATTCAGTTTATCATGTTAAAATGTGCATTTAATGTATGCTAATTTTATTTCGAAAGGCTCATGGGAGAGCCTGCAGGCTTAGCGGACTGCCTGCAGTATTGGGGGACCTGGTGGGGAGAGGGAGGGAAAGACTGGCTTGCTTGTCGGAGAAGCAGGCATGAAATTATTGGCTTTGTGTTCCCTCACTGCTGAGACTGCAGCGAATGCTTATCTTCTTCACAAAGACTGTTGTTTAGACTAATATGGAGGCTGAACAAAGCTGTGTTAATTAACACTTCATTATTCACTCTTCGGAGTCTTTAAAAAAAAAAAGGAAATAAAAAAAAATAACATCCTTGAAACAGTATTTCATAGACGAAGCGAGGAGACTTAAACATTAAAAAAAAAAAAATAGATGGTTTAGCTGATGCGCTTGTGGTTAAAATCTTAGCACAGGACAGGGGCACCTGCTGTCAAGGCTGAATACCTGAACTTCGCCATGGGGACCCACAGGGACACCATCTAAGAGGTCTCTTGACCTCTACAGTGAGCGCTAGCAATTAGGCTTTCATCCACCCACCCCCAAATAAGTAAAAATATAATAAAAATAAACCTTCAAGCATTAAGCCTTGGGCAAAATGGCTTAATGTCTCCTTCCCCACACACCCATAGTTGGTCTAGGAGGGGATCTTAAGGTGACAGACCTTGTGTTACCAAACAGGCCCCTGGGATACCAGGGACAAGTTCCCAATGAGGCAGGAAGCAGAGGCAGAGAAGAGACCCTCAGCTTCAGGGTGTGTTTGGTCCTGTTTCCCGGCAAAGGGCCTGGTGAAAACAGAAACTAAACTGCAGGTAACAGCAATCTTTAACAACTTTTGATCAGTTGTGACTGATGTTCACCATCATTGGCAATTGTAAAAAGGGTCTGGTCCCCTTTAAGATTAGAGATTACTTTTTTTTTTCCAACTGAAGATTTGCATGGTTGTGAGGGTGTGTGTGTGTGTGTGTGTGTGTGAGAGAGAGAGAGAGAGAGAGAGAGAGAGAGAGAGAGAGAGAGAGAGAGAGAGAGAGAGAGAGAGAGAGAGAGAGAGAGAGAGAGAAAGAGAGCGAGCGCAATGGACCTTTCCGGAGTAAGCTCACAAGATTTATGATGAGCTTCAGGGGTCGGGGGGGGGGGTGGGGTGGGGGGTTGGTTCCCTAGCCACACAGAGCAGTTTGCAGGCCATCACAGGTTGCACCCCTGCGACTCTGACCTTGACCTTGAGTAACCTCGGCGTTAGCAGAGGACGCAGTCCCAGACAAGAAAGGGGTGCATACCTCAGAGTTAGCGGTGCTGCCTGCTGGTGTCACGGCGGGGGTCATTCCCCCTGGGATTATTCCGGTGGACGACCCTGCCATGTTGTCTCTAGAGGAAGCAGCCCTCGTCACCTAGGCAACAGGGGTGGGACCCAGTGTCGCGCAGAACGGAACCCAGGCCCCGCCCATCATGGGACCTATGAGGCCACCTGCTGCTCGAATTACAGTGGAAACTGAGAATTTTACTTAAGTAGCAATTCCGGTGTTGACGCAGAAGGCTAACTATAAAAAGGAGGCGATAAACGATTTGGGGCTTTGGCTATTGACGATCTAAGCAATTTCTGTGACGTTTAGAAAAGTCTTATCGTGGCACTGTGATCTTTAGAAGGAAAACTGACCCTAATTTTGGAAGTGCATATTTAGCTAGTGACGGAGCTGATAGTCTGCAACTTCCTCCAAAATACCGAGGAAGGAGGAGCGACTTGTGAATTGAGATTGCCCTTAGAGGCAGAGTTAGTCTCCTCTGGCACATATTTGAAATTTCCATAATAAAAAAAAACCTGAAAAAAACCCAACTATACATTGTATTGGGAATATGAAAAGCTTTAGTACACACCATGCTTGTTTGGTTTGAAAGATTCTCTGAAGATGACCTTGAATTCCTGATCCTCTCTACCTCCCCCTCCCAAGTGTTTACAATCAAGGCCAAGGGCACCATAGCCATCTTACGTAGTGCATAGATTGAGCACTCTAACCCCCTGGGCTATAAATCCGACCCTGGGTGTTTCGATGCATTTACGTGCTTGGAGGTTGCTACGCAAGATACTTACTGGCGAATACAAAAACTCAAAAACTGTGGGCTCAGGTCCTCCGTACATAAAATAAAACAGCAACCGCTACAGGCCTCAAAGCTTCTCAAGGACATGGGACAGATTAGCGCATTGGAAATGTTCAGGGGGCTCCTGGCACCTCCTAGTGTTCTTAGTCCCGGTGTTTGTAGTATTCTTTTCCTGATTGGGTCCATCCTGTACAAAGCTATTAGTACCAAAACAGTGTGCATCTCTCCTGTTACTGCTCAGAGCAAATTTAACACGTTGTCTTACGTAGCTATGTAGCTGCGCCTCTCCTTCAAGTGTTTTCACAGTGCAAACAACCCAACTCCTGGTATAGTCCACCTGTGTTCCGGAGTCCTCTCTAGCGCAGTTGACATATGGTCCATCTCTTCAGGCAGGCTGTCATGTTGCTTTTTCTTAGATTTTTTTACTCTTCAAGGGGACTGGCTGAGTTCTCAGTAAAAAGTATTAACTCAGCAACGTTGTTGTGCCTTCCAACCCCATTTTTAAAAAGGACTATATTAGAATGTGTTAGTGAAAATACAGTCAATTCATAGTGTTTGCCAGACTTAACATGAGCTACCTACTTCAAAACTCATTAAAGTGTTTAATTTCCCCCCCTCTTTTCCCTTTTGATCTTTACTCCAAAGAAATGAAATGCAGCTAGCCACCTTCTGTGAGGTTAGACTGGCTCACCTTCCTGCAATTTAGTGCTTGCTAAACTGCAAACACATTCATTTCTCCTAAGAGCAGTTTGTGGTTTCCTCGACGATGAGACACATTTAGCTGCTGTTTGGTTGGTCTGCCCTTTCTTTGGCAATTTGACAGTGGTCCTCATCACTTTTCTAGTTTTGAATCCTCAGAAGCAGATGGAATATTACATTAAACATGGAGTCAATGCCGGGAAAGCCACCTCAGGAAATCTAAAATTTCAAAATTCACCTTAACACGTTTAATGTTATAGTTTACAGAGAAGTGAGCTTGGAGGCAGCCATTTAATTTTATGGGGCAGAATGCCAACTCCTCACCCTCACCCTGTCCCGGTATAGAGTACTGTTGAAAGCCCATTAGCTGGAAGGTTTTTTTTAACTTGTAGAGGTTTCGGTGGACCTTAGTGTCATCCCACTTTTTTGAGAGAGACATGCCGGTGAGGAGGACATCTCATCAAGGCAGGCTCAGCTAAGGCCTCCTGTTCAGGCTCCTCTCGGACTTAAGTCTTCTAAGTGAGGCCTGCAGATTGCCACTTCTCAGCTTTGCGTTGTTGTTTTAGTACTGGAAAGGGAAAAAAAAACCATCGATTTTGGGGTTTGCAGCGATTTATTTATTTTGATTTTAATGGTCTCTGACTTTTGGCACATTTACAAAGTGTGGGATGATTTGGTCATTTAACTAGACCCTTATTGTAATGAAAGTGTCCCAGTCTCTATACCTGTGGCAAGGAGTATTTTCAGACCTTTTCTAGTTCAAGTATAGGCTGCAGGTTGGAGGGAAAATGTGCTTTTAAACCCGGGAGAGACATGCAGAAACAGGAAGAAACTAGTTTGGTGATGAACACTGATGATTTTGTACAGCGATAAGTGACCAAACATGGTGATCCTGAGATCGCAAGGCTCCTTTCTATACCGGTTAAACATTTCAACTTCACTCTTCATGACTCCATCCTTCCGGGTTCATGTTAAATATCAGTCAAGTTCTTGGACAACTGATGAAATAATGTCACAACAGAGACCCACAGTGTCTTAGGAGTCCATACACTATCCTTCCTGAAGTTTTTGACTGAGTAATTGATATCTGGGAAATTCTTTAGAGGATCGGGCCAGAAACATTCACGATCATGCTTTAAATGGTAGGAAGAGAATCTGGAGTTCTAGAGATGGAATTTAGCTCTACATAGGGCACATGGGGCACGCCGTGCTGTGCTGTGACCTGCGAGTGCCTTGGTTGCTTCTGGCTCTGTAGTCTGGCTCTGTTCACTGCATGGAGATGTCCAGGATGCATGCTCTGCCTTCTTCGAGTTGACAATACCTTGAAGTTTCCATTGCAGCGTAGAGACCTCAGCTTGACAGCTTCACACGTTGACTCCCCTTAAGGATCTGATCCTATCAGACGCTACCTGGATTTGCAGGCATTCCAGAAACCTTAATGGGCAAGCCCAGGGCTCTGAAATATTTGCGGCATCCATACCTACAAAATCAGCACTATGTAGAAGGCCGCAGTCAGCTACCAGCTCAGATGGAAGCCAGATTTCCTTGGATCACAGCCACAACAGGCTCTGAGTGCCTGGGAAAACACTTTGTAGGTATCTTTTCAGGAGCAAGGTGCTTGTCACCAGGGAAGGTATTTTAAATAAGTTTACATTTCACACTCCAAAGCAAGTGATGGGTGGGGCCTGACACGTTCCTATTGGCCTAGTGCTAAGCACTTTGCTTCTCTGTAGCGGTGTTGATCTCTTGTTAGCCCATATCCCTCTCATCCACTCTTTTCTTGCCAACATTCTGGTCATTTAAAGCCTTTTGCTCCTAATTCTCAAGGCAAATATGGCTCCAAATGGCCACCAATGACCTGCCACAGGCTGAATGCAAGGCTGTTTTGAAACTTTCTGCCAAAGTAACTTGGAATTCAAGTCTGAATCCAGCCTTCCACAAAGTTTCAAGAAAAAAAGACAAATTGCAGACAAATATTTTCTGGAATATACCATGAATGGCCTCCCGTTTGGTTCCCACCAGACTACAGAGACAGGTTCTAGAAGGGGTCAGGATTAGTCAAGGAAACAGCACTTCTCTGGTAATGATTTGCTATGTTAGTTCCTTTTACTGTTGCTGTGAAAACAATACCCACTTCAAGCAACTTAAGGAATGAATTATTTCCTTCAGCTTAAGATTTCAGAGAACTCTGTTCAGGAACACTTGTTTCCATGAGCTTAGCCTGAATATTATGCCAGAGGTCACATGGAGCAGTTCACAGATGGCCAGTGTTGACAGTGATCATCAGTTTTCTTTTTCTTTCTTTCTTTCTTTCTTTTCTTTCTTTCTTTCTTTCTTTCTTTCTTTCTTTCTTTCTTTCCTTCTTTCTTTCTTTCGTTCTTCTTCTCTTTCTTTCTTTCTTTCTTTCTTTCTTTCTTTTCTTTCTTTCTTTCTTTCTTTCTTTCTTTCCTTCTTTCCTTCTTTCTTTCTTTCTTTCTTGTCATCTCCTAGGCATGTTTTATCAGGATAAGATATCACCAGGTATCTACCTACATAAGTGAAAACCCTTAAGACACACGAGTGAAATAAGAGGAGCTTCGAGGATTAGGTAGTGGTTTGGAAAATTTTAAATGTTTCATAATTGATTAACTACTTTCTGTACTAGTTAATCTTCACTGGTAACTCGTTACAGTCTAGAGTTATCTGGGAAGAAGGAACCTCAGTTAAAGACGTGCCCATGGTCTTGTCTGTGAAGACTTGTCACGGTGGATGGTTGATGTGGGAGGAGGGCCCAGCCCACTATGGGCGGCACCATCCCCAGGCAGGTGGTTCTGAGCTGTTGTAAGAAGAAAACTGAGGCCAGAGAGAAAGCCAGAAAGTAGCGTTCGTTCCTCCATGTTCTTTGCTTTAGTTCCTGGCCTGACCCACCTCAGTGGTGAGTTGTAACTTAGAAGTGTAAACCAAAGGAACCCTTTCCTCCCTTCACTTGCTTTGTTCAAAGAGTTTTATCATAGAAACAGAATGCAAACTAGAATGCTTTCCCTGACAGGCATGCAGGGCAAGTGGTGTGATGTGACCTTTCTTTTTTTATTAATTTATTCAGATTACATATTAATTGTTATCCCCTTGCTTGTCTCCTCTAGTTCCTCCCTCCCTCCCTCTTTCACCCTATTCCCCTCTCCTAGGTCTGTGACAGAAGGGGACCTCCTTCCCCACCTTATGGTCACAACCTATCAAGTGTCATCTTGGTAGCCTTCCTATTCTTTCTCTGAGTGCTACCAGGCCTCCCCACCAAGGGGAAGTGGTCAAATATGGGGCATCAGAGTTCAAGTCAGAGTCAGAATGTGACCTTTCTATTCCTTCCTTTCTCCCTTTTGGATGGGATGTCTCCTTTGTGCCATTGCTTATTGGAATCATGTAAACTGTTGGGTGGCTTTTTATAAGGCCTTGGATCTAAGAGTTTGCTTGTCACTCAAAGGAGACTGCAGACTTGCATTTTGGAACAATATTAGAAGCATCAAGGCCACTGAAGCTTACGGAGAAGGACTGGATATAGAATTTATATTAGAAGGTATCAAGACCCTATTGGAGACTAGAAGTGAAATATACCTTAACGTGACCTGTTTGGGTGTTAACCTGAAAAAAGGGGAGTGGCCTATGATGGGTAGCCTTCATTATCAGCTTGGCTGGGTTTAAATCGCTTAGGAGATTTGTGAAGCACACTTCCCGGTGTGTACATGAGGATGTTTCTGAAGATGGCTGAGGGTTGTGACGTGCACCATCCCTTGGGCTGAGGGTCCAGAGGAAATCAAAGGGAAAGAGAGAGGGCGCCAGTGCTCCCTTCACTCTCTCCGCATTCCTGCCTGCCATGATATGAACAGCCTTTCATTACCATGCCCTCCGCGCCAAGATGAACAGAGAACCCTTTGAAACTGTGCCCCAAAACAAACCATCCCTCTTGGAAACTTGTTCCCTCATGTATGTTGTCACAGTGGAAACACGGTGACAAATGCAGAGAGTAACCTTGCTGTGGTGGTATACGGTCTAAGAGTGGCTTCCTGTAACAGGCTGGGTGGGGCTCTACTTTCCCAGGTGGGGCTAAGCTGTTTTCCCTCATCCTTTCTGTCTGCTGAATTCTTCTGCTCCTCTGAGAAGCATTCTGTCCCTTCCTCTAAATCGGGAATCATTTTCTTTGCCTGTCCCGTGGATATTTAAAAGACAATCTGTAAAGCATGCCGTTTTCTTTCTGTTCCACTTACTGAAAAGTTTGTCCCTCGTGCATCTCCCCTCCCTAGCCACCCAAAGTCCTGCAGTTGTACCTCTTTTGCTTTCTGGATGCTGTGCCCTCAAAGGTTGCCCCTGGGTCCTGCCCTTCATGGTATGTGGACATTTGCCTCTTGCTGATCAATTACCCATCTAGGCTTTTCCACGAGGTCTTGTGTACTAGCGGTCTCATCTCTCTAGACTCTGAAATGTGGATCTACCACTCCTGTTGCCTCTGGCTTATGGTTGGAACTGGCCAATGAGAGCTCGAATAATTGGACACTGAAGGGTAGAGACACGAGGTCAGAGTATTCTTGCAAGTCCCTCCCCGCTGGACAACATATTGACAGTTATTGGGTTCTTATACCAAAGATACTGAAGGCAACAGCTCATCCCTCTGTGCTTGCATGCTCTCCAAGTGTGGGTGACTATTTCTCCCTTTACCATTTTAGACCTAAGGGTGATGACTCCTCCCTGCAGCTTGCCTAGCTCTTCTTGACCTCCTTCATAAATATTGACAGTCATAGATGAGTTTGAATTAGCCAGCTACATACGACCAGATGGTTTGGGGGGGGTTGGGGAGGGGGGTAGTGGAGAGATGGCTCAGCAAGTAAGAGCTGCTGCTCTTGCAGAAGACCTAACCTCAGTTCCCAGAACCTACAAACAGAGCCTCACAGCCTCCTGTAACTCCTGTTCCAAGGGGCCAGATGCTCTCGTGTGGCCTCTGCAGACACCGAACTCATTTGCACGTAGCCATACAGACAGGCACATATACACATAGCTAAAGATAAAAATATAATAAAGGCACTTTCATTACTTTTACCCCTTCCAAAAATACCTAGAAGTGACTTTGTGCTGGAAACTCTTCTGCTTTTCAAATACATTTTTGAGCAGCCGTCCCTTTGGGAATCCAGTAAGTGCCTTGACTGAGCAAGAATTGCCCCCTTCTCCACAGGACCTCTCAACTCATCCCGTTTTTTTTTAAAAAAAAATATAGGCATTCCTGTTTTATCTGTTTTACATAATAGCTTTCATGCAAATTCTGTGAGGAAGGATTTTTGAGCTTTAAAAAGTTTCCAAAACCACCAGATAATCTCTAAGGAGGCTTCATCTCCGAAAATTCTATTACCATATAATTTCCCCAAGCGTTCATTGCCTGAGCCGTTCCCTGCAGCAAATACACAGTGTGACTGTTATTAAACATGGTGTTTATGAATGTGGGGAGGCGAAGTCACCTCACTGGCTCAGCTGCTCAACCAGAATTTCTGTAGCCAGATGAGGGCGCTGGATCTCCCAGGGCTTGGGCAAACTGACTTCCTGTGTCTCATGGCTACAACTGGGACAGACAGATGGACCTGGAACATTTGCGCTCCCGTGATTCTGTGGCCCTCTCACTGCCTCATCCCAGCCATGTGGAACACTCTGGAGCTGAGATGAGTACATGGAATTTTTATCTGGATCCTTCCACCTCTTCTTTTCTGCGTAACCTCCTCTTCTCCCTACCTTCCCTGGTGCTTTTATAGTAAATGGCAACTCAGCGAGCATCTTTCTCTTGGTAGATTAGCAACCCTAGTACGCAGTAATAATGAAAGTATGAGACGGTGTAGCCCAGCACCTACTGAAAGTGGGCATTTGTATATTATAGGAGACTCTTGAAGATGGACAATTATTTTATAGCACGAAAGAGTGAGACTCCAGCAGAGGATTTCCAAACTGGGGTTTACACCGTGGGAATAGAAAACCCTTCTGAAGCCTTCTTAGACCTTAGTTCATATGCTTTATTCCATATACTCAAGTCAGGGCCGCAACTGTGATTTCTTTCACCGTCTGCAGAATGTTCCAATAAATATTTTAAAGAGTCGAGATGAGAATTTAATTAATCAATAGAAGTTATCCTTGCAGTTAGGCTTATTCCCAGTTCTCAACACAATAGCACAATCCACGTATTATTTTTTACTTAACACTTGTGTTAACCCTTTCCAGCCCACCTTGAAGGCATTTAAAAATGCATCTCACCTGGAGCCCAAGCCAGGAAGGCGGCAATGACAACTGACTTCTGAGCTATTTCTGTATACGGAGAGATAAACTCAATACTAAGGGTCAGGTTTAACTCAACATCCACCGATGTGTACTCAGTGATAATATTACAAAGAGTGCAAGAGACAAAAGACCAGTACAAAGGTATGGCCCTCACAGTCGGAGAGGATCTAAACCCTACCACAGGATGTAGGAAGGCAGTTCCTTAATTTGCCCAGGATAACCTTGACCTTGACCTTGCTCTGTCCTA
Organism: Acomys russatus; assembly: GCF_903995435.1. Taxonomy (NCBI): domain Eukaryota; kingdom Metazoa; phylum Chordata; class Mammalia; order Rodentia; family Muridae; genus Acomys; species Acomys russatus. The sequence continues at coordinate 45,715,509 of NC_067147.1, forward strand.
GCTTTCTCAGTAGGCACGCCTACAGAAATGTCCAACAAATCACTCTCACCTGTAGCTAGGTGATATTGTCACAAATGTTTCACCAGCAAACTAGATAAAAGAAGGAAAAAAAAAAAAAAAGATAAGAAAAGAAAAGAAAAAAAAGAAAAAGAAAAGAAAAATATTCTGCCCTCCTAGAAATTTCTGGCATGTGAATTTGTGAGCCCGGGTGCCGTTTCAAGATGGAAGCCGGTCCCTCTCCTTAATTACTAGTTTGGAAAGCATTTGTCTGTATGTTGAGTAGTTAAGACCCACAAAGAGCCGAGTGTCACGCACAGTGTTTTAAAACTGGAAACTGTACTCGCTGACCAATGATGGAACAGTTTTCTTTAAAAAGTGAGGAGTGCTGGTGGTGGGGTGCGGGGAGGGGAAAGACACACTGAGGGATTCAGCGATGCAGGACTGAGAGAGAAATCCAGCAGGCTGCAGCTTTCAGTCCTCGACAGGGCAAGCCTGAGAGGAAAAGAAATGTCAACCAAATAAAGCTTATCACGACCAACACTCTAGCTAACTGCTTTTTGTGCGCTATCTCCTTTAAACCTCGTAACAGATGTGATCGCTGGGGCTTAAAGGAGTTAATTATTTACCCAGCATTACAGAGCTATTTAGTGGAGGTGATAGAATTTAAACTCAAGACTATCAAATTAAGAGCCCATGTTACAATACACTGTATTGTGACTCAGAGCAATAGCGTGCATGCAGCAGTCTGTGGTTCTACTAATATTTAACTTGATATTCATGTTTAAAGTACCTATTGTTAGTCATGTTTTCAATTTGTAATTAAAAGCATGTACCGAAGTATACTATTATCCACACATGAACATACTGGAGGGTCTCCATCTGTTAAATTAAGTGTTAGAGATGTTTTGCTTGCGTGTAATTTTTAAAAATCCAATCTCGGTGCCTTTGAAAAATGTATAAATGTTTCAATTTTTTTTTTCATGGTTAAACCAAAAGGCATGAGGCTCAGGAGATGGCACAGTTGATAATGGGGTTCGCCATGCAAATGTGAGAACGTAAATTTAGATTCCCAGCACCCAGGAGTAAAGCCAAGGGCTGCAGGGGAACAATTTGTAATTCCCATGATGGGATGGTGGGGACAGGAGGCTCCCTAGGAGTTGAGCTAAACTGGGCAGCTCTAGGGTCAGTGAGAAAGTCTGTCTAAAAATACAAAGTTGGAGAATAACCGAGAAAGCATCTGCGATCAACCTCTGATCACCAGCTATTTATGCACACAGTAATAATAGTATCTAAAATTAACAGCACAGGCAATGGTAGGGTGACCTTTAATATGACACCATACCCATGTGCCATAGGTTTTCTTGTTAATGAGTTGTCAGTGATTCCAGGTGATTTGAATTTGTTACAGGGACGAACACAGCAGATTCCACTCTCTGGACATTTGAGCTGCTTGGTGATTTTATGAGCTAAAGCCTGATTGTGTGTGTGTGTGTGTGTGTGTGTGTGTGTGTGTGTGTGTGTGTGTGTGTGTATGTGTGCTGCATACGTGTAAGCATGTGCTTGCACATGGAAGACAGAGCTTCAGGTGTTTTTATGTTTTGCTTGTTTGGTTGATTTTTTAAATTTCTCTCCACCTTAATTTTGATACAGTGTCTTACTCTGAACCAGGAGTTCACTGATTCTGTTAGACTGGATGGTCAAGAAAGCTCAGAAAGAACTTGAAGAAGATATCAGAAGTTGGAAGGATCTCCTATGCTTACAAACTGGTAGGATTAATATAGTAAAAATAGCCATCCTGTAAAAAAGCAATCTGTAGATTCAATTCAATCTCTACCAAAATCCCAACATAAATTTCACAGGTCTTGAAAAGGTGACTTTTAGTTTCCTATGAAAACACAAAAATCCCAGGATAGCTAAAATAATAATAAGTGAACTGCTGGAGGTATTATCTTTACCTAAAATTATACTACACACCTATAGGAATGAAAACAGCATGGTACTGGCACAAAAGCAAAGACTCATACACAGTGTTGCTTTCTGTTGTGGTTTCAGTGAGAGTGGCACTCCAATAGGCGCATATATTTGAATGTTTGACTCCATTCCTGGTTGGTGGACTGTTTAAATGATTAGGGGGTGTGGCCTTGTTGTGGGGGTACCCTTGAAGGTTCCAAAAGCCAGTGCCAGGCACAGTCTTGTTCTCTCTCTCTCTCTCCCTCTCTCTCTCTCTCTTTCTCTCTCCCTCCCTTCCCCACCCTCCTCCTGCCCTCTTGTACTGTCTCTCTCTATCTTATGGATCAGATGTGAGCTCTCAGCTACTGCCCCAACACCATGCCTGTCTTGCTGTCAAGCTCCCTGACATGACGGTCATGGACCAGAGAAGAACCACTTTGCCTCCAACTTGACTTAAAAGCCCTCTTACAGAAAAGGCAAACTAGATTCATTCCTGTTTACGACTAAACCTCTGGTTTCCAGGATTGAGCTATGTCCCACCTGTAACCTTAACTATAAATGGTTCTGTACTGCCTGTTCCAGAAACGGCAGTCACGTCTTTGTTTCCAAAGCTGTTTACAACCATTTTGCTAACCTACCTTTATTTCAAAAGCTTGTATGACCACTTTGTTATAACTACCTATTGTTGTGACTATCTTGCTATGCTCACCTAGCAACCATGCCTTTGGTTCAGGAGCCTGTGTAGGACTAACTTGTTATGCACACAATGCTACTCCTATAGCCCCACATATTTTGCCCTCCAAATCTCCCATTTGGAAATTCCCTACCCCTGAGCTTTTATATGTCTTTATGATTTTGTCTGCTGCATATCCAACGCTGACCTCTTGAACCTCACTTTAGGGGGAAGGCAGCCAGTGTACACACACCACACACACACACACACACACACACAAACCCTTGTTTTAATTATTTTGGCCATTATTATTTGGGCTAATGGTCTTTCTTCTCTTCTCTTTGAGAGATTAACATTATTCCTCTGAAACTGTGAGCAAGTCCTCAGTTGCAGTTTTCCTTTTATAAATTGTCTTGCCCATGATGTGCCTTACAACAATAGAACAGTAAATAGACACTTTCAAAGGTTGGTTAGTATGATGAGGATGGCTGTGGTCCTATAGAAATCATATCCCAATGCGGGGAAATGAAAACATTGAATAAGAGGAATTATGAAAATAAACATAAGGTAATAAGAAGCAGTGATTTCCCTTCTCACTTAGAAAAAAGGTAGGGACACCCAGAGAAGAAATGTTTTAAAAACTGAAGGGGAAGGCTATCTTTGTTTTTCTTGCTTCCGTGGTAAAATAGCCCAGCAACTGAAGAGTAAAGGGTTTATTTTACCTCACAGTTCAAGGTACAGTTGTTCATGGTGGGGAGGTTGAGGCACACAAGGGCTCGGAGCAGTTGGTTGCATAGAAGCTGGAAGCCGGAAGCCGAGAGGGAGGAATGTATGCTGCTCAGCACTTGGGTCCCTTTCTGCATGCTGGAGCCAGGAAATGGTTCCACCCACAGTGGGCAGGCCTTCCTGCTGCGAGGAAAACAGTCAAGATGTGCCCATGGGCATGCCCAGAAGCCAGTCTCCCAGGGGACTACAGGTCTGTGAAGTTGACAATTGACATTAACTATCACAAACTATTAACAATCTTACTAATGGAAAAAATTCAAGTTATTCATAATTCGTTGCTTGCAAGATTGACAGTCACACAGGTGTGGGGATGTGGACACTGGTGACCATCTATAGTTGACAAAAAATAAATAAATAAATAGCATTTTTGCATCCTCTTATGAGGAAATGTGCAGAAAAAATTTTTTAAAAAATTATTTCCCAGTCTTAGACCTGGGAATTTTATTTTCTCAATTGTGTCTTGAAGGCATAGTTATATTACCTAAAATATTATGATTCAATTTTAGTGTAAAATTCTTAATAATTGTAATGGAAAGTGATAGTTAATAGCTGGTAATCAGGGCATGCCATAGAAAATGAATTTAGATTCATAAAATGAAATTTCAGGTGGTTGCAAAGAAGGGTGCTTGAGAAATCATTTATAATAAATTGAGAGGGCAGTGCAGTATGAGGGCTTATGCATGTGCATCTATAAAATGATATTGCCTGTGCGTGTTTGTGTGTGAGTGTGTGTGTGTGTGTGTGTGTGTACGTGTACATGTGCGTGTTATTCTCTGAGAGCTAAAGGAATGTTGCCTAAAAATACTACCTACCAGAGATTCTTTTTTTTTTTTCTTATTTGCACTTCACAAATTTTCTGTAATTAATATGCAGTGTGATTTTGACTTGCGGTAGGACTTTTCAAAGTTGGGAACAGTGCAGAGAGTGGTGCGATGACTTCCTATGTGTCTCTAATTCCACCTCAGCAATTTTCTGCTGTAGTTCTTAAGGAGAAAATATTGAAAGAAGTTCAATTAGCTAGAATCCATTGTGTTCACATTTCCTGAAATGACATATTCATTGTGATTCTTTTTTAACAATACATTTCATGTCTTCCCTTAAAAAAAAAAACACAACTTGTTTCTTGGTAGCTCAGATACTATTTTCAAAGTACTGACCTCATCATCCAAAATTTGGAGAGGAAAGCTAAAATTATTTTAGTGCTGTTAATAACAATAGATCAAATAATACGATTATTTAAAACCAGAGCAAAGCCCATCTCTTTGCTTTCTGGAAGTTTCTCTTAGGTCTTTTAATACATGAGCAAGAAGCAGGTGGGTGGTAGCATTTAAAGGTGGTGTGGCCGTGTGTAGGGGTCCCCACTATGTGACTCGCGTAACCGTCTCGCCAGCAAGAACGACGCGGCACACGTACAGGATCCTTCTGCAGCAAAGCTTTAATGCATCTTGAGAGGGAGAGCATAAGCTTACAGCGAGTAAAATGGAGACCCCAAACTGAAGAAACCCATCCCTTATATAGGACAACATCCTCCGCTTAGGATGTGTCAGTCCCTGGTTGGCTGTTGCTCATCGGGCGAGATGACGCCACGGGAGAGGCAGAGCGCAACAAGTGGAAGGTCCCTTTGCTCACGCGCAGGTTATCCGTTTATCCGTTTGGGGCACAGGCTGTCAACGCCATCTTGTAATGGCGGACATGAGTGTGGCCTCTTACACCACTATCTCTCTTTATCTAGCTTGAGGATCAGAGGAGAAACCGGCATGACACCCTTATAGCGAAGGGTCATCCTGCCATCCTTTCCAGGAGCACTTTCATTCTTAAATCCAGAATCTGGTGTATAGCACATTTTTATGCAAGTGGATATTGTAAGAAGCTTCTAGAAGTTAAAAAGCTACATGCACTCCAAAGAATTGTGGGCTTACATCCAAAAAAATACAGGCTTCCGTGAGTTTAAATATTTTCCCTCTGAAGAATAAAAGAGAGAGATTCAGAGTGTCCCCTGTAGTATATTTATAGCTTAGCACCTTTCTTCCGCAGTCCTGTGTTTTTTTTCCCCAATGCTTTAAAGGCCCATCCTTCACACTGTGTGTTAGTGGGTGTCTGTGCACTTTGATGGACTAACCCCTCTGGAGGACTTTGTGTGCTATTTTTTTTTTTAAACACCCTGGATAGCATGCTCTTGGAAGGTGAAATGCTGTCTATACCTTTTATTTCTACCCGAGACTGGTTCTGAGACGCTCCCTATAACTGGACTGTAAAAATAATAAAGCCAGCACAACATGAGCATAAATGTAATGAATGCCAGGCTTTCATGCGGAGAACTGTCAATATTTATTGACATTTGTTCTCGTGGCATATTTTAGGCCACATTATATTTATTGGCTCTGGCTTGATTGTGCCGCTCCATTAACTTGGTAATTCCATTATAGTTTAGGGGGATTTTAGCTGCTGGGTTTTAGTTTAAATTTTATGCAGAGCCCAGAAGAAGTGCTCTGGCCACTGAATACATTTCATATAAATAAAACAAACAATTAATGAGTGAAAGCTGGTTTTGGAGGGACAGAAAACAATAGAATTATGATAAGGAAATTTTCTAATAACACACACTAAGAAATTGCTCATAGAGGTTACAGCCATGAGCTGTGTCAGGGGTCTGGACTCTTACGCTTCTTGGTTGGTAGAAATGCGGGCAGCAGAGGGAATAGTCATCGCTGTGGACATACAAATTAAGCCCACGCAGACAGGACAACGAGAGACCGTGCTTACAGGGCAGGAAAATGGGCAAATTAGCTTGTGACTGTATTTTAAACAATGTTTCAGTAATTTGTTGACAATAACGTTCACCCTGTGGAAAATCCTACTAAGAACTGCCAAAAGGATTGGTGGAGGGATGGTTCCATTGAAAAAGTGCTACTGCAGGGCCATCAAGAGTTGAGTTCACATCCACATGACCTGCACACAAAGCTGGTGCAGGGAGATGGGGATGGGAGGGATCCTGGAGTTTTCTATCGAACTAGTTGTGCCTAAGCGGTGAACTTCAAGTACAGCTGCAGATCGTGACAGAAAAAATAAGGTGGAGAGAAAAAGATCTAACAGGCAGGCACACATGCATACATGTACACAAGCATGCACGCACACACACACACAGGCATGCACACACATGAAGATATATTAGGTAAGTGCTCCTTCATCCTGGGGTCACTCTCACCTATAAAACACACAGGATACAATGTGTTATCTTAACATTGTGTTTATGAGCAGATCATAGCTCACATCTGACTTTTAGCCTTTCTGTCCTCAGCCCATGAATTTGCTTAGCATACTGGTTTCTTCAAAAGGTCTTGCAATATTATAAAAAGTAAACCCTTTCAAAGCCCCGAAAAGAACAAAACAAAACAAAACAAAACAACAAATGAGCGAACACACTTTACTTAGCATTTGTCACATCACCCTGAACAAAGCCCCTTCAATGCGCCCCAGTGCTCGGACCTGAAGACCAGCACTACCAGTTAAATAAACAGATGACTTCACGGGGATCGGAAAGTTCTGGCAGGGGTGATTCATTCTCATGAGCCTTAACTCTGACAAAAATCTATGTGCTGGAAATAACCTATGACCCCGCCCTCATCATGTTAAGAGATTGGGATTGGCTAGTTCAGAAGCAAGCTGGACGGCTGACCTCGAACTCACAGCGATCAGCTTGCCTCTGGCCCCTCCCCCCCCCCCCCCAAGTGCTGGGATTAAAGGCGTGTGCCACCATGCCCGGCTCAGAACCAAGCTGGAGCATATGTGCTGGAGAGTCTTGATAATGGTGGGAAGGTAGGTTAAAAATTCTGCTGAGGTGGTTTGCCGACCGTGGTTACAGGGTGAGCACTCTAGACATGTGTACGGTTACCAGCTGTTAAGAAAGCTTTTTTTTTTTTTTTTTTTTTTTTACTTCTTGGATTCCCTTAGAGAATGGTCTGTTAGCTTTTTTTTTTTTTTCCTCTGCTTCCAGGGAGTAAATGGTAAATAAGAGCCGAGTTTGGGGACATTAGCAGCTATTTTGTACTGTAAACTTTAAACAGGCAGGGTAATTTAGACAATGATATTAATAGCTGGGTGGCCCTTCCTCCACCTGGGCTGAACTAGGACACAAAGCCTAGCACTGTCCATGCGGATTCCAAGGGGAGCACACAGCAAAGCAGCCTGTGGAGCTCCTGTCAACAGGAGACCCCCTGCCAAATTACTACTGCACTGAGGGAAAAAAAAAAAAAAAAAGGCTGTGGTGATGTCACTGGGTGAGGTCATCACAGCAGACTTCTTGTGCTAATGCTTCCGTTATTCCTGATCTGAACGTAACACCTGAGAAATTCATTTTCAGTAGCAAAGTTGTAGCGAGAATTGCTTCTTTGCTCTGCTGGAGGCTACATTATTGTTGGTTTAAAACCCACCATCCATTTGCTCTATCCCTCTATCCCTCACTATGGCCAGCATCCAGGCCGTGAGCTACACAGTAGGCTTTATGATCGGCATGCACAATTCTGCTGTGCATAAAATGTTCTACCCAGTGAGCTAAACTCAGGGAAAAATTAGCCTTCTCCAGCTTAAGAGTCTACCACTGAACTATATTATTGATTGACCTTCTTCAATGTCACTTCTAAAGAAAAAAAATTAAAAGGAAAAGAAAGAGAAGCAATTCCTCACATTTCCATCAAGACCCTAATTCTGCATTTTCCCCCTTTTTTCCCCCTCTGCATTCTCCAGTGTCCAACAGAGAAATGGAGGCTTTCTAGAAACATGAGTTCTTAGAAAAGGAAGGAGCTGAGACACAGGGAAACCATGTGGTCTTGCTGTGAATCATCATAAATACGAGCCAAAGAAAAGCTGGGCAGAGTATCAAGGCCCTGTTTCCCTTCCAGGTTTTGCTAACTCTGGCTGCGTTTTCCAAACACTGCAGGGGAAGTTCAGAGTTTCTGCGTCGGATTCCTGGATCTTTCCTATGACCCGAAAAATTGCTTAAGCTTACAGATGCCTTCGAGATGGATGTTTCCCCACCTTTCAAAAACACATCAGCAGAGAAAGGTGTTAAGTTGGATACCCTTCCTTCGTACCCTCAGACAAAAGCACCGGAAGAGTGATAGTATATATTTAATGCAAAGGATCATTCAATTTTTAATAAGGCCAAATATCTGGCTGCATACATTTGTTAATCAGTTTCCTCTACATGTTTTCTTTTGGTAATGTGGTTCCCATTATCCCTCCCCATTCTGCCTGCAGAGCACGTGTTTAAAAATTCAGTTAAAAATTGGTACCCTTGGTCCAATTCCAAGGGGGGTAAAATCAGCAGTAAAAAAACTAATCCCACAGCCTTAAGAAGAACCTTCCAAAGCATGAAAGAAAGAAGAAGAAGAAAAAAAAAAAACAGTATTAGTACTAAAGTTTGAATAAAAGAGCTATAAATGAGTCCGGGAACCTTCTTTACATTGTAATGCACATAACAGCATGATGTCTATATCAATTAGCGTGAGTATTTTTTAACGTCCGTCTACCGCAAGTATGTAGCCATTAAGTTTACGGTTATGATCTCTCTCTCTCTCTCTCTCTCTCTCTCTCTCTCTCTCTCTCTCTCTCTCTCTCTCTCTCTCTCTCTCTCTCTCTCTCTCTCTTTCTCTGTCTCTATGTGTATGTGTGTTGCTTTCAGAGAGCAAAAACTAAGGCAGCAATGTCCAGAGAAGCAGTAATCCAGGAATAATTTATGTCAGCTATGAATCTGCCTTGTTTCATTTACGCTTATTTATGGATGTGGGGTAGATACAGTGCCTCAATAATCTGTGCATGCAGAACAGAATATAAAATCTGGCTGTAACTTAATCTCTGTGAGTTAAAGCAAAATGCATGCACACACACTTTTTTTTTTTTTTTGGTTACATCCATCATCATCTTTCTTCTTTTTCTTCCTTTTCCTTTTTTTTTTTTCTTTTTTTTTTTTTTTGGAATGCTTTCCAGCAATTGTCCATGTGAAGACTCCTGTCTTTTGCCTTGTTCAGTCTTCTCCAGGCCCTGGTTCTCGCTCAAGGAGTCTGGCCCATGTGTGTGAGGTGTGAAGCGAGACAGGGTTTGCTGTTCATGACCTGGGGAGAATCTAGGGTGTTTGACTGGTCAGCGATGCACATGAGGACAGTACTTTTGATGAGACACTGTCCATTTCAGGCATGATTCTTTGACTTTAGACGGCCTTCTCATGTGTTTCTATTCCCCATTTGCACAATATGGAATACATCATAGATTGTCTTCCTAAGAAGATCTGTTTTGCTTCATTTCCAGGTGTAAGCACTCAAGTATGACTAATACTTCTGAGTTGTGATTTTACAATGCAAATGCTTGTGATCACTGAGCCAAAGATATACAGTTAATTTCAATGTAGGTGAGGACAGCACTTTTTTAAATTGAGGAATAAATGCCGTTTATTTCCTTTATTTTCAGTATAATTTAACTGTAATGTTATATATTTTGAAACCGTTGACCCACACATTTTCTGAAATTTTAACAATCATTAGTATATTGAAGTTTGGGACGCCATTATGACATCACCATTTGTGTGTAGGTACATGCATGTAGATACATTTATATATATGTACGTCTAGACCCACATGCATAATATGTCCTTAAACATTCATCATTCTATCAACCTATAAAAACACGGGTAGTGCTTAGTATAGAAAACGTTAATATATAACATGATAGTTGTTTTTATTTTTAAATACAAATAAAGTTTTTTCATATAATATATTCTGATCTTGGTTTCCACTACCCTATCTCTACCCAGATCCTCCCACCAGCCCACTATTCCCACTTCACACTTTCTTTTCTCTCCTAAGAAACCAAACAGGCAAGTTAAAAAAGGACAACTTAAAAAAAAATCAAACTAACAAAAAAAAAAAAAAAAAAAAAAGGAGAAAAAAGAAGCAAAAAGCATGAGAAATGCACACACACACATACACACACACATGTATACACACACACACACACCATCCTTCCGTCCCTATCTTTAAAATGCCCTTTTGAATATGAGCATGTATGATCCCAGATAAAATCTCAGCACCTTGTTTAAGAAGGCATTACCTGGCACTTTCCCCCTTCCATCCCCCAACTCTTCCATACAATTTGCAGCTCTTAACACAGAGTCCAGCTGTGAGTTCTAGTATCTGTCCTGATCCCCCACTGGGTGGAGCCTCTCAGAGGATATCTATGTTGGGCTAATATCCACTTATAAGTGAGTTATATACTGTAGATGTCTTTCTGGGTCTGGGTTACCTCACTCAGGATGATTGTCTCTAGTTCCATCCACTTGCCTGACAATTTCAAGATTTCCTTGTTACTTTTAGCTGAATAGTATTCCATTGTATAAATGTACCACAGTTTCTTTATCCACTTTTTGGTTGCGGGACATCAGGTTGTTTCCAGATTCTGGCTATTACAAAAAAGGCTAGCTGGGTGGTGGTGGCGCATGCCTTTAATCCCAGCACTCGGGAGGGAGACAGAGGCAGGCAGATTGCTGTGCATTCAAGGACAGCCTGATCTACAAAGTGAGTCCATAGTTGAGCAAATGTCCTTGTTGTATGGTGGAGCATCTTTTAAGTATATGCCCAGGAGTGGTATGGCTGGGTCTTTAGATAGCATTATTCCTAATAGGCTGGGGGATCTGGACCCAAGGGGGTCTGCACAAACTGATGCACCAACCAAGGACATTGCAAGCAGAAAACCTAGATCCCCTGTTCAGATGTAGCCGATGGACAGCTCATTCTCCACATGGAGAAGAGGAGGGGATGGGGGAGACGGGGCCGTAGAGGCGGCTGCCTCTGACACAAACCTCTGCCCCTTGACAGAGAGGCCCTGTGGAAACACAGAGGAAGGGGATGCAGGCTATCCAGATGAGACATGATAGGCTGTGGTCAGACAGTGGGGGAGGAGGACCCCAGCAGGCAGATGTCTAGGGGCAAGAATAGGAATGAAGAGGGAAGGAAGGAGGGTGGAAACAGGAAGATAAGAGTGAGAGGATTATAATCGAGATGTAATGTGAATAAATTATAATAAAAACTGTAATAAAAATTAAAAAACAAAACAAAACAAACAAATAGAATATCAGAAGCTCAAAATAGAAGAAGGAGGTTTTTCTCATGAGCACTTTCATGGATATGAAAAATATTTGACATTGACCATGACTACATACATTTAGAAAACAAATCTAAATTTTGTGTCTTAGCATCATTTCAAGTACAGTAATACAGAATTGTTTTTGAAGAAGAAGAGGAGAAGGAGAAGAGAGAGGAGGAGGATAAAGAGGAGAAGGAGGAGGAAGAGGAGGAGGAGGAGGAGGAGGAGGAGGAGGAGGAGGAGAAGAAGAAGAAGAAGAAGAAGAAGAAGAAGAAGAAGAAGAAGAAGGGAGCATCTCCTTGGAAACAGCACTGTCTGTGTTCCTACCTATGGCCGATGAGACTTCATTCCGCGCCCTTATTTCTTGGTCCGTTTTGCTTTGCATACATCAAGATGGGAACTTGTGTTTGTTACTCTTGTTCCAGCCCACCCTGGTTCCCCCTAAACAGCAGGACACTTCTGGCCCCTGTATGTTGGGGTGAGAGAAGGCTGTGGTTCCTGGTGCTGTGCACGCTACAGTGTGATGTTCTGTGTGTAATGTTCTGTGCCTCTGTTAATCACACAATGGAAGAATTGAATGTACTGATTCATTTGCTTTAGTACAACTTCAGCACAGCACCGTAAATGCCTCATGGGAGCTTCCATGGAGAGAGTGACTCTGGAGGCAGTCACCATATAAACACATCTCTTCAGTTCCTCTAAGTGGCGCTGGGGACATTGATGAGAATAAGTTGAAGCATACTGCCACATGACAGAACTTTTCCATAAGCGTTGAGCCTCTCGTGCTTATTCAATAACATCTGTGGTTAAAAACACACCATAAATTTTGTTATGGTGGCAGTCAAATTCAACATTGTACATAAGAATATTTTGACATGGTGTCTGGCAGGTGTGGATCACTCAACACGTGCTTAAATACCCACCAATGACTGCATTGGCTATCAACCATCTCTGTATGGAGTGTTATAGCGCAAATGGGCACCCACGTATAATTTTTTTTCATGAAAATGTGGATTGCACCCAAGGTAAAAAATATGAATTTTAAAAGGTTCACAAGACCCCTTTAATTGATCCCACCCCTTTTTATATTCTCTAGAGTATATCCAACAGGACGAGTCTGCCCCACTCCACACCGTCTCCTGCTCCACTGCCCTCTTATCTGTATCCTATGAATTCTCTCATGCACCTTCAAGCCTTGTCCCTAAGACATAGAAGTTTTCCTTCATCCAGCTTACTCACTAAGCAATTCTGTTTGTTTTGTTTTCATATCCACACTTTTTAACAGGGCCGTTTCATTGACTGCACCTGTCTAATTTAAAGACCATAGCATGGTAGAATGACCGTCACTTTGTTGACATATACAGTCTCGAGATATATGCAACTTGCAATTGAGAATCAATTAGAAAAGAGAAGTTATTGTTTCTCTATGCTGGTCTCCCAATACCTAAATCATAATACAAGATTGCAAAATAATAATAATAATAGTAATAATAATAATAATAATAATAATAATAATAATAATAATAATGATCTTATATACTATGGAGGTCGCCAAGACAAGTTTGTCCTGGTTTTGATCTTCAAGTTGACTACGAATGACTTGAAGAGAAGAGTCCACATATAGAAAAATAATTGGCATGGAGGCCCGCTGAGGTGCCTCTGAGATGTAACACATGTTATAGAGTCCAATAAAACCGGCTCAGCAGTACCTGTGGAAGCACTGCTGATGTCATCCAGGCTCCTGGGGTCACTGGGATGATGACTGCTAGGGTGAAAGGCAGATTCCTGTGGTTGGAAGAAGGCTGGTTTGCAAGATGAGAGCTGTGCTTCGAGGCTGGCGCCAACGCGGTGAGGCTGAGCTACAGCTGCCAGGGAGAGATTAGCGTATTGTAGGTGAACAATGGACAGAGGTAAAATCTGCCTGACAGAAACAATACGACCAAGAAAGACTATTCTTAAGGGAGAGCTGTACAAGTAAACACAGAAACGCACAGAAAACCATCTGGTTTGCGCTTTATTCAGTAAGTGTTTTCCCAGAGAGGACACATGTATTTAGCTATATTTTTTTTTTCAAAATATATGGTAACTAGCTTTCTCATCAGAATGGATGCCAAGTAACTAGGCTCTTACAGTTGCCAAGTTTACCTTAGCATAAATAAGACAATTGCACGAATGCTTTCCCAGGTCATGGGGTGGGGGTAGGGGCTAGTCTCTTCTGCGGAGGTAATTATCCAGCAACTGCCATCTAACTTGCATAATGAACACACAACTGTGTGTGCAGTACAATAGGTTGCTCTCATTCTGATATTATTTCTGTACATATGTGAACGCCACTTAGGCCGATACAATTTTTTTCTTACTATTAATTACCTCAACATATCTCTGTGTTACATGGTACTTTTTTTTGAGGAAAATTAACTTAGAGAGGAATTATATCATGCTTGTACATTGCTAGAGATCTCCTATTCACTGGGTCATCTTTGAATTCTACAAAGTTCATTAAATTGGCATGAATAGGGCTCAGCTAGCTCACCTTTCTCACTATGGTGCTTGTTGCTTGAACCCATGTGTCAAAGATCCATTTAGTGAAAGACTGTTTCTGTTCTCTTGAAAGGACAAAAGGAAGCTAGAGACTAGAAGTTACTCAAGTGACTTCCAACCACTCACAGACTTAATGTGCTTATTTACTGCCTCATGGAAACATTTTATTAACATCTATGGCCAATTTGTCAGATTGTGTCATTCTGTGTGATGATGTAAAAATATTTCAGATTTGTTTTCCCTCCTGAAGATCGATGTTCCTTTTGAGTGTTTGTAGACTGGCCACCCACTGGTATTTTTCAGGAGGGTGAGGGGGGTCGGGGCATGAGATCTGGGGAGCAGAGGGTGTATAGACAATGCATTTTTACATTTTTCATTCCAAATTGCTAGGCACCTAAAGGAGATAGACTATTATTGTGATTACAAACATTGAGTTCGGTCTTAATTCGGTGACTTTGAATTAGCTTTTCATCTGAAAATCAGCTGCAGAGGGACACAGGGAAGGAGTATTCAATTCTCATCCTTTGAAAGCAATCAATCAGGGGACAGTTTCTCTTTAATGTCTGAGTTTGACCTATACCTGCTGAGTCAATTTGGTAACAGTGAATTAAAACTACAATAACAAGGTTCAGTGATCGTTAATCATCCTTTTCCTGATTTTCCTATTGGAAATTCAAAAGCCACGAGATGGCAGGGAAACTCCCAGCCTTAGAGTCAACATATTTAAACAATCTCCATAATGTAACATACCAGGGCCAACTAGCAACCGATCAGAAAATCAGAATTAGACAACATAGTGGGACACATTTGGAGGAAAATTGGTTATTTTCATTTGTACAGAATCTTAGTTTTGCCCCTGTTTGTATTATTTTGTAGGCTAACTTAACTGGGGATTGAAATGACCTAACTAGGGTTCAGAATATTCTATGGTGAAATTGCAAAATAAAGATATAGTTAATTTTCATCCAAAGGAGATGCCTTCAGTTGCATATTTAGAGACTGAACATGTAACTTTCCATGGTAAACATCACCAGATTTTGAGAAATGGGAAGGACATTAAGAATTTCTAGGTTCCAATACTCACCATCATTAACCGTTAGAATTTGAATCCAACTAAATCATATAGGTATGATTCCTTCCTGATTTAAATAGTTATTACAGATAAGATGAAAGATTAGAAATATGTTGGTAAAGACATGAGGAGGAAAAAATTTTTGCATACTGTTGTTGAGGATATATTGTTCTGTAGTAACAGATATTATGAAAATGTCGAGGAAATTCCTCAGAAACTTACAAGAAGAACCATCATGTGATTCACTGGTCTCTCTAGAGCAATGATTCACACCCTTCCTAATGTTGTAACCTTTCAATACAGTTCCTCATGTTGTGGTGACTCCCCTCCCCACACATGAAATCATTTATGTTGCTACTTCATAACTGTTATTATGATACTGTTATGGATCATAATGTAAATATTTTTGGAGATGGTTAATGGTCAAAGGAGTCACGACATACAGGTTGAGAACCGTATGGATATCTAAAGGAAACAAATGGTTTGGAGAGCTCTGGCATATCTATTGTAACGCTTTGGGTGAGAAATGTTCCCCCATAAGCTCATGTGCTTGAAAATAGCACTCAGTTGGTGGCGCTACTGGGAAGGCTATAGAACCTTTAGAGGAGGCCTGGCTGAAGAACATATGTCACTTGGAGGAGAGCCTTGAGGGCTTAGAGCTTCTCCCTCCAATTTCCAGGTCCTTCTCCCTGCTTCCTGTGTGTGGACAAAATGTGATCACCAACTTCCTGCTCCTGCCTATATGATGTCCCCTCCATTATGGACTCTAGTTCTCTGCAGTCTTAAGAGCTTTTTCATCTTGATTTAATTTTTATAAGGGTATTTTACCACAGCAATGGAAAAAGTAGTTAATATGCCAATATTCGATTTAGCCTTTCTCAGTTCAGCCAACATAAGAATTAACTTAAGTGTTTGTCGGAATAGAACATCATCCAGCCTTAATAAAAGGAGAGTGTGCCATTGCAATGATGTGGATCAACCAGGTGGGCATTGAGTTAAATGACATAAAGTAGGAAGAAAAACAAATATTAGATGGCTTCACATGTGTCGAAACCAATATCTTGCATTTACAGAAGTGTACACCACCTGGGGTGGTGGCCAAAAGACTTGGGTTGGCTGGGAGGTCTTTAGGATCTTTAGGATCTGTTTCCAAACACAGTGACAATCATACATAACAATTTGTAATATGGGAAATTTTCCATGAGAGTAGATTTTTTATATTTTTTTAAAATAAAGATTTATTATGTATACAGTGTTCTGTCTGCACACTTGCAAGTCAGAAGCAGGCACCAGATCTTATAGATGGTTGTGAGCCACCATGTGGTTGCTGGGTATTAAACTCAGGACCTTTGGAAGAGTAGCTGATGTTCTTAACCTCTGAGCCACCTCTCCAGCCTGGATTTTTCATATTCTTACCACAAATCTATAATAATTATGTAAATAAATATATGTTTGCCAGTTTGCCTTAGCCATGCTGTACCTACATAGGTCTCAAAGCATCCAATCACTTTGTCAATTTTGATCAGTTATTGACCATCTGTTAAAGTTTGGGTAAAGGTTGGGTTCAGAGCATGAGCTTTGCTATGTGCTGAGTGTGGACTGCCCTCCTGGTTCTGCCAGATGCCCAGTGACAGTTGGCAGGTCAATTACCACACATCTCAGTTTCCTGCTGAGGAAGGTAGCATTTGTTCATCTCTGTGAGCAAAGTGAGTGGTCAGTCAATACTGCTGTTAATATTGTCAAATAAACCATCATTGAACAGTTCAATATGGAAAGGAATTTTGGGCTTAATTACCACTTTCAAAAGCATTTTTCATCTCATATAACAAAAACACTGATAGTTATAGTAGTCAGAGATACAGTTTGTTACTACACCCAACCACGTATTTTATAATTGTAACACTTCTAGATTTATAGACCAGGAGCTTTCTGTGATGAGCACCTGGGAATGGGACAGAAAACCTGGAACCCAAAAGTAATTAGTTGACTGACTGGCCACCCAGAAACCATGTTACTCATGGTTCTGTTTATTTTTCCCCATCTTTCCTGTCTTCCAGCAGTGTGTGTGTGCTTCATTGCAATAATGGTTTGGAGAGGGAAAACTTGGTTCCGAATTCTTACCAAGCAATGAAAAAGAGAAGCTCTCTCCTCTCAGCTATCAGAGAGTAAGATGGAAACCAATTCCTTTAGAAACTCCCTTCAAAGGTCTCTCTGTGTTTTCCTCTCACTGGGTTCCCTCTGGCCATTCAGTGGGAGAAAGGGTGTGCTGATATGTCAGTCAGGAACCACGTTTAGGTTGGGACGGTGTCCTCCCAACTTCTCCTGAGCTGAGAGTGCTATGTTGGGAAGTACAGGATCACAAAAAAAAATTTAGGGCATGCTTATCAAGAGACGATCAGCACAGTAGGTAGAACAAAGTGGCCCACTTATCTCTCCAAAGTATATCCGTCTTAAGATCACACTTAGTGGTGGTGGGCATGGGTCCGCAGAGTTCAAAAGATGAGGTCATCAATGCATTCTGAGGAGGATGATTATGTTCCAGAGTTACACAGAAATGTTCACCCCTGAGAGTGGTCTGATTGGGAGGAAACACTTAGCGCAATGTATTAGAAATACCCAAGCCAAGATCATCCATGATGGCATCAATTGCACACTGTGTCTGATCCGCAGAATAGCAGTGACAGCACAGCCACCAAAGGACCATACTGAGAGCTCCAAAACACAGTGCTGCTGTTTCCCAGAAAGAAGGAAATCCTGTCATGTGCATTGTCCATGCCCTCCTGCCACAGGAGCATGGGACCACACCCTGGTGAGTTCTCAGGCAGCCCTGGCTCAGTGTGGGCCAAGGAGATGGCTTTTGAGGACGGGATGCTATTCAAGTCAAGCCTGAGCGAGACTGCACCACCTACAGAGCTGGATTGTGCAGGAGTGGATACTAGGGACAGCGCCGAGGCAGAGGCCCATGGCAAATGGAGCATGCGATGGAACCAGAGATTCAGGAGGCGCGAATCAACAGAGCCACAAGTTCCTCAGGACAAGAAGCTGAGCTGGGCCAACGTCAATAGTTTCTGTGAGCTACTCAATGAAGACTTTGAAGGGCCTCCACTTGCCACCTGCTTGATGGCCCACAAGATGCAGTACCCACAGGAGTAGAAGGCCATCCAGGCCTTGATGTCCAGCAACAATATGGTGAATTGAACGGGAGCAGGAGAGCTGGCCCTGAGGACATGGAAGCAGGAGAGCTGACCCTGAGGACACAAGAACAGGAGAGCTGGCCCTGAGGACAGGGGAATAGGTGAGCCAACCCTGGGGACATGGGAGCCTGAGAGCTGGCCCTGCCCTGAGAACACAGGAGCAGGAGAACCAGCCCCACCCTGAGGACATGGGAGTGGGAGAGCCTGCCCTGCCCTGATAACATGGGAGCAGGTGAGTAAGCCCTGCCCTGAGGACAAGGGAGTGGGCCCTGATCCAGGGCTCTGAGAGAACCTCACCCCAACATCTACCCCATGTATGACCTACTGAAACACATGAAGGGGCTAGACCTGCAGATTAAAAGATTAAGAATATCCTTGACACATGGCAACAACAGGATATCCGATAGCAGTCCCAGTGAGGACCTAGTAATGCTGGTGTAGGCCTCAAACCTGACCCATGACTTCTAACAGTGAACAGTTGAAAGTAAACATATGTGGACAAAAGGCTATACTGTGTGATACATTACAGCTTCTGTGACAAGACTTTTTGTTTGTCTGTTTGTTTTATTTTACTGGGGGGAGGAGAGGGATTTTGGTGCATGACATGTAAATCATAGATATTCAATAAAAGTGAAAAAAACCACACTTAGTGGTGACTACAGCTCTTCCATTATTTTATACATCATGACGCACATTGCTTTTGCAAGGGTTAAAATCATCATTAGGGTCACAACCAACCTATTATAATACGCCAAAGGAGTTGCTTATATTTTTGTTCATGTTTTCTCAGTTTCTTCCAGAAGAAGTGAATCGTGGAAGATTCTAGTACTGTTGAGGAGGAGGAGATCCAGATGAGTTACATTGAATGCTATTTAGAACATCTTGGGATTCTGAATCTGAAGGGATGTGTTTGAAGCCTCAAATCCAAAGACAAGAGACTATTGGCAGTATTTTGTATGAACACATAACTGAATTTTCTTTAGGAAAAAAATCTTATTAAGAAAGATTGTGTTCTCTATTTTGACACCATGTGTGAGTCACATATGGGTTTCTGAGGGCACAGAAGGCATCCAACTTGTGGTAGGCTGAAAATAATCACAGTTTCAAAGTAGTTGGCCTCCCAGTGAAGAATACACATCTCAACCAAAGAAAAAGATCATCATGGGATGTAGTGTGCACAGGCCAACAGTGGCTTCAGAGTCAAGAAACTTTTGCAGTAAGACATTTGACTTCTTTGGAATAGGATGAATTCTGAGCTTACAAAGAATCCCCAGTTTGCAGATTTGTAGCCTCAAAGAATGGAGCACGTGGGCCACTCCTTTAGTTGTCAGTTCTTTGAGAGCGGGATGATAAAAAAAAGCTCACAGAAGAATAATACCCCTCCATCATTTTACGGATTCACAGACTCCTAGAATTTACTTGTATAGACATCCATATAGGCATCTACAAGAATAGTAGTCTTATCACAATGCAAATTTGAATATGTCTTCCTTGAATTTTAAGATGTGGTATTTGGCTTGCCACAAGCATAATTTTAGGGACTTGAAAGAGCTGGTTCCATTGTTTCTCAGAATATATTTCTAGTAAGACAAGGGAGACAGGCCTCCAGGAGGGGTAAGACGGGCAAAGTATTAACTCACTCTTCCAATCCTGTGTGCACAGGGGCACCAATAGCCTTATATGCAGAGAGAACAGCCCCATGCTAACACATGAACAGACTAGGCAAATCCCCCCTCTTTCTTTTGTTATAAACAAATTGCTTCACTACAATTTTTAGGCTACATCCTAGTTTGCTTAATATGTAAACTATTAGAATATGCAAAACAATTTAAATTCTTGGCATGTATCCTTCAGTTTCTTGTCTTTAAAATGTCAAGAAATGTTTCCCTCAAAATAAATAACATATTATGTTTATGAAAGAATTCAAATACTTTCCTGAAGACTGTTCCTTATATTCTACACTTTAAAGTCTATTTTAGTTCTGTCTTTTTATTTGTGTTTGTATTTAATTGCTAATAAAGTGAGTGTTTCTAAAATCAGAGCTCCCACTGGAGATGATCCAGCATGTCAGCAAAAATGATGAAGAAGACGCCATTGTTGCTAACTCCCAGTAAAACTATGTGGAAAATTTGTAATGATTTGTAAACATTTTTGCACTTACTATGATTTGGATATGGATTGTGGCCCAGAAAAGATGTGGATTTATTTTGATAGTCTGTTGTAATTAGCTCAGCAATGTTTTCCTAAGTTATGATTTCATACTGACTATTAGAAATTGCACATTTCTGAGATGCATCTTTTGAAGAAGGTATGGGGTAATATGGTGACAATTAGTAGGGTCTACAGACAAGCCCACATGAACTGAGTGTGGTATAAATAGACCGAAGAGTCCAGTTGACAGTGATATTCTTTAGGTACAATCCTAAGTACCTGGTTAGTTTATTTTTATACAAATATGGAAAATCTCATGCAATAATGAGAGAAATGTGGACTTTCATGATGGCGTAACTGGAATCAGCTTATGACTACAAAGATGCGTCTTGACTCACACACTACACACCATCGAGGTCTTTCCTGCTAAGATGTTTGCCAGGTAGGACTGGAAACCTGACTGAGCATTCAAGAATGTTTGGTCCACACTCCCTATGATCTTCAAAATGGTGACCTCATCTCTTGGAACTCAGGGCTGGCCCTGTGGTTTTCTGTCCTGATGACCTAGGAGGGAGAGAACTACAGAGATGTTTCTGAATCCATCCATCCCTGTCTCCTGCTTGCCCTAGTCCCTGAGAAGAGGTTTAGTCTATGCCTAGGGTGGGATCCTGTTCTGATGTAAGTCTTCTCAGTGAATGCAAAGCTAAGGGCTCTCTTCCTTTAAACCTTTCCTTTGGATTGCTTGCGAGGATTAATGAGTTAATATCAGAAAATGCTACAGGGCGAATCCTCACTTGCCTGAAAGAGCATACAGTTTTTTATTTTGTCTTTTATGTTTTCTGACAATCCGTTCTGTCTGCCACCAGGCTTTGAGTGGAGTTTGCAGAGAATTTAGGACAAGATGATGAATCTTACTCAAGGGCATTTCAATGGCTTTGCAAAAACATAATGCAATAATGTGGATCTTGGGCCCTGTGTCGTGGAGAAAATGAAGACAGCCAAATTTCAGATAAAAGACGATATAGCTCTTCTGTTATTATTTAGGAGAAAAATTACATCAATGAACTCTCCTCCTAAAATCTCTTTTATCACTGCGTATCTACCTGGTTTTATAAAGAACAGCTAGGAAGTTTAAAAAGTCACCCGATGGAATGTTTAAGGCTGCATATTACTTTAAATAATAGATAATTTATTTTGTGTTCCTTGAGAAATAGGGAAGAGGGAGAATTCAGGTTGTACTACTGTTAAGTAAGGTAATGCCTGGTGCTGGGTAGTTTTAATTGTCAACTTGATGCAATTTAGAATCACCCGGAAAGAGGGTCTCAGCAGACGGTTGTCTACATTGCATTGGCCTGTGAGAATATGTGTGAAGGGATTGTCTTAATTGAACTAATTGATGTGGGATGGCCCAGCCCACAGTGGGTGGCGCCATTCCCTAAGCAGGAAGTTCTGAACTGGAGAGATATATGCAGGACATGATTAAGATCTAAATGATTAAGCAGCTAAATGAAACCTGCTGAATCAGTTGCTTTTCTTGCTGCTGTGACCACACACCCAGCAAGAAGCAACTCAAGAGAGGAAGGGTATCTTATCTCAGATGCTACAGAAGGGATACTGTCCATCCCAGCAGGAATGTAAAGCAATGATGGCATCGCATCTACAGTCAACAATCAGAGGGAAGACAGGGAATGGCCCCTGGCTATAAAAGCCCTCTCCAATTAGTCACTTCCTCTAGTGAGGCTCCACCTCCTTAAGTTTCCGTAGCCTTTCAAAACAGTGTTACCAGCAGGAGACCAACCCACAAGAACCCCCCCCCCTTTTGAAATTCAAAGTAAAAAGAACAGAGAACATATTAAATTCACATGCTTGCTAGAATGAAACCATTAGCTGGTTAGCCAAAGTTTTTGTTGCTTATTTCTCCAGCAAATTTATTGAACATGGACCTGCAGACCTCTGAGCAGACTTCTCTGCAGGACACTTCACTCTGTGCTCTTTTTATTTATTTATCCGCCTTCAATTAAGTTTACTATCTTATTATGTGTTTGCCTGCATGTATGTCTATGAACCATGTGGCTCAAAAAAGCCAGAAGAAGGTGTCAGGTATCCTAGAACTGGAGTTACAGATGGTTGTAAGCTGACATGTGGATGCCGTGAATGGAATTTTGGTTGAGCTCCAAAAGAGCAACCAAGATCTATCTCTTGAACCCCTATTATGTGTTCTTGATCAGGTTGGTGTTGCTTATTGGATTAAATGACACCATCACCAAAGGTAACAAGGCCAACTATTAATCAAGAAGGAATGAAACTTGAGTCGATCTGATGCCTCAAACACAGAGTTTTAATAATATGGTTTTTCCACTACCCAGTGACTCTAAGTCTCGAGTGTCACCCAGGAGCAGAAGGAGAGGAGCAAACACTTATAAAGGGATTAAAAGCTTCGGTTTTTATGAAACTTTGTCAACTGTTTCTCTTTTTGAGCAATATAAATCTTTCATCAGTCACATGCTATTGAGCCTTGAAGGGGAAAGGACTCTGTCAATACTTTGGTAAAAGCACAGGAAAGTTTTGGCATATGGCTCTTGGGTGGGATGCCATACTATATAGGTAAAGTGGAAAGGGTATTTATCATAGTCAGGATGAGGAAAATTAAACACTAATAAGAGATCTTGTGGCCACACATTAAGGAAAGAGTATAGCTGTAGTCCCATAAAAATACATTAGCTGGCTTCTCAGATTTAGCTGAAGGCCTAAGTTCTATTTTAAACCAATGATTAAAAATTAAACATGAGAGTATGAACACCGAGAGTGTTGTTTCACTTATGAGTGAACAGAGTCTTCATGTTGAAGGCAGACACAGGCTCAGGAGCCCACACAATTCAAGCAGGGACAAACATGGCGGCTGACTGACTCCACTCAATATTTCTGAGAGGTTGGGGCAGGAAGGGACTGAGTCAGGCATTCCAGTGAATCATTGACTACTCTGAATTCCAGCCCAATTCATATCCTTCCCCAGAAGATTTGCCATTCTGCCTCCAGCAGGCTGTGCTTCAGTTGCCCTGACACGGGTGCACCTGTGGTGCTCATTAACCCTCCTGGGAAGCCGGTCTCTGAGCAACACCCAGCATAGCTCTCTGAAAAATGGAGTTCTAGATCTCGGTCAAGGAGATGGAGCCTTTATCTTGTTGTTTCTTAAGGTGCGAAGGAAGTAAGTTAGTGCACACATTCAGGGGGTGCTTCACACACACCCCAGGACGCCAGCTCTCCCCTCCTCTGCACTTCAGTCTTCAGAGCTCAGAATTCCAGAACATAACTACTCCATTAATGTTTAAACAGTGCTGGAAAACGCTGCTTTTTAGACACGGAAATATCACTAGCTGTCCTGCACTGCCAGCAGATGTTCCTTTTTCTAGGATGCGCTTCTTCGCCAACGACCATAACACTCTTTTGCAAGCCCGGAGCTAGCTAAAAAGGAACAAAGATTTCCTCTGCCTTCTGAGTTTGTATTCTCTGCTCCTAACCAAGCCAGTAACTCTCTCTATGTGTGTAGCTTCAAAGGAAGAATTTGGTAATCATTGAATCACGGTGGGAGTAGTAACATTTTCACAATCCCAGAGACAAATTTCTTGATAACTCTCTGTTCACCAGATCTATCAAGGATGCTTCTGGAATATTGCCCTGTCTTTCAGCAGCAGAGTCCCACCGATTCATCTGGGTAATTTCTGACTCCTGCAGAACATAGCAGGCAGAGCTCAGAATTCCTGTCGCTCCCCTTTATCCATGAACCATCATCAGATTTCTGAAGAGTTCTTTCCTCCTCCTCCTCCTCCTCCTCCTCCTTTTCTTCTTCTTCTTCTTCTTCTTCTTCTTCTTCTTCTTCTTCTTCTTCTTCTTCTTCTTCTTCTGGCCTGTTCTTCTCTTCCCCTCCTTTAGTGTGAGGACCAGCAATTCATGTTTAGCAAGCTCCAGCTTCAACTCGTGTGGTTAAAAAAAAAAAAAAAAAAAAAAAAAAAAAAAAAAAAAAAGCCATGAGTCCAGGAACTAGCAAAAGTAATTCTCACCGCTGTCATTGTTCAGCATGAGTGATCTGGCAGGGCGTGTAACACATCCATGTCTCAGACACGCCCACTTACCAACACCAACGTGATTGTGGCAGTTTCCAATCATACCGGCTTGGAGGGAGTATAGAGGCAAATGGAAAATAGACATGAACTACTTTGAGATTATTATTATTATTGACAGCCTTGAGTTCTGAATCCTCCTCCCCTTGCATCCTGCACAACGACTGGAAGCATAGCTTGCCAGGGTGTCCCTAGGCAATGCCGACCTTTGAAAGGACATTGTTTTCTCCCTCCCTCCGGCACATGTTTACAGTTGCTTCTCTTCCTTTTGACATCAGCATATGAGAAATTAACCCAAAGTCACAAAACCGAGGCAGAGAGCAAGAATTCGAAACTAGTTGGCCCAGCTGCTGAATATTTTTTAAGTGAAATTATCTTTTATGCATTTATGTTCATAACTGACCTTTATTGTAAACGTTTTGGAAGATCTAGCAATTTGTCATCCATTTATGAATCTCGTGTACCAGCAAAATTGGAGAAACCAAGATGGCCTTAGGGACCAAGTATCTAAGCAC
Organism: Acomys russatus; assembly: GCF_903995435.1. Taxonomy (NCBI): domain Eukaryota; kingdom Metazoa; phylum Chordata; class Mammalia; order Rodentia; family Muridae; genus Acomys; species Acomys russatus. The sequence goes on from NC_067147.1 coordinate 45,740,642, forward strand.
AGTTCTTTACGTGAACTTAAATATGGACTACAAGGAAGTGCACACTGTTTTCCATCATTAGTACTAGGTTTAGGGTTCTGAAGGTGGGAGGTTACTGTGCGAAAGGCATACAGTGACCTCTGTGGGTGACTGAGCTGTCTTTCCGCTTAATAGGTATGGTGGCCCTACAGGTGCACACATTTGTCTGAAGTCACCTTCACGCTTAAAGTGGGAACACTTTGCTAAGGCGTGCATCAGTAGGCTGCACTTTTAAAGCAGGGCTACCACCATCCACTTGCTGCATGGCTGGGCAAACGAACTAACTCCATGTCTTCTGGGTACATGGAGATACTATTTGTACCAATCTCATAACTTTTGAGAAGTATTAAATCAGACACACCATTTAAAGACACCACCATCACATTTGTCCACACAGAACAAGAGATTGAGGTGGTGCTGTTGGAGGCAAGTAAAAAGAGCTCTCTGTTCTCACAGACACTTTATTCTATATGTGTGTGGGGGGGGGGGAGGTGTAGGGTGCAGAGAGTAAGTAGGTTAAAAAAAAAAAGAAGAAGAAGAAATGTCTGATCAGGATGGTGTCCAATGTGATGGATGACTGAGGAGCAATCAGAGAACCCATCAAAGGACTCTGTGGGGAATGTCACCCTAGGTTGTGACCCCCCCCAAATGGCAGAAGACCAAAGAAAGCCTGTAGCAAGTGTGTCAGGTGTGTGAAGGACCTGCTGGGGGATCAAGGGTCTGCCTAAGGGAGTAAAGGCAAGAGAGAGGACAAAAGTCTTAGGATGCTTGGGAGCTCACCCAGGCAGTGTGTAGGAAGATGGAGAAAACTAAAGGCAGGACTTTGCTGAAGACAGGTCTTTCACTGCTGTGTAGAGCAGAGACTTAAAAGACAGAAGAGAAGTGTTGGAGAGAGCAGGGGAGAAACGGTGAGGTTTGGACTGAGATGGTGGAGCAGCAAGGCCATGCTTGGGATCTGTTTAGAAACAGAGAGTGGGAGGTCCCGGATGTGCAATGGTTTGGATGCAGAAGGGCTGCTGAAATCTGTTTATTTCTTTCCCCTGCCCCCCTCTTGACGACTAGTTATAATATTGTTGCTATTTTCAGGTGTGACAATGAATGTTTTTTTTTTTTAGCTACTGACAGGAAGGGTTTGTATAACGAGTGCTAGCGTGGGATCATTCATGCGGTGAACGTCTAGCTCTCAGGCCCCGCGAGCCTTTCATCAATAAAGACAAAGACTTACTCCTGGCACCAGACACTTTGCAGGCGGTCGGGTGCGTGCAGGCCTGAGTATGAACGCATGTGTGAACAGTGTGCTCAGGACACTCTGGGTCTTGGTTTCAGGAACGATGTTCAAGAATGAGATTCTAGAATTCTCTCCATGCTACGCTCCCAGAGTTCACTTGCTCACTCCACTTGCATGCTTCTGTGTGACCTGTGATGTTTTTAATGGAGCTAAGGCATTAACCATTCCTCGTGTTACTGTTCTCTGTTCCAGAAGCGACAAGAGCGAGAAGTTCTTGTGTCATTCTTTAGAGTGGCCAGAGAGAAGTTTATACGTGGTTCCTTTTCATCTCAGAAGCCAATGGCTGGAGCCATTACCCCTTGGTGGGGAGGTGAGGCATGAGCATAGCTGGCCACTATGGTTTTCCAGTCTTAATGGCTCTTCCTGTGCTTTTTTAGTACCCGCCGAGGAGGTCATGTGTGGGTGCCAGGTTCCCTCTAACGGTAGTTAGGTAGTTACAGTTCCTTGTGAGCTACCGCGTGAATGTTGAGAGCTGCACCTAGGTCTTGCTCTTAACTATAGAGTCAGCTCCCCAAACTCTAGCTTTAAAATTTTGTTCATTCAAAACGCCACTTAGACGGACTACATAAATGTTCCGTACTGGAGGGAGTTTGCACATGGGATGCTCGGCAAGCGAGTTCAAAGGGAGAGGAGGAGGACTAAGAGACACAAAGGAGGAGCTGTTTGCTCATGCCACTTTAAGTTCTGGAAAGGACTTGGCAAGGTAAATAATGAGATGGAGGGAAAAAGAAAGGGAGAGTGAGGGAAAGAAAGAGGAGAGAGAACGAAGCACGGGGAGAAGAAGAGATAGAGAAGTGGACAGAAGAGAGAAGAGCCAAAGAGGAGAGACTTGAACTCAGGCCAGTGGTGTTTCTGACTTGCTTGAAAGTATATATTCAGATATACACTTGAAAGGAAGTTTTCCTGGGATCTCTACACCACTTTGGAAACATGAAATGTTTGCCAGTTCACATGATCTACCGCTGGCAGTGGACACCGGCTCCATTCCTAATAAAAACCTGAAACTCAGGCCTTGTGTTGCAAACTCTTATTGCTAGAACTGGGACCCGAAACCTGTTCCACCTGAGAAGCCTTTTCCTTGTGACTCGGGCGCACTTCATTTGACTGAGGGAAAAGCCTAATTCATGGACCACAAACCAAGCCCTGCAGGTGAAGCAGGGCACACCTTGCTCCTTTGTTGTTGTTGTTTTTTCCCCTCCAATTGGCACTTCTTGCCTCTCAGCTTTGAAACTGGTGAACAAAAAAAGCCTCTGGAAAGAAAGCACTGTGACTGGGGAGCATGCAAGACACACAGTACCGGAAGCAATCTCTTTTCTGTTTGTAGCTACATCTGGCATTGCTCTCTCTTCTTCAGGAAGGTCAGGCAGACACAAAGACCCATGACAACACTTTCAGTCACACCTTTGTTCTCAACCCTATCTAAAAGAAGCGATTTCTTGTAGGGACTTTCAACAATGCTTGTGGTGATTTTTTTCCCAAGCATAATACTAGTTTATATTAATTGCTGCTCATATGGGGAGTTTGTCCAAGCTCCCAACAGGAAAGAAGTGTAGGATTTATTAAATATTTTAATCCCAGCTCTCCACAAATAAATTACCTAACTTCCTGGTCTAGAACCTTAGTCATCTTCCATTTGTTTTGTGGGCATAAGGAAAGGGTTAGTTATTATTTTCAACATGATTCTTGAATTTTTCTACTACATTTTAATTTATTTATATATATATTTGTATGTGGCCATGCGCATCTCATGGTGAGAGTGGATGTCAGAGGACAGCTTGTGACAGTCAGTGCTCTCCTTCAATCATGTGAATCCAGCAGACAGGGCTAATGTCAGCTGCAAGGGCCTTCATCCGCTGAGCCATCTCACTGGCCCTTGGTATGATTTTTAATATTAGAAGGCCTACTCTGCTATTCAGGGTGTGATGACATGAATTATTATTATTATTTATTTTATATTATTATCATTCCTAAACCCTTTTCATCCTTCCTCATATCGAATGGCTTGATAAGGTCACCCCCACATCTACTAGATACCCCCAAACCGTAATAAACTGAAGCTTGGGGTCTCTCACGAGAAATTCAGCCCATTGCCTTCTGATTATCTGTAGCCAGTCCGATGCACATTTCTGTTTGGTTTCTTTTTTAATATATCACCTATGAGCTAAATAAAAGTGAGGGAGAGAGACTTATTTTTAAGGCACAATTTGAAAGATTCTTCCCTTTTTTTTGAGACATTTCACACAATGAAGATGACTATTTCTGAGGCCTGGTGGACATGGTAGCTCAGTCTCTGAGGGAAGACAGAAACGAGGGATTCCGCAGAGCAAGCAGGCTGTGGAGACAAGTCATACTGGGCTAACACGGGTTTCACTGAGAGACCCTGCTTCAATGAAGAAGGCATATGAGTTACTATGGATAATTCCTGGCATCAGTTCTGCCCTTCACATGCACATACAAAGTGTATCTTACACTTACACACACACACACACACACACACACAAACACACACACACCACACTCAAAACACAACCCATGTACATGCATATATACACATATACACACACCACACATAAACACACATGCCCATGTGCACACATGACACACATGAGCATGCATATCAAACTGAAAAAGGAAAAAGAGTAGTTGATTTGAATCTGGCCATTAAGGTGGTAAATAAAATAAAATAAAGGGCCCCCTTTATTTTCTTATTGGCCTTTGCTTGAACATCAGCCTGAACACAGTTTAACATCTCCTCAATTTTCTTCTGAAAAGACGTCCCTCTATTGTGTCAGATTCTAGAACATTCCATTTTATAAACAAAACAACAACAAAACCCCTCTAAGACGAGGAATTTCACAGGGGACCAGGTTCTGTATAAGCTGGCATTTTCATGTGTTTCTCTGTCTTTCTGTCTCTGTCATCTGTCTGTCTCTAACAGAAAGAGATAATGTAGTCTTCACAGGTCTCAAAAATCTATAACTAGAAATGGCATCTGGCAAGATTTTTGTTTCTATTGACAAATAAAGCATACTTTATAGAAGAATTTTCTGGGAGGATGGTAAAAGAAATTGACTAAAGGGCAAGCACACACTGTCCACTCTCTTCTATAGGTTGGAATGCAGAATTCTTTTTTTCTCCTCCTCTGATGATGATTTTCATTTAGCACGCACATGAAAAGAACGACAGGGCTAAGTCGCACACAGCGCCAACGGTGACACATCTGAAGTGGCTTAGCGGTTTTCTGCAGGTAATTGAAGGTACGTGAGCACACCCAACTGCTGCGGAAAAGGATCCATCGTCATATTCTTTGCACCGTTTTACTGCGGTTGCACCTTGCATACCCTGTGCCCTGTCCCGACTCTCCACTGATGGTCTGTGCATTGTGTCAGCAGATACAGCCACACACGCTGGATATTAACTCACCTGTCTGCTTCTGGGTGAAGAGATAAACTGTGAGAGAGCAAGAATCGTCTGGGGACGTTAGGAGGTTAACTGTGAGAAATCAATGTTTGCAGAAGCTCCTGTCCAGCAGGCAACTATCTCAGAATAATATGGATCATTTGCATACTCAGATAGTAAATTCACACACAATGCATAACGGACGACCCTGCAGAACTTTGCCACGACACTGAGATTCTAATTTGGTTGGAGACTACAGGCAACTTTTCCCTCAAGTAATCTGGGTAGTTGAGGCATTTCTTTTTTCTCAGATTCCAATGTGTCAGCAATTTAGTTTTTAAATACCGTAGTCCTCTGAAAAGGTACTGAAGAAAATGAACAGCAAATTGCCAACATCACAGGCAGTTAGCCAGGGTCAATCCACAGTGCCTTTATTTCCCACTTCTCAATTCAAGCAGCTACTTTTGGCAATTGTACCCGAGGATGCTTGCAACGATGGCAAGCTGAATGCTACACTTTCCTGGCCTAACATCTCTGTACGGGGCTATCTTCTGCTTTCGTGTTCCACAGGAATTAGATTTAGGGTCAGCAAGAAAATAGGAAATAGACGGCTAAGCAGAAAAGGGCATTGGCTGCCAGGACAGGCAGCCTAAGGTCAATCCCCAGGACCAGTTAGAGGAAAAGAGAGAACCAACTCCTTCAAGTTGTCCTCTGACCTCTGTATGCCTGCCCACATCCACGCGTGCGCAAACACACACACACACACACACACACACACACACACACACACAAGCACACACAGAGAGAGAGGGGGGGGGAGGGAGGGAGAGAGAGAGAGAGAGAGAGAGAGAGAGAGAGAGAGAGAGAGAGAGAGAGAGAGACTTTTTTGTTCTAACCCTCCCTTACTGGAGGGTCAAAGATAAGTTCTTAGGATTTTCCTTCAGTCATGGCAGTCTTTTGTACTAAATGGTAGTAAAATATTAATATTATTTCCGGGTTTTATAATACCTAGAGTTTAAGCTTCTTCAATCTTAAACATAATACATCATAATCAGATGACTTATCAGTTAAAAACATTAGCTCTTGCCATGACTGCCCCCCCAAAGACTTGCATAAGCAATGGTCACCAGAGATAGAAAAGATAGAAATTTGAAATAAGCAAACCCAGCGGGTACTGCCCATCATGTATCTCCTTACAACAATTATGAGTCTCATTTGGGCTCTATCACTTCAACTTTAGATAAGATTATTAATGGCCATTCTTTAAGGAAATAAATAGGAAATTCAAGGCATTAATCATTGTGAAATATATTTATACACGCATTTATGTGTTTACATTGAGATAAAAGTTTCCATATGAACTATACACAAAGTGCACATGCTATTTACAGTTTTCTTCATTTTGTGGAGTTCTGTGGAGCGCTTTGTCTGCTGTCTTGTTTTTACACTGGATTCCCCTCACTCCCCCTGTGGCTTTACTCTATTGTATAGAATTCTACTTTTTTACTGAGAAGGTTAGGGACATGCATCTTTTGTGATGCAACCTAGACACTAGTGAAAGATCCAGCATCTCCTGGCCAGGGGCTCATAAGGAGAGACACTAACAAAGGAAAACCATCCCCAATAACCTGAACCCCAGAATTAAAATCTTTTTAAAAAACCCACCTGTAGCTATGATGGGAAAGTTTGACATATTTGGCATAGGTCCAAGGATGGGGCTTCATGGTGGGGAGTGATAGGGTCATATTTCACTGTGTACGCGCATGAGATTCTTAAGCATAAAGACCAATTACAATGAAATAAGTTCTGCTCCTAGCTGCCATTCATCCAGTCACAACTGCTTCCCGCCATGTTTATTTCCTAGCTATGTAGAGACTTCGGTTACAGCCGCAGGTACTGTCACATTGTTACATCTGTATAAGGCTGTGCTGAAGGATATCATTTGTTACATAATCCTTGTTTTTCTATTGCTGTCCAAAGTTTCGTCCCCCCACTTCCCAAAGTTAATAGATGGTTTGTTTCAATTTATTTAAAGGAAGAAAGAAGAGAATTGCTAACCTGCCAGTTTTATTTATTTATTTATTTTTTGTTAAAGGTTGCTGTGTAACATTCATTTATGAGTGGTGTCTTGGGTGGTTCTGGTTGCTATAACAACAACAAAATAGCATAGACAAGGTGGTTTAAATGGCAAATATTTATTCCTCACAAAATTAGATGCTAGAAGACTGTTACTTCCTGGCAGCAGGGTTGAGTGACTGGGGAAGAGCCTCTCTTGGTGTGGCGAGATCTGCCTGTGTCATCTTCATTAGGGAAAGAGGAGTGAAGACAAAGAGGCTTTTTTAAGGTTTATCTCTCTAGCAGTGGTTCCCAACCTTGGGGGTCACAAACCTTTGGGGGTCAAATGGCCCTTTCACAGGGAGTCACCTAAGACCATCTGAAAGCAGGTATTTACATGGCGACTCATGACAGTAGCAAAATTACAGTTAAGAAGGTAGCAACGAAAGTAATGTTACGGTTGGGGAGGGAGTGTCACCACAACACGAGGAACTGTGTTAAAGGTTTGCTGCATTAGGAGGGTTGAGAAGCTCTGCTCTATAGGCGCGGGGTCTCATCCTGAGGACCCCACCCTGATCACGCAATCATCTCCTACAGACCTTTCCCTGGACCTGGTTATGCTGGGGACTGAGGTTTTGCTCTGTGAACTGGAGGTGGGACCACAAATATTGAGAGCATAGAGGCTGCTTTAGGATCCAGAAAAGGGATGTTAGAGTGTGGAGGCTGTCTCAAGCAAGACTTAGCATCTTGTTGAAGAAGATGGGGGTAGTTGGAAACACTAATCAGTCTATCAGTTGTGTTGCAAGTTCTAAGTTCTCATCCTTAAAGTAACCCGGGGGTAAGGGAGGGGCACTGAGTGGCTTTCAGTTAGGGTGCTGGTTAAGGGCTTGTTGTGTGAGAATAAATGCCAGAAGAGGGTTTTTGTTTTGTTTTGTTTTGTTTTGTTTTGTTTTGGGTCACGACCTGTTTTCTCAAGTCAAGCAAAGTACAGGACCCAAGCCCATAAGAGTAAGATCGCTTGTATATGTCCTGCTGAACATAATAAAGTCTGTATACTAGCAATGAGCAGAAACAAAATCAGGTTTGTTTTTACAGATGTTTAGCTAACACCTCCAATCACCAGAATCGTCACAGGCATTTTCTTTACCGGGTGGCAGAGGAATGTTTCGCATTCATTTAAAAAGAAACCAGAGGGTATGGTCAAAGTCTTTGCTTTAGCGACCATAGATCCCTATCCCACTTCAGAGAAGGAAGCCGTGAGGAGGGCAAAACAATTGAGGAACTGTTTAACACACATGGTTAAGTGACGCGTCTGATCTTTTCTACAGAAAGCATAATCACTCACCCTAGGTGTGAGAGCTTTGCGGTACCATGGGCTAGGAGCCGGGGGAATGTAAATCAACCCTTTGGCGAGAAACCAAACTGATAAGGAACAAAACCTGGCGATAATTCATAGGTAGCAGAGTAGTGGCATAGCCCGCGATGACTTTCTGTTATTCTGTGGGCAGAAAGGGGCTCCGGGCTGTTCCTGAACACCGCGCGGTATCTGCGAAGGTGAGATGATCATTGTAAATCAGGACGGAGCTGGGAAGAAAAGAGCTGTAGCTGGAGACAGATGCTCTAATTAGCAAGATATCCATTTCCAAATTATTATGTTTTCAAATAAATCCTGACATGCAATTTTGGAACACTGGAAAATAATACCAAGCCAACCCGAGTGGAAACAGGAAGTAAATCTTGGCAGTGTTGTACGCCCTCAGCATACTATTGATAATTCATTACATTGCTGAGGAGGGGGTAAGGAGGGGGTGGTGAACAGAAGGGTTTTCAGAACCAGCCTTTAACTCGGGGCGTTTTTTTTTTTTTTTTTTTTTTTCCCCTCAGACTCAGAGTAACAAATTGAAATTGGCAAAGTCAGAAGAAGAAGAAGAAAAAAACCTACCTGTAAGTCCTAAAGCCAATAGTTCAACCAGATATCTTAAATTGATCTGTAAGGACCCTCATGTTTGCAAGTACCAAATAGAGTTGCAAGGTCTCTCTTAATTTTATTCTCTGGTACATGGAATGTATCACTACACATCCCCGAAAAATCTATACTGTCCCTACATGCAGGGGTGAAATCCCACTCTCTTTTCACTAACTCCATTTATTCTATACGTATTGGATGAATGGAAATCCATAAAAATATTGAACATATTCCCAATCTGTCCAGTTTCAGATTCAGATTGCGTCTGTGTTTGTTTCTGTTTGTCATCGCTGAATCCTTACTCACCTAAGGTTTAGGACCCCCATCCCAGGCACCCCCACACCCGGCTGCAGTGGTCCGTGGCAATAGAAACCAGCTTTTCGTAGAGAAAGGGCATATCAGTGCAGGTGCGGGGAGAAGTACTTTTTTGACTAGCATAGGGAAGGGGAGGAGCCAGGTAGCAGTTTTTAAATCATGAGCCGCTTAGCCCAGGAGGGAATTCTATTGCTTTCTACTAATGTAGTTTTGCCATGTGGATCCCAGCCCTGTGGAATTAAGGTCTGTGTAGGAAAGTTGAACCTATGTTTTAGAAAGTTTCCATTTTGTTTGTGAGGATGGGTGTTTTACCTTGATGCATAGCTGTACACCACACATGTGCCATGCCCCTGAAGACCAGAAGAGGGCATCAGACATCTAGGAGTGGAGTTTCAGACCTTTGTGAGACATCTTGTGGGTGCTGGGAATTGACTTTGGGTCCTTTAGAAAAGCAGCCAATGCCCTTAACTGCTGAGCTGTCTTTCCAGCCCCTGCATCTGCATTTTAAGTTGACTTGCTGGGGACAATCAATGCATTGACATTTGGGTATCATTGGCTCAGTGGCCACTGGAGAGGTTTTTTTTTTTTTTTTTTTTTTTTGTTTTTTTTTTTCCATTAGCACTCTCCACAGCTTCTAGGATTTTGGGATCCTACAAAACCAATAGGAAGGAACAGATGCTGGGACTTAAAAACAAATAACGGAGCTCAGATGAGAAAAGAGAACAGGGAGACTGACAAGACTGAGAATCAAATAATTTGAAGCTCGAACATCTGCGTAGACTGTTTTGGACACATGTTGACAGAAGCTATTGGAATCAAGAGCCACAGTTTGGGAGTCAAGCAATGGAAGGGGAGAAAATGGTTGTCCTTTAGCTGTCATTTATGGCAGCCCATCACTTGTCACTAGAAACGAGTGGAGAGTCTCCTTGAACAGCTCAGCCACAAGTCTTAGAAATCCTTACAAGGAATGCTTAGAACCATTTGAAGCTTATCTGGGGGAGCGCTGCTTTATGCAGCCGTTGCCAGAGTGACAATGAGAATGGTGACTATACCAGGAAATACTCTGAACCCTTTAGATGTAGTATCTCAACTGATCATTACAACACTTCCCTGAGGCAGACAATGCTCATGTTCCTGTTGTAGAAGGGCACACCACCAAAAGAAGCCTAAGGTTTTGCTTAAATGTTTCATTACTGGGTACAGAGTACTGGAATTGCACACTGAATACCACCTGCCGAATCCATATTTTTAACCAGGATGCTACTCTCTCTTGAGGTTTGCGGCACATTATGCAGCATGAGTCTGCAAACCTCGCTCTATAAAGCCAGATAATAAGTAGGGTTTCTGCATTGTAGATGGTATATATCATCATACAGTGAAAACCAATGAATGAATAGATGGGCCATGTCCCAATAAAACTTTATTTATAAAACACACAACAGGCTGTTCAATAGTATTTTTAATATGTCAACCCCCATGGTTATGTAAGACAAACAAACAACCTATGCATTTATTTGTTTCCACATGAGGCCCTTCATGAACAAAGACACAATATTAATGTTCTGTTCTGGTTTATTTTTAGAAATGTTTATCCTTCTTACTTCCCACATGTAAAGGGCCATGAACTCAGAGGAGACTTACAAAGAGGTGATGGGTTTGCCATTCAACTAGTTGGTCCTGTGATTTCTGAATGAGATGGGCTTGAGAGACGGGACTTTCTAGAAACAAAGATTTTGCACTTGGAAAAATGTAACTCCTCTGGATGCAGACTTCACCTACGGTTTCACTTACCTTGTATTTTCACTCTTTAATGGTGTGTGTCCAAATCAGATAAAAACCATGACTCTTGAGGCCTGCGCTCCTGAGTGTGCTGTTTTTGTTTTATTTTGGTTTTGCCTGGTGCATGTTTACTCCAGCTGAGCATTGACTGAAAATATTTGCATCTCATTTTATCAAACTGAAGGGACCTTTGCAGTCCAAGCTCCTTCAGATGGCCTGCTAATGAGTAACTAGCAGACAATTAATATTAATAGTGGCTTTCGGAAATTCTCTAAACTCGATTCAATTTTGTTTTTCTCCATCTGGGAGTGGGGACCTTGGCAGCTGCCATAAGTGACAGAACTTGTAAGACTGAGTGAGGAGACAGACAGCTGAAAGCTGTGTTAACTTCAGAGGAATAAGTACTGATTCTTATTGGTGGGAGCCATCCAACAAGTGTAGGTGTGTGTGTATGTGTGTGTGTGTGTGTGTGTGTGTGTGTGTTTTCACTTGTTTGCCAGCTAATCATCCTCAAAGCCTGTATGTATATGGGCATAAAAAGAGCCCCGCATAATTTCATCAGTTCTCATCAAAAATCTTTTGTTCCAGTGATAGTAGAACATTCTGGAACTGTGAAGGGCTTGGGAACACTACAATAGACACGGGAGAGTGGATAGTGACTTTGTTTTCCAGTACCTTCCAGTGGTTTGCTCGCGTTGCTACTGCAGTTTTTGGAGAGAAAACAAGGGCCATACTTTAAGCAATCCTGAAGGACCTGAGCTGTCTTACCTGAGCCTTCTTTCTCTCCTGAGCATTGTGGGTATGGATGCCATTGTAAGCTGTCCCGGTGCGAAAGGTCATTTGTTGACTCCAAATGTTGACCACATTCAGGAAAGAACCACATTGCTTCCCATGTTGCATATACAAGATGCTCCTAACTCAAGGCTTGAGAACTCCTTATGTGAGTTCTATTTTCTTCTATCTTTTGGGAAAAGAGTGGGTTAGCAAATCAGAAACAAATGTGATTAGGAGGATGGCACAAATGCCCACTGTTGGTCAGTCATCAACTAGGACACTTAATTGTCACTATTACAAAGGGCCCTTCTGGGGCATCTGTATTGCTGAGGCAAGTCCAGAAAGGTTTTTGAGTCATTTCATTTATCTCCACAAAGTAAATGATGTTATTTTCCACACATTTGGAGTTTTGGGGCACTGGATGGATGCACACAACGAGGAAAGGCGATTTCCAGATCTGTCTTGAGGCCAGGGACTTCTAATGCTGGAACTGAGCCTCATCCATTCAGAACCAGAATGAGAAGGGATCTCGTAAAGAACCTGAATGACATTACTGAAGAAGAGAGGAAACACCTATTTGCTCTGCTCAAGAAACTCAGCAGGTCACAGTGAAAGATGTTTTCTCAGAGGAAGTATCAACGCCATTATTAACATCTCTTCCTGAAGCCTTCTGGGTTATGCTATTGAAAAGAACATCTGTGTCTTACTGTGCAGTCTGTTGTCCTATATAGCCTGTCAGAATATAAGATTTATTTATTTTTATTTTTACGTGTATGGGCATTTTGCCTGCGTGCACAGACACGTACATTATGAGCATGTCTGGTGCAGTGAATCCCCTGGAACTGGAGTTATAGATAGTTGTGAGCTGCCGTACGGGTGCTAGGAACTGAACCTGGGTCCTCCAGAGGGGCAGGCAGTGCTCTTAACTGCCAAGCCATCTCTCCAGCCCTGACCTGTCAGGATTTCACATCATTTCCTTTGCGTAATTTTTTGATTTTAAGTTTGTTTGCTGATCTCTATGCTGCCTTGTTTGCTTCTGCAAATATCTTTCAGCATTTCCCAGGAGCACCAGAAACTCCCAAATTCTAGTGATTCTGAGAACCCTCATGGAGATGACTACATGCTGTTGTGTTGGCTCATATACACACCTTACAAGCACCTTATGAGCTAATCCTTACGACGGCTCAGTGAAGGACGGACTTATGTTAGAATATTGGGAAAGTGATGGAGACCTATGTGGGTTTTTCTTTCCATCCTACTGGCCCTTTCCTATCCCCTTACTCTGTGGCTCCATTGCCTGCTATTTCAGTGTGTGTGTGTGTGTGTGTGTGTGTGTGTGTGTGTGTGTGTGTGTGTATGTGTGTGTGTGTGCCTAACACACTCTATAATGTGATTTTACTCAATATACACATACTCACACCCAGAGGGAATTATCCTTTCTTTGTCAGTGGGCTTTCTTGTCCAGCAAATCCCTAATAATACCAGCAGTAAAGCTGAATGAAGGTGACTTTCATATCTCAGCTGAAAAGGGAATCAAATAATCTCAGTTTCCCAGAAAGAATGACATCTAGAAAAAGAGGGAATCACATCTACTGGGGATATATATTTTGAGTTTCTGGTTCCATGTGTGTCTCCAGTATTATGATGAATATAAGTGAAATTCAAGACTCACTCTTCCCAGTAAGAAATATGTAACTTTTACTGAGGGGCAAGAACTATGCTTATCTGTGGATTTAAGGATATATATTATAACGTAGTAGAGGATTATGCTGGCCTAGTAACATGGTAGTTGTAGGCTTTCCTACAAGATCTATGACTTCACTAGCCCTAGGTTGTTGGCTAGGTTTCCCCCTTTTTGAGCTAGCCTAAGTACAATGAGAGAGCTATTGGTTACTACCAGGATACATGTGCCACTATGTGCAGGTTCTGGTATCCCTAAGGGAAGGTTGTCCACATGTCCTTGGACATTTGGCCTGATGCTCTTGACTTACACACTAAGTCAGTCTGCTGGTAAGTTGATTTACAAAGAGAACCTGTCTTCAGATTGATCAATGCATGCCCCAGATCCCTACGCACTGAACAGGTACCTGGGGAGAACATTCATGACTAATGGCAAATGTCAAATGTGCTGCTACGCTAGCCTAAAATAAACTGGGAACGTGGGATGTACCAAATGAGACCAGGGCCGGAAACTAACAAAACAGCTCTATTTTAGATGATAAAGATGTTAAAGTGCATGGCACAGAGTTAGTGATGGAATCTTGTATATAATAAATGTGTGATAAACACTTGCTTTGACGAGTGGATTTCAAGGTTGCTTATTAGAAGCCATTGCCTCTCTCTGCTCCCACTCTTCAGTAGAAGGCATTTACTTAAGAAATGGGAAAGATCACTTAGTTATTTTTAACTGTCCTTTAGAACAAGATTTATGCAAGAGATTTCTTTACTTTCTTACTTTCCTATTCCAGTCTGCTCTTTGCCTGTCATGGATCATTTTTATTCTCTCTCTCTCTCTCTCTCTCTCTCTCTCTCTCTCTCTCTCTCTCTCTTGTTTTCTTCTCTGCCCAAGGGACTCATGACTTCCACTCTTATACATATCTATGCCATATGGGCAAAGGAACAGAAGGGGGCAGGCATTTGTTTTATCTGTCTCTGTAAACAGTCCCAGAAACATGAGACTTGACCAAAGGAAGTTTATATAATCAGATGCCTGACACAGGGAAATCATGTCAAGACTAGGGGTACAAAAGAAAGAGATTTGGGGGTATGACCTAAAAGGGAGCTTAAAGGGAAATCTTATTTCTAATAAATAATGATTAGGATTTCTTCAAGATCTAAATTAGTTTGCCTTTTTTCCCCCACACTGAAAGTGCTCTTGTTAAAGGCCAAGCCAAGAATCTGTAAAAGGCATGAGTCTAAGAGATAAACATCCTCCCATTGAAAAAGTGTGGGAATATGCTGTGCCAAAAACGATACTGCAAACCATGCTTCTATCATCCTGGGATGAGGGGGAACCCCTGGCACAGGCTTGCTGTTCAAGAGCCAATCTTTCTGTTTTCCTAATGTGGGAATCTGGAACGGCAACTTTCGGGAGTAGTTTGGAGACTGCGGTGCTCATAATAGGCCAGGAGGAAACGTCTTTGACCACAGGTTTCCAAATTCTTTGCAGCGGGCTCATAGAGAGTTAATCACTCAAATTGGCTGCAGAACAAACAGGAAAGAAAGTCAGTGGTCATAGCATGCGTGGAACCACGGACCTGAACATTTGCTTCAGGCTTGTACCGACCACTCTTCCCCGAGGGAGGGATAGAGGAAGGTGGTAGGTAAACACCAATTAAAAGCTCTCAGGGAGATTTCCCTTTGACCACTTGACTTCTTATATGACTGCGTCCTTGGGTAGGTTGTGCCAAATAAAGTCTCTGCCTCTTTCTTACGCTGCCAGGAATGAGCCAGTCAGAGATGAGGACATGGCAGTGCTGCCTTTATATCACATTCATGCTGTTTGTTCTGCTTTAATGTGCAGTGAGCCTGGGAGTTTTCTAGCAGTATTGTCAGGAACAGTGATTCCTTGCCTTATTGAAGAGAGAATAGGAGTTAGAGAGATTGTTCAATAGTTAAAATCCCATGCTGCTCGTGTATAGGACCTATGTTCAGTTTCAAGCGCCCACTTGGATACTCACAGATGTCTAACTCCAGTTCCAGAGGATCCTACGCCCTCTTCTGGCGTCTTTGGGTACTGCATGCACATGCAGGCAGAACACTCATACACATAAATTTAAGATAAATATTTTTTAAATAAAGAGAATAATTATGTGATAAGAAATTGAAAAAGCAATTCAATTTTCATTTAAATTATCAAAAGTGAAAATGATGTTAAATCTACTTTTAAAAATCTTTATTAGTTCTTTGAGGATTTCTTACAATATATTTTGATATATTTGGCCTCAGCCCTCAATGTCTCCTAGGCCCACACCCCTTTCCCTACATTCCCATTTTGTGTGTCATTTATTTATATTTGTTTATGTCCCTCCACCCCAATTTGTGTTGTCTCTGTATTCTTGGATATGTGATCTTCTATTGGAGCATGGCTATACTCTTATAGATAACAGACTCTTCCTCTCCCTGAAGCTATCAGTGGCCAACAGTGCATCCGTTAGGAGTGGGGCTTTGAGCCCATGCTCCCTCTCAGTGTTGGGATTTCGCCCAACCTGAACTTTCACTGTTCTTGTATGCGCTGTAACAACTACTGTGAGTTCATATGGGAAGTTGACGTTTTTGTGGCTGAAAGTCACTGCTTCTTTGTAGTCATCCATTCCCTCTTCTACAAAGATCCTTGAGCCTTAGGAGGAGAGGATATGAATATAAACGTCATACATCAGGCTGGGAATACTTGAGCCTTGTATTCTCTTCACTTGGACCAGTGAGGAGGAAGGCTTTCATGGTAATCACTATCTTCCGCAATTAAAACGCATCTCTGATGAAGGCTGAGGGATGCATGGTTCAATAGGAGAAGAGTGTTCATCAGTCTTCCTTAGCTGTGGACCTATGAGACGCAATATCGATCGGCTTGGAATGACAAGCTCATTGGTGCAACGGTGGCACAAACATTGTGGGGTTAACCAACCGCTGTTTGATAAGATTTAAGTCTTCCCTTTATCATGGCTAAGAACTTATGATTAGACAGTCTAAAGGCCACAGGGCAAAACAGTTTACTGCTATTTTGCTGAAAGAACATATTAACAAATTTCTAATGAGTTATTATAATACCCATAGGTTGTTAACTATTTTAGTTAAAAGAGGACATATCCACTATGTAGCAAATACTTTAGAAAGGATGAGAAAATGCAACACTAAGAAAATAAACCAATTAGGAATCTCCTAAGATCGCTATTTGATGTTGACAGTCAACTGTCTTTGAGTAGTTGCAGCCTTTGTTAATATGGGAAGGGAAATAGTAGTGTGAGAGATTGAAGGGTTGCACCCCCAGCTATTTCAGTCATTCTGCTCCTAGTCAGGAGTATTAGGATTGTGTTCATTTCTACTAAGAACGGAATGAGAAACAACAACCAAATGAGACGTGGCTATTACAATGGAAACTGCAGTTCTTCCCAGTTCACTGGGCAGAAGAACGATGGCTTCTCTGGATGCTGTAATACTTGTTTAGGATATGCCAGGGGCTCTTGCATTTTCTGAATATTGGAAGTAAAGGGAACTTGAGCCCTTGTTCAAAAGAGACGATGGAAAGCCTGAGCACACCGCCTCTGTCCCTTATGGAGCACCCCCCCCCCAAGACTCTCCTCTATATCCCCCGGTAGTTCCAGACTCAGAGAGAATGCTAGGCTGGAAACCTGAGCTGATGTTCATCTTTTGGTGGTGCTCTTTCCTCCGATGGTGCATCTGCTCTCTCTAAACTTTTCTTTTGTCCTGCAGAAACAGGAGGGTCTAGCTCTGCCGTCATGTAGATGATAAAAAGAGCCAAGTAAAATCTGGAGCATGGTACACCTGCACTGTAAGCAGATGAGGACATCATGAAGAATTAGATGAGAGTGTCTTGCTCTTTCTGTTTTCTCAAGCACAATGTTCAGTGAGGATCTACGACTGGATTTTTGGTTGGAGATTTTCATCCTTTGGAGGTTCCAGGGACTTTATGAGATTCAAGGAATGGATTCTCTACTCCAAGATATGTCCCAGTGGCTATGTGTACTTGGATATTATGTGCATATAAAATTTCAGTAGTCAACTGTATATATCATAGCAGAGCACAGTGGAATTATCGTAAATGCCCGAGACATTTCTCATTCTGAGCTCAACTTCTGAGACAGAGCTGTAACTTTCCTTGAATTACTCATGTTTTGAGTTTCAGGTTAATTGATTAAATTTTAGAACAGAGGTAAACCCCCTTAGCATATGGGGGTCACACGGCTATCAGTTGACGATGGGAGTGGTGGTATGTATATATATATATATATATCAAGCTTTAATGTTTATTCAGGGCTCTGAGGTTCTGGCTTGGTAGATACCTCCAAAGATAAAATTGGCCCTGGGATTGTTTTTAATATTGTCAAGCTAGCAGAAAAGGAAGCTTAGGAAATCTTAAAATTCTACTAGTGAGATGTCCTCAAGTTGGTAACATTTAGTAGCTATAACTATGACAAAATAGTTTTATTAGAAACAAAATATTAAAAAACACATAATAGACCAGATAAAGACAGCTGTAAATTTAACTGAACTTTTGAAAAAGGGCTGTTAATTAGGTAACACCTTTCATTAGTCTTCTATGGAAATTTCCTCATTTAGTCATAAAAAGGTAAAAATAACTTGGCATGGTGGCACAAACCTGTAATCATCCTAGCACTCAGGAGACAGAGGCAGGAGGATCACTCCTGGTTTGAGGACAGCCTGGGCTATGTAGCAAGTTCCAGGAAAGCCAGGGCTACACAGTGAGACCCTGCCTACAAATAATTAAGTTATTTTCATTAATTTACTCATTTATTACTTTAGAGCCTGATCAGAACTTCCCCTCTCTCTTCTCCTCCCAGCCCCTCCCTCTTACCTCACCTTCCTTCATTCTCTCTTCCCTTTCTCCTCAGAGTAGGAAAGGCGTTGAATGTACATCAACCTACCTTAGCATATCAAGTTGTAGTAGGCCTAGCATCATCTTCCACTGAGGCTGGACAGGGAAGATCAGTTAGGGGAAAGGGATCCAGAGGCAGGCACAGAGTCAAAGACAGCCCCTGCTCCAGCTGTTAAGTGATCCACATGAAGACCAAGCTGGACATCTCTTATATATGTGTAGAGGGGCCTATGTCCATCCCATGCATGTTCTCTGGCTGCTGTTTCAGTCTCTGTGAACCCCCGTGGGCTAAAGTTAGTTGATTATGTAGGTTTTCTTGATGTGCCTCGACCTTTCTGGCTCCTTCTATCCTTTGTCTTCCTCTTCCATGAGATTCTCTAAGCTCCGACTAATGTTTGGCTGTGGGTCTCTGCATCGGTTTCCAACGGTTCCTGTGTGAAGCCTCTCAGCGGACAGTTATGCTAGGCTCCTGTCTGCAAATATCACAGAATATGGTAAATAGAGTCAGTGGTTGGCTCTCTCTGACAGGATGGGTCTCAAATTGAGCCAATCACTGGTTGGTCACTCCCACGTGTTCTACTCCATTCTTGTCCCTGCTCATCTTTCAGGCAGGACACACTTTAGGTCAAGGGTTTTGTGGGTGGGTTGGTATCCATCCCTCCATTGGAAGTCTTGCCTGGTTACAGGAGGTGGCTATTTCAGGGTCCATACCCCTGTTGCTAGGAGTCTTAGCTAGGGTCACACTCATAGATTCCTGAGAGTTTCTGTTGTCCTAGACTTCCGGATCATCCCAGAGCTGCCCCATGCCCAATTTGAGTCCTTCCTCCCTCAGTTCTTCCCACACTTGACCCCTCTTGTTCCCCGCCCAACCCCCTCCCCCACCTAGTTATCCCTCTCCATTAACCACAAATGTCTATTTTATGTCCTCTTCTGTGTGAAAGTAAAAATCCTCCCTTGAACCCTTCTTGTCACTTAGCTTCTTTGGGTCTATGGATTATCGCATGATTATCCTGTACTTTATGGCTGATACCCACTTATATGTGAGTATATACCATGTGTGCAATTCTGGGTCTGAGTTACCTCACTCAGGATGATATTTTCTAGTTCTATCCAATAGAAGGGAAAGTGAGGAAGAGTCTTGAATTCATTGGTACAGGAGACAACTTCCTGAACGGAACACCAACAACTCAGGCACTAAGATCAACAGTTTATAAATGGGAGTTCATGAAACTGAAAAGCTTCTGTAAGCAGAGGACAGCATCAATATGACAAAATGGCAGCCTACAGAATGGGAAAAGATCTTCACCAACCCCATATATGAGAGAGGACTAACGTCCAAATATATAGAAAACTCAAGAAACCAGACACAAACAAACCAAATAACCCAATTTTAAAAATGGGGTACAGAGCTAAACAGAGAATTCTCAGCAGAGAAATCTCTAATGGTTGAGAAGCACTTAAAGAAATGTTCAACATCCTTATTGGGGAAATGCAAATCAAAACAACTGTGAGATTCTGTCTTACACCCATCAGAAGGGCTAAGATAAAAAAAACCTCAAGTGACAGCACATGCTGGCGAGGATGTGTAGCAAGGAGAATACTCCTCCATTGATGGTGTGGTGGGAGTGCAAAGTTGTACAACCACTTTGGAAATCAATTTGGTGGCTTTTCAAAAAAAAAAAAAATGGCAATAGTGATACCTCAAGGCCCAGCTACAGCCCTCCTGGGCATATACCCAAAAGATGCTCCAATATACAACAAGGACATTTGCTCAACTACGTTCATAGTAGTTTTATTCATAATATCCAGAATCTGGAAACAACCTAGATGTCCCTCAATTGAAGAATGGATTTTAAAAAACCTGTAGTACACTGACACAATGGAATACTTCTCAGCTGCTAAAAACAAGGGCATCCTAAAACTTGAAAGCAAAAGCATAGAACTAGCAAGCATACATTTGTATTCTAATTACAATAAAGTATTTTAAATGAATTGGGCCAGTGAGTTGCATCAATAGGACTCTTCAGATTCCTGACATTTTGATCCTAGTATGTTTTCACTTCCTCTCAGTAAATATCCTTTGCCTGTGGCAGTCATGCTCCACATCACTACCATTTCTTCCTTTCTATTTTTAAAACTCGTTTCTTCCTCCACACTTCTGATGTCAGCCGCTGTAACATCTGACATGACATGGGCTTCTTCTTTGCATCGGTTTCTTCTAACAATCACATCCAGATAGAGTTTTCATCGTAGTCTGAAGCCATTCCAGGAAGTTTGCATATCCAGGAGTGTAGGCTCCAACCTTTTCCAAACCTACTTTCTTTGGGGTTCTTTAATTCTTATACCTCCCTTCCAATCTACCTACCCTAGATAGGGGAGAAAAGAGGTTAATGGGAACAGGACCAGTAGACCCATTTGGACTTAGTTCCTGGGAGCGATTCCCCTAGTGTAGTTGGCAGGATTTCAGCAGACCAGCAAATTCACCAAAGTTGCTGCTGGAGCTTGGAAAGGCAGCTGGAACCCAGAGCCCCGAAGCATTCTCTAGAGCAGTTCTTTCCAGGAGCGTCTTCAAGTGGAGCAATGAACAGCCAAACAATACCAAGACCCAAAGAAGCTCTGCCTCCTGATTTGGGTATATACTAAGATGTGTTTCAGCTGGCAAAGACCAAACCCCCGCATGAGGTGGTTCATCTTCTAGTGGATAAACGTCACCTGATCTCTCACAAGTCTGTTCCCCATTCCACACTTGGGATCAAAACAAAAACCATGTTTATATCCACAGCACAAGAGTGCTTTACTGCCAACAACTCCCTTGCTAATCCTTGTGGTTTTTAGCAGTTGATATGTTCCTCTACTACCTCTTGTTTCTAACATGGAGGCCTAAGGACAAAGGGGCTGTCACCACAAGGACTCTGTACTTGATAAATTCTGGCGCCAATGTTAGAAATAAAACCAACCTAGAATGAGTCCCTCACTATTGTGCTGCCTCTGTATTTGATTTAAGAGGTGGCTGACCTTAAGATGCTTTTACACATAAATTGTGGTGGTGGCTGTGGTGATGATGATGATGATGATGATGATGACGACGACAATGATGACGATTCTGGGCTGATGAGATCGCTTACTTTAGTGGTTCTCAACCTTCCTAATGCTGTAACCCTTTAATACTGTTCCTCATGTGGTGACCCCCCCAACTCTAAGCTTATTTTACTGCTACC
This sequence comes from Acomys russatus, assembly GCF_903995435.1. Taxonomy (NCBI): domain Eukaryota; kingdom Metazoa; phylum Chordata; class Mammalia; order Rodentia; family Muridae; genus Acomys; species Acomys russatus. Next base: position 45,762,028 of record NC_067147.1, read on the forward strand.
TTATAGCTATAATTTTGTTGCCGTTATGAATCCTAATGTAAAAATCTGATAGGCAATCCCCCCATGGGGCCATGGCTCCCAGGTTGAGAGCCACTGGCTTAGTGGGTAAAGAGCTTGCCACACAAGCAAGACAATCTGAGTCCATTCTTGTGGTGCTGAAGTAAAAAAGACTGGGTGCAATGGTGTGTGCCTGGAATCCCAGTTCTGAAGAGGCAGAGACAGGAAGACCACTCTGACTTGCTGACCAGCCAGTCTATCTGAATTGGTAAGCCTCGGGTTCAGTGAGAGACTCTGTCTCAAACTACGTTGCCCTGTGGTTAAAAGCACACACTGCTATTACAGAGAACCCAGGTTTGGTCCTCAGCAACCATGTGGCAGCTCACAACCATCTGTAACTGCAGTTCCAGGAGAGGTGACACCTTCACCTCACCTCTGAAAGCACCAGGAAGTCTTGTTATGCACAGACACATATCTAGACAAAAGCACTCATACACATAAATACAAATTAATAGCTGAACGTGGTGGTGCACATCTGTAATCCCAGCACTCGGAGACAGAGGCAGGTAGATCTCTGTGAGTTTGAGGCCAGCCTGGTCTATCTAGCGAGCTCAGGACAGCCAAGGCTACACAGAGAAACCCTGCCTCAAAATCCCCCAAAAATAATAAACATTTTTTAAATACAAAAATAATTTGCGGTCTGGTCTCCACACACACATGTGCGCACACACAAACATGTACACACAAAATAAATACATGCACAAACGAAGAAAAATCTCTAATCTACCTATATTAAAAATCATCTCAGAAGTATATCTAGAAGTCCTTGGTGGGTATAATTCAAATCAATTCATTCTGCACATTTGAATGTGTAAATTCAAAGCAAATCATTTCTTTTGTGCCTCCAACTTTAGAACTAATTTTTACTTGTTCAGTCTTTATAGTCTTAAACATTTAAAATAAAAAAGGCTCATTCTGAGGTGACCAGTCTTCTCCTCTTAAGATGTTTCTAAACAGTCTTTGAAAATTAGCAGCCATGACGTCACGAGCAGATCACATGTCACTTCGGAGTGAAGGGAGTGCAGAGAACTCTAATATTTTTCCCAGAAGAGAGGAAGTTTAAATTCTTATTCACGTGGAGAGGAAAATTCAGGAACTAAACCTTCTATTAAAGAAAAAAAAATGTAATTTAGAAAATGTGGCCTGGAGATGCCAGCGCATAAAAATGCCTTCATTTTCATCACAGCCCACTTCTGACTTAACTCGCATTGAAGAGAGGAATGCCAAGGCAGGCTTAAAGTCCTTTTCTCCGAAATTGGGAAATCCGCCAACTACTAGCAATTGAGTAATTATTTCCCCCCACAGGACACTTCAGGCTTATTGGAATGTGGTTTAAGAGAATAATCAGACTCAAAGAAATCCTGATGCCAGGGTAACGCGAAGTGGTCACGATGCTCTTTTGGGGGGCATGGTGAGCTCGGTTTTTATAAGCGTGTTCGTGTTCTGCTTCCGGAGCATGCGCAGCTCAGGGACTCCCAGGAGACTTCTGCAGTGTTAGAAAGCTCTAGCAGCTTCGTTTATCCTTCATCTCTAACAATAAACACAGTCAACATCTTTTGGGCTGTTGCTCTACAAGGAATATTATGCTTGGTGCTGCTGATCAGATGTCAATTCTATTTAAACAAGTGTCCTAAATGTGTTTAGTAGGACACCGCCCTTTGCTGAGGAAAAAAAAATAATAAAGTTAATGTATAAGTTTGAAAAAAAAAAAAAAAATGTCACTCCAATGATAAGTAGTTATCATTTAGACATGTCACAAAAGCCATATTAAGTAACTTATACACATTGTCTTTGTAAGGTTGCTAGTTCTCACTAATTTCTTACCAAGCAAACAGTGGCAAGATGGCTTGGTGATTAAGAGCACTGGCTCTTCTTCCAGAGGACCTGGGTTTCAGTCCCAGTACCCCCATGCTGTCTCGCAACCACATGGAACGCCTGTTCTTTTGATTTCTTTGAGCACTGCTTGCACAATGGTGCACAGACATGGAGGCAGACGAAACACTCCTGCACATTCAAATAAATAAATTTAAGAAGGCAGTACTTTCACTCTGTAGTATCGTGGGGCCCGTTGAGGGCCTTAGTAATTATTTCCCAGAATGAGCTAGTTCATATGACACCAACTCTTAATGTTCACATTGAATTATTTATATTTATCTTCGGAGCCACGTCAATGAAAGTTTTAATAGATCCAAGACTTTATGTCTTTAAGATACCTCTCATGCTATCTAAGTTAGTTTCTCCATCAGGACTGTGCCAGCCCAACCCACGTGACTCCTCCATCTAAAAGCTGAGTAGTAAGGGATCCGGGAATCTGAACACAAAATGTTGTTCGCAGCGTCTTCAGCGCTGACTGTGGCTTAGGCTTTAAGCAGATGGAAGTTTGAAAATATTTACTAAGATATGGAACTAAAGTATCATTAGTTTGTTGTTGTTGTTGTTGTTATTTGTTTGTTTTGTTGTTTTTGCCTCTAAATGAAAGATTTGCTTCTGGCACAAGGTTGGGTTGCTTGTAGAAGACAGACTACAGTATCAAAAAATGATGTTTTCTACAGAACAATCTCTCCTCCCTACTGTTTGTATTACCTAATAAATGGCAGTTATAAATAAAAAATAGTAGAACACAATGTATCTCCAACTGTGGAGATAGAGTTTATGTCCTCAGGTAGAAAGGATGTGAGAAGTCTTGCAGTTTTTTTTTTTAAAGCTGGATGTTTGACACAGTCCAATCCAGAATTAACACATCACTTATATTCTGTGGGAGGCAGTATTGTTCATGCAGGAGCAAGTATTTTAATACCAAATGTCTTCTTTCCTATTTGCTTAATTTTGTTTCTTAATCTTATTTTTTTTTAATTAAAGCATCCATAGAAAGAAATGTATACTGAAACCCAAAACACTTATGTAATAGCACTTTAGAATTTGCCACAGTGCTTCATCTATTTTTAAAGGCAATTTGAAAGCGTATCCCACACTATGTTTTTTCCTTATGTATCTTGGTGCACTTTTATAAAAACAAGAGGTTTCTTTACATATATGCAACATCTCCGTTAAAACTAATAACACTTCTCTAGCATTCAACTCCTGTTTGTATTTGTGCTTGCCTTATGTGGTTTGCCTTGTATGTATATGTATGTATTGTTGTATATGTGTGTGCATGTGTATATGTGCATGAGGAGGTCAGAGGTGTTCTCTGAAGCTGGAGTTACAGATAGTTCTGAGCTGCCTGATGTGGGTGCTTGGCATTGAACTCAGGAACTGAGGTCCTCTTTAAGAATAATACATGCTCTTAAACCACTGAGCCATCTCTCTAGCTCCCATTAGGGCTCATTTTTAAGGGCACAGTCTAATGGCTATGAGTATCAGAGCCAAGGCAGCCATCATTCAGTTGACTTAAAATTGCTTTATTGTCCTCCTAACAATTCAAAGTCCCTTTGACCATCAACCCTAGTTCTCACATTTGCCCCACCTTCCAGGAATAAATAACCTATGCTTTGTTTTTTGACGATCTGTATTTGGGGCATTTTATGTTTTCCACATCTGCTGATGTCCCTCTGTGTCCATCCCGACTAACGCAGCATAAGGGTTTTAAGATCTCTACACCGATGCATATTTCACTATTCCGTTTCTTTTCATCACCAAGTAATGTTTCATTGCATGGGCATACCACAGGTTTTCCGTTCACCAGTTGATGGATATCCACGTAGCTTCCACTTTCTTTAAAGCAAAACACACCTTTTAGAATAAAGATTCCATACACAGAAATGAGAGAACAACATAGTAAACCTCTAAGCAACATCTCCCAGTTCACACCAGTACACTCTCCTGGCACCCACTCCTGTCTGTGTGATGCATGCATCACTACTTTCTTAATCACCTGGTTATTTAAAGCAAAGCCAAGACACTGTATTATTTTACCAATAAACTTTTCATTGTGCATTTGTAAATGATAACTTCCCATACTTTATGGTATCATAAATAAATAAATAAATAAATAGTAAGTCCTAGGTGTCATCAATCTACGGCTCACTGGTATCTTTACATCAAGGAAGATGTTTGTCTTTATATATCAAATTTGATTTGTCTCATGGGTATTAAAATCACCTGATAGACTAGAGGAAAATTATTCTTTCTTGGGAATTGCTAGGCAGGATGACTTTCCCACCTGCAGGGCTGTTACAGGCAGAGCCTGCAGGTTTCTTCTGGTTCCCAAAATATTCGTGCTGAGTTTTAGAAATGCATGAGCCCAGAGGTCAGAGAGGTCAATAAAGCAGGGATTCCAAAATCTGGAATTCTCAAGTTAGACCCAAGACTACATGAACCCAAGCATTGGGACTCTGATAGACCTCAGGAAGGATGATTTATCCAGGAGTCCCTCCATGCACCCAGGCCACAGATGACAGTCAAGGCCAAGGCCATAGTCCCAGAGATGGTGGCAGTGCCATGGCCAAGGTGGTGAAGCTGGTTAAGTAAATGTCTCAAGCCATCATCTGCTCTCTTCTTTGGTGTCTTTTTCCACTGTCTTTTATTTGCCTTTCTTCCCTCTCTGGGGAAAAATTATACTTTTTTTATTGAACTAAAAATGAGGATTTTAAAATAATATTTAAGGGCTTCTAGAATTTTTTTGTTACAAAATTCATGCTTTTCTAGGCTATACAAGGAAATAGCGACATTATTCTCCCATTATTATTGTAATTGTTGTTATGTTTACTGAATACTTGTATAGTTACTGAGGTTGTGTATTTTGCCTTGCAATTGACTGATGACCTTCACTGGTATAGAAAATGGAACGCGCGCGCGTGCACGTGTGTGTGTGTGTGTGTGTGTGTGTGTGTGTGTGTGTGTGTGTGTGTAGCATGTGGGGATTGCAGTTGCATGCTTTCACCTGGGTAGGGCATGAAGATTACAATCATGAACCCATAGCAGCTGTGACTGCCTGCTTGAATTCAGGAAAAGAAATAAAAAGAGACTCATCATGTGAGTAGGAGGAAGACTATCTGGATGAAGGGGGCTATCAGGAGTCATTGTGGGAGACGAGAGAGGCTGAGGGGATGGGAATGGCACCACCGCAGCGTGTTGTATGCAAGCATCATGCATGTGTCAGTCTTGTAACAGTGATGGGTCCGGTGCTATGAATACTGAGACACGAAAAGCGTGAGAACTATCATTGATGTAGAATGGGAGGATGTCTTGGGTAGAGCAGTCTGTCTTAAGCATGTGTCCCTGGGAGAGGTTAAGGAACACTGGAAACTATGACGTAACATCTGAAGACTGGTACATCTGCCTAGACTGATATGTTTTGTGGTAGTTTTTGTTTTGAAGGCCAATAGCTCTCAGTTTCTCTATGGAGTATTTGATCTTCTGCCTCCAAATCAGTATCAACTAATGATCTTGGGGTTTGGTAAGGGGAACTAGGCAAAGTTCTTTGGAGATGATGTGATTTTCTCAAGTTCTTATATCTGATTAGAAAATTTAAAAGACTACAGACCAAACATGGTTAAAGCAAAGAATCAGTGGACAGATCAGTGAATAGATGGATGGATAATTGGGTAACGGCCTCTCTTTCCTTACTCAAGGTTTTGAATATTTGGCCTAATCAAACAGTGAATACTTACCAATTGTTCTACCAAAGACTCCATTAATGCCATGCATGGAGTTTTAATAGGAGAGAGAGAGAGGAGAGAGAGAGAGAGAAAGAGAGAGAGAGAGAGAGAGAGAGAGAGAGAGAGAGAGAGAGAGAGAGAGAGAGAGAGAGAGAGAGAGAGAGGAGAGAGAGAAGAGAGAGAGAGAGGAGAGAGAGAGAGAGAGAGAGAGAGAGAGAGAGAGAGAGAGAGAGAGAGAGAGAGAGAGAGAGAATATGCCCTACATGGGACATGGCACATACAGAGGGCAGGTGTCTTGGTAGACCATAGCTAAAGAAATACCTCAAAAGTAGTTCTCAGAATCAACTCTAAATGGACAATTCAAGGTCTCTGTCTCCTTATCTGGAGACCACATACAGGTTATTTAAACTCACTTGAAACAAACATGTGTTGGGTATGCTGGACACAGTCTAGGCTCACTTATTCACCACCCAATAACCTTTTCAGCAAGATGAGACCCGATGAATGCAAAGCACTTTGCTCTTTAATGGGAAGTTACTTGGAGAAATCAAGAATAAAGTCAACATCTGGAACCACGTCCTGAGGGATGTGGCCATTTGTGCAATCTTGTGTTTTGTGAACTCTGGTCTCTTCATTCATTAGGAAGAAGATTTCTCTTCTCTTTTCTCCTCTGAGCAAAAAGTGATGCCACTAGAGGGCATGGAAGGTTGATAATATTAAAAGCAAGGAGCATTTCAGAAGGATTGGGCATTCCATACTGGCATTGAAAACACATTGGGACCACAGTGTCTTAGTTTCTTAGCAGAATCATTGTCCCTGGGGTGTCATCTTGTGGATGTGGCTGTTCCATTTTAGGAGTTCCATGATAAACCACTGCCACATGAGAAAGCCAAATAAGAGCAGGAAGAGGAAGCTTGTTAGGTCTACTGCCAAAAATAGGATGTCTTTCATTAACCATGCAGCCAGGAGTTAGACAGAGGACACATAGGATAACTGAGCAGTGGCTCTTTGTGGCTCTTACAGCCAGCAAGACGGAGCTCTATCTTGCTTGCAAAAGGCTGTCTAAAAACTTTCCTGAGTTCCTGCCTCAATTTGCATTTTGGAACCCAGAGAAGGAAAATTCATTTAAAATAGATTATCTGATGACAAGGAGTCAGACTTATGAAAAGAATATTTAAGCTTTATAGCAATAAGAGGAAGAATAAAATGTTTTCCTTACTGGAGTATAATCTTTGTGAAATTAAACATGTGTAATGGTTCTTCCAAACATGTCAAGGAACTTGACAATAGCAATGAGGTCAGAAGTGGAAAAGATGGAAAACATCTCAACCAAGGAAATACATAAATATATGATGTGACACATATAACCACAAATCCTAATTCACATGCATTATGCATCCTTTTTGCCCAACTAGATTAAAAGATTACCATGTGGATCCACATGATTAATATTAGTCAAATATCACTTCAAAATTACTCTTGAATGGAATCAGGAGTGAATCAGTAAACTACAAAGTTTATATTGTAAGCGTCACAGATGGTCAATGGATATCTTGACGGAACAACGATAATATATGCCTTCAACCATTTCAAGGAAATTCATATTTTTCATTTTCTTTTGCAACTAAATTAAGCTCAAGTTCTGTTTTCTGTTTCTATTCAGATGTGTCTGCCCAGAGAAAGTAATAGACCCAGAAATCAAATAAAATAAATGTATTAAGGAAAAAAAATCAGTGGACTAGAGCTAGTCCTCCTAGATATTAAGTGTTGTGTTTTTTTTTTTTTTTTTTTTTTTTTAAGCAGAAGGACCTTGGCCAGGCTTAACTCCTCTCTCTGTGACTCCTCGGAGCTACTCAATAAATCAAGGAAAGTAGATTTAAGTGTCTTTTTGGTTCTAACACAAATAAAATTCCAAATTGCCCCATGAACTTAATCAGCAATCCTTAGACCAATTCATTTTACACTCCTTCAAAATGGAGACCAGCAAATTTTACAAGGAAAAAAAAATGATTCATTGGTCCATTTCACTTTGCCTCTGAACATGGTATCAGATTCTCAGCCTGTATGGAGGCATTGTCTGCCGATTTATTTTTTCCAAAGAACTCTTACTGTGATGATTTGATAAGAAACACTATTTTTTCCAAAGGTATTCAGTTATTCCCTTGGTTTCTATTAGGGTAGATAAGTCCTTAGAGTTTTTTAAAATGAGTTTACATTTTCATTCCCTTTTCTTTGATTCAAACTGAAGGCTTTCTACTTGGGCTATTTTATCTCTCTGCTTGAGGAAAGCCAGACTTTAAGTTCTCCCTAAGGCATCCCTGGCTGCGTGCCACACCATCTGTAATGCACACATATCTCCACCTTTTCAGTCTACCCAAGCTCAGCTAGTTCTGGGAATTTCATATTACCAGAGTCTTTGAGGAGAAAGGCATTCACTCTCGACTGATTTATTCCTCACTGTTGCTCTTGAACTCGGAATTCAGCTCGCGAGTGATCTAATACAGAAACAAAACGCTAAGATTTCTCACAATGAGTTTTAAGTAACAGAAAGTTCTGGAACCCATTCATTGTCTTTATTGCAGTGAACTGGCCGAGCACATTTGGACACCTTCGGCGGATTCCAGATTTGAATTTAGGAGACTTTAAGACAGGACAAATGCTTCTCAGGAAAGCCGGCTTGTCATTGACACACCTCTGTAGACTGCCTTTTTCTCTTCCCAAGGTACTATCAGATTTTTCTCCTTATTTCTTTCCCTAGTGACAGATTCAGATTTAGTTTCTTTTTCTTATCATCATGATTTTTTTTTTAAAAAATATGCTTTCCTTTTACCAGTGCAAGTTTCCAAAAATTAAATTTTTAAATTTAAATGATGAATATGGATTTAAAAAGAAACCGCTTACACATGTGACGCCATGTACATGGGAACTGGCAAACAGAGGAAAGCTTAGTCACAGCAGGAGGTCTCCTGTGCAGGCTTTTGGTTACTAAAGTGCCACAGTGGAGGATGATGAGGAGAAGCCACCCATGGTTATAAACTAGGCAAGAGTTCTAATCCCAGCGCTCACATAGTCAGCTATGAGACATCGAGGACACACAGTCTGCTTTATCTTCGACTTTTGTCACCGAGTAAAACTGGGATGTCTGTTCAAAAGACAAACATACTATCTGAAAAACTGCTCAGCATCAGCTTTCACTAGTGAGAGGTGCCGGGCAATGGTGGTGCATGCTTTTAATCCCAGCACTCGGGAGGCAGAGGCAGGCGGATCACTGCGAGTTTGAGGCCAGCGTGGTCTACAAAGTGAGTCCAGGACAGCCAAGGCTACACAGAGAAGCCCTGTCTCGAAAAATAAAAAAAATAAAAAATAAAAAATAAGAAAAAGTGAGAGGTTATTTTTATGAATCCTCTGTGCTACTAGCATTGTATTTGTCATTGGGCAAGGTACAGGGAATTAGATGGTATAACTGACCTCCAGGAATCACAGCCATAGTCAAGCTTTGCTGACTGGGGATGTAACTCAGTGGCAAAGCCCTTGCCTAACAAGCCCAAGGTCCTGGGTTCAATTCTCAAGCACTCGCTGAGAAGAACAAGTCAATATTTAAAAATTAAAACTTACTGAAACAGCCAGGTGTGGTGGCGCACGCCTTTAGTTCCAGCACTTGGGAGGCAGAGGCAGGAAACTCTTCATGAGTTCGAGGCCAGCCTGGTCTACAAGAGTGCCCAGGACAGACAAGGCTATTACACAAAGAAATCCTGTCTCAAAACAAACAAACAAACAAACAAATAAACAAACAAAACCAAAAACCTTCCTGAAACAGAATAGACTTCAGTACTCAACCTCTTAGTTGTATCAGGCATGTAAAAACTCAATCAATAAATAACTGCCAGATATTTCCTTGTGGTCCTGGGATCTTCCCCAAGCTGAAGTTCACGGCTGGGGCCTGAACACACACCAATAGTGCAGCTTGAGTTTACAGAGCACTTAGCATGCTGAGCGCTGGGCCAGGTGCCTTGTTCACATGACCCATCAGTCACTGGAGCGTCTTGTTCTGTGGCGTTCATGTAGAACTCTGCTGACCTCTCAGGGAATCTTTTCAGTTTCTGCAGAAGTTCTTGGGATGGAGATAGTGTTTTCTTTAGCTGTGATTATTCTTTTCTTTTTACATAGAGTTACTTACGCTGTGAATGTCTGTCTTTGAGCCGTTTCTCTCCTATATATAATATATGTGTGTATATGCACAAATGTATGTATCTATCCCCATGTATGTATGCATATGTACATGTACATGCATGCACATGTGTGTATAGATAAACACATATATGTATATATACACATGTGCACATATGCCTGTGTCTGGGTATGTCTCTATATATGTTTATGTACATATGTGCATGTATATATGTATATATGTGTATACATACATAACAATATATTATACACAAACATTGTATGCATACACATATATTCATATACATAATCACATATACATAATTGCATACATATGCCCACACATATACATATGTAGTGAGAATTTTGTAATTTTGGTTTCTTTAAAAAACAGAAATACAGCAGTTTATGCAGGGCCTCCTGGGTCCAGATCTGCCAACATTGATGGTCTTCTTGTGGGGTTCCTAGACCCTCTGGGTCCTTCTATCTCCTCATTCTTCCAAACCACTCTCACCTGGGGTCCAATTGTGAGTCCCAGCATCTGTTCTGATTGCCCCGCTCAGTGAGGACTCTCAGAGGACATCCATTTTAGGCTAATATCCAATTATAAGTGAATCTAGTATTACCATGTGTGTCTTTCTGGGTCTGGGTTCTTTCACTCAGGATGATCATTTCTAGTTTCATCCATTTGCCTGTGAATGTCAAGATTTCCTTGTTTTTAATAGCTGAGTAGTATTCCATAGTGTAAATGTACCACAGTTTCTTTATCCACTCTTCAAACTGCTGTACCAACCAAGGACAATGAATGCAGTAAACCTAGACTCCCTGTTCAGATCTAGCCAATAGACAGTGCATTCTCCATGGTTGTGTGGAGATCAGGGACTGCCTCTGACATGAACTCTGGTGTCCTCTATTTGACCACTTCCCCTTGGTGAGGGGCCTGGTGGCACTCAGAGGAAGGGGAAGCAGGCTACCTGGATGAGACCTGATAGGCTGTGATCATATGGTGGGGGAGGAGGTCCCCTTCTGTCAGAGGTCTAGGGGAGGGGAATAGGATGAAAGAGGGAAGGAGGGTGGGAATGGGAAGATACAAGTGAGGGGATAACAATTGAGATGTAATCTGAATAAATTATTTAAAAAATAAAAATTAAAAACCCACAGAAATATTATGGGTATGTTTCTGTTTTAATTCCAGGTGTAGAGATATGGGGCTGATTCCAGGCAGGTGACTATGATTTGCCTTGTGCTCTGGCAGAGGCATGATTTTGTCAATGTCAGAAAGTTTCTACAATTGTGTGGTATTTGAAATTCTGGGGACTCTACAGGGGGGGGTATGTAAATGCTAGGGTCCCCCAAGAGGCAGTGTGTGTTGCTGGTTGGTGGTTGGATGATGTTGGTTGCTCTTGGTTGCAGTTTGCTAAGTCGTCATGAACAAAGAAACAGTAATAAAGAGAAATTAGATATCGTGTTGATGGCAAAGATCAAACTTGCCCCAAGGAATTCAATAATTTGATGCTCCTAATCAGCAGGAAATAGTCAAACAATAATGTTGTCCCCTTTCTCATCTATCTTTTTCCCTCTCCTATTTAGTGCTGGGGGTGGCAAGGAGCAAGAAAACAGAGGGGTGGAGACCGGTGGAAGAAGACCCCCCCAACCTACATATATGTATATACACACATATATGTGTGCATGTGTAAACATACATCTGTTATGTGTATTTGTCTGTGTATATGAAGACTCTTGTTCTTAACACTAGATTCCACTTGGGCTCTTTAGTCTTCACAGGACCAATGAGTAAAGAATATGCAATTGCAGACACAGAGCTGAGTCAGGACCATGTCTCAGGGAACATCACCTTATTTTATGCTGGATATCTCCAGTATGAACACATAGCACTCAAAGCCCACTGAGCCCTCTCCTGAGCATTGTCCATCTGCTGTTGTGGGCTCACTGTGGTTCCGTTCCTTCCCCCACTTCACACACTCTCAGGCAATCTTCTCACAATGAGCTACATGCTAAAATTTATTTTATGTAACCTCAGACTATCATCTCTCTGAAAATAGTGTCATAGAATAAATCTGCTCTCTCCACACATACATCTGGGTTGAAATTTGCCAGTGCAGGCTGAGGCCAAAAAGTTCCTGGCAACCTTATATCAACATCTGACAACTACTGCAAGAATATCTGTACCTTAGTGATTCCCAAGTGTGTGTGTGTGTGTGTGTGTGTGTGTGTGTGTGTGTGTATGTGCATGTGTATGTATTATTGTATGTATGTATAGTGTGTGTATGTATGAATATGTGTGCATGTGTGTGTGATTGTGTATGTGTGTGTAATTGTGGGTGTATGTGTAATTGTGTATGTACATGCATGTATATGTATGTGTGATCATGCATGTATATGTGTGTGTGATCGTATGTGTATGTATGTATGTGTGCGTGCGTGCGTGCGTGCGTGTGTGTGTGTGTGTGTGTGTATGTGTTGGGGGCACCTAGAAGAAGAATCACAGTTACCCAAAATCTAAAAGACATTTGAAAAGTTGTGGGCTTAGAAGTGAGAGAAGAGATTAATTAGCTAGAAAAAGAATTCAAAACCCAGGGAGCTGTCAGGAGATAGAAAGAAAATTATTTTCTTCCCTCCCCTTTATTCTTTATAACAGATCAACAGCTTGCAAATTCCCTTTTTATTACTATGCAATCAAGGTGCATTGCTTTCTCACAAGACAATTAGTTCTTATTTGTTTGAGTGAGTATTCTATTATTCAAAGGGAAATAGAAGAATTTCTTGTACCAAACATCTCCTACCTAATACTAATCTGTAGCATTCATGTTGGCAATAGAATGCTCAGTTTCATTACATCCTAATAATGATCACAAATGACAGTTTATCTGCGGCATTTGTGATGACATTGAGAACAGTGGGACTTGTACGTTGACCATTCCTCATGCGGTAGACAGCCGTGCATCATCTCAAGTCTCCCAGCAACTCTGTAGAGTGAAGCCAAGTCCACTGTTACTATTGTTTTCCTTTTATATCTATGGAAAAGAAACATAAGCTCAGAGAGTGCAAAAAATGAACGGGAAGCCCTACTGTACCTGTGGAAAGAAGGTTAGAAACATCCCTTAGATGTTCATTTGTTGCTAGATGGTTCATATGCAGACTGTCTTAACTATTAGCATCTAGTACGTAATCAACTACTGACCTGACTCCAACCAAACATTGCTATTTTATGATTAATAATTTCATGATAAGCCAGGCATGGTGGTGGACATTTTTAATCCCAGCACTTGGGGAGTCAGAGGCAGACAGATCTCTATGAGTTCAAGGTTAGCCTGGTCTACAAAGCAAGTCCAGGGCAGCCAAGGCTACACAGGGAAACCCTGTCTCGAAAAACTTTAAAAAGCAGAAAGAAAGAAAGATAGAGGAAAGAAAAAAAAACTAACTTAAAAAGTTCATGGTAAAGTAATAAGGTAAGTCAAAGAAAAGGAACACAACCACTTGCCAACACTACTGCAGAAATCAGAGACATTTAAAGAAGTTTCCTTCAAAAAGCTTTCCTTATTCTTTTTTATGTGTGTATGAATGTGTAGCTGCATGTATCATGCGTACCACATGAATACAGTGGCCAAGGAGGCCAGAAGAGGGTATCAGAACCCCAGGAGCAGGAGTA